>NW_026534330.1:8053581-8369682 GCF_026225885.1 Hylaeus anthracinus | reverse complement strand
GCTATAGACTAGCCATGCCTCTTAGTATTACCTACCCCAGACCTAACCTCGTTCGATTTATGTAAGTAATGAACCCTGGAAGTATCTCCTAGTTCTGCTATAAACTAGCTATTCCCAACCTCTACCATTTGCCTAGTTCTGCTATATGCAACTCAACAAGCTCATCCTGTAACATTTTCCTACTCATGTTATATACATAGTATCTACCTACATGCTACCATTGAATCCCCTAGTGCTCTATTCCAGCCCCGTCTGCGTTCCTCCACGTGGGATGGAGAAGTCGCCACTCAAAGCAAACCTTTGTCCTAAATGATAAACTTTCCCCGCAGGGTTTCCGCCGCGAAAACTTTTCTTATAAAACGTCCACCGATATGGAAAACATTTCGAAACTTCGGCTCCCTACCTGCCTGCTAGCCGACCGATAGCTCTCGGTGCCCCTATCGGGCACTCTCTCTGTCTCTTTCGACGTTTTTATTTTTATTCTCCCCCTCGATCACGGACGATCATTTTGTAGACAGTTTTGAAACTACCGCCGGGGGACTAGCGAGAAACTGATAAATAAACGGGCGAGTCGTCTGTCGGAACAACGCGAGGATCGAGGGAAATGGAAATCGAGGAGGTCGGAATTTTTTGGAAGACTGCTGGATTGCATAAAGCGCTACGGGTCGTCGTTGCGACCGACCAATATCTGGGGCAGTGATCGACGGCATTCTTTCGTGTCGAATGAGATTGGATTGGGTATATTCTTGAAGCGAAGATGCTGGGCTAGTGGTATTTTTTGAAAACGTTGGTGATGTTTGAGTTATTTATTAAAGGTAGGGGTTTTTAACTAGGGGTTGATACTTATGAAAGTAGTAACGATAAGGAAATAAGGGAGTAACTAGACTGAAAATAAAGGTCTGTTGGAGGGTTTATTTTTCAAATAAAATTAAAAGAAATAAATATTTCTGAATTTCAGTAATTACTGAAACTACAAAGCTTGGTTTACTGTTCCAACCTCTACTTATAAAAATACAGTTGTTTGTATTACTACAGGGAGAATTATAAAATAATAAAAAAATATAGTCTGCAGGTGTATGAAGAATAATTTTGATTTATGGAACTGCTTCAGATATTGGCGAAAACACATTCCCGTGCGAACTCGCATAATCTAAATTTATGACAATTTACACTCTCGCAAATTAAAGGACAACATCGCCGAAGAAAAATCTGGCTCTGATTCTGCGACGAGATGAAATGAAAATAGATCTTTACCGACCTATCATCGCGGACTCTGAGCACAGGTTTTCTTAGATGAGAATGCAGAGAGGGAATATAAATACTCTTGTCAGAGAATTCTACGAGCACTATTACGGGAGGAACGCCAGACAAAGGTATGCCTGATTCCTCATAGTTACGGAGATGTAAGCAACGTTGCATAGAATAACGCAAATTAGTACGTATAGATCGAGTGAATCACACAATTATTCGAATGCTTGTCGTAGAGGAGCATAATGGACGAGACGTATAAGTTCAGCTGGGACGCTCAAAGTTTCGTTACGATTATAATGAAACTGATGTATGATGATTATATTGACAAGAAATTGAGAAAATCTAATGAATACAGTATTCAAGGATAGTAGAGAAGAATGAGAATAAAATAATTATTTGTCAATTCAGATTATCATTATTGTCAAAAACAGTGATAAAAGTTATTCTTCCAGTATATTCGGACACAGAATTCATCAGATATACATATGAAAGTTTTATCGAATCGATAAATCTAGAAAAGATAAGTGAATAATCTGTTTTAAATGAAACACCCTATATATAAAATAATGAACAAAGCAAGAGGCGATCCTACGATTAAAAACAATTCGAAAATACGCAATAAGTATTTCTTCTAGGAAGCATAATTTTCAAGATATTCGATTGTCAATACCTGCTGGATACACGTGCAATTAAGTACGATTTGGCGAACATACCTAATCATTACTCATTAATAATATAACTCTATTTGTGTTTGCAAACACGGGGACGGTAATATCTGTTTTCCATTGGCCTGTGTTATCAGCTAACCAAACGGAATCAATGAAAACTGATACTTCAATTCCACCGTCAATGTTTGGAGACACCGATGCAAGTAGAAACAGCGAGCAATGGACAGACACGATTGCCAAGCCGTGCTCAATCGCACGCATGCACGACCAATGCTCCTGATTTATTTTATGGAAAACGAAACCATGTACAAACAAAATTCATTTCACATTTTCAATTTACCTTTACACGTGGAATCTGTTTGATTTTTCCAATCGTCCCGAAACACCGTGAACGTTTCATAAACTAAGCTTGAACCTGAAATAGGCGAAGACTTGCGACACTCAGATTCTTTTAATTATGAATACGAATAAATACCAGTTGTTAAGTGTCAAGATAATTTTAACTTTTGCGTTTATAGAGTAAACAGTATATCTAATATTTCTTATATCCAAACGAGAAATATCTAACCAGTTAACAGTTCACGAAAACTTCAGAGTATTACACTCTATCCGCTACAAATAAAATCTCTATTTTATAGGTAGATTCTAAATCTACATGTATAAGATAATCAAACCAAAATGTCCTAAATAAGAAGTAGAGCTTCACACACTAAATTACCCCAAAGAATTAGAATTGTAGGGTGCTAGAAGTCTACCCAGACACTATTCTTGGTTCAAACCGAGATTCCTCGAGCACAAGCGATGCATTGCCAACTCTAGAAACGCGCGATATAACGCTTCTCTAATTTTCAGCGCTCCCGCGGTCTTCAATAGGGCGCGAAATAAAAAGAGGCAGTGGAAGTAGACCGAATTAGCTGCAACGCTCCGAGTAGGCGTAAATTGCTCGACGCACATCCGCGCATGTCCCGTGTGGATAAAAACGAGGAAACACGAAGGAGGGAAAGAGTCGGATAGACACACTTACGTGTGTGTACACGCGGGCCAGGTTAGAATACTCTTTAAACTTCTACTCGTATTCGCGGAGAGAAAGCAAATCAATATGGGTGCGGGTAGCATGCGCATTGCAATGCCGGACTTTGCAAACCGGCGCGCATGGAATTTATATTCCTGCTTTTTTAAGGAATACACGTACTCGTCCGTGTCAGGAGTTGAGTTTCGTTGCCGGTCCGTTTAGAAAACTGTCCAAACGACCCTGACAGACATGCTGAAAAGACTATGCGAAAGAAGAACACGTCGGAGTCTCGCGCCAGGTGAAAGGGGTTGGTTAAATTTGAAAAATTTGATCACCGCGTTGGGACAGTTTCGTTGGGTGCAGAAATTTAGGTTTTTGTGGTTTGGGGGATGTTTTAAAATGTTGCGCGTCTCGACGTCCTCTGTTTAAAAAGAATTACTAGAATTTGAAACAACAGAATTTGATCACGAATTATCTGATACTCGTTCCGATTATTAGACATTTCTTTCTTTTATTTAATCATTTAATATCGTATCAGCTTAGTTAATAGCCATTATCTACTATTGTTATAAATATACTTGTTATATATAAAAATATGCATATATCTTTCAATCTATGTTTTTCATATTTATTGTGATTATATCACCTTAATTCTATTAAGCTTTTCTAAAAATGATATTATTTTGTGAACACTTTTTTCATTTAGGCAGTCTTCAATTGTTGAAGAGACATTTTCTCTAACTCTGAAATTATGTATTTTATACTTGGAAATTCTATATTGCAATATTTACATGTTCAATATTCTCGCTCTTTCTCGCAAGTGTTTTGTTTTCCATTCATTAAATATCGCGAAAAAATGGCCGACAGGTCTCGCGAATGTGTTCGCTCTGTTTCCGTAATATTAAACGGAAAATACGATAATTATTTTCTTTCCCCTGTCCAGGTACACTTGTAACTGCATGCAATTCCTGCATCCATTTATTTCTTCGAAACATTTTACCCTCGAATTACAAATTCTGTCATTACTTTCCAAACAGTATTCAACGGTCTGCTGATTTGATGCGTTCCCCAATTTTAATTGCATGCGCCAAATGAATCTGGGGACTACAGAGACGAATGTAAATGCGCCACAGTGTGAACTTCAATCGAACTCGACGATAATTGCGTTAAACCTATACAATTCCTCGATTGATTTTAACTCGAAAGATCCGGAAAAATATCCAATCGATGCTGAATTATTTTGTCAACGTATTGCGAAACGCGTCGAACCGAACGTTAAAATAAAGTTTTCAGTCGGTTTGTAGTCGCGTGAATAGTGGCCAATTGTTCGCATACAATGGGCGAGGTATTATTATTTATTGATACATATCGCCGTAATTAATATGTACTTCGACCAGCGTGTCATCCGTATGCGGGTGACATACTTATTCATCTGCTTGCGAACGATATTAATAAACATATTTAGTATGGTCCTAGTACGCCCAATCATATATTGGGAAATCGGTAACCACGATTTATTGGAAATTAAGAAAAGGTCGGTGACAAACAACTGCTGTGATAAAAACTATAGGATTTCAGGTTTGACATTTTCATGGCGATGTTTCAAACGACACGCAGCTTAAATGAAAATACCACCTTGTTTCGTCAACTTTTCCCTGCAAAACGTGTATTTTAGGAAGCTGGTGTCACGTCGGGAGATGGAGGAAAAAAGTAAAACTTACGAGCAGCACTCTGTAGAGTGGAGGCCAAGCGCCACGAATTCCTATAGTTAAATTTTGACGCCCTTTTAAACACCGTCACCGATGATATCCCGCTTAACTAAAAATATCTATTTATTCTTGGAACCATGTCCTGCAGAACGTGTATTCCAAAAGCAGCGAAACGGTGTTGCGAATAATGTGCAAAAAATAAATATACAGCGCGTCGTGAAATGTAGGACATAGCATCAAAATTTATGGAGATTAAATTATATTCGATGTAGTAACAAGATATGTATATTAAAATAAATAATTATTCGAGTTATTTCCCATTAATGTGTTGTTGTATTTTCTTCAGAGTGTATGCCACTGTAATTTACCATTGATGGTAGGCGATTCAGAATAAACTGCAATGGTTAAAAATATCAACAAAGAAATCGACAGTTTTACTGTATTATATTCTGACATTATGAACACATGAATCAAAACCGCAGTTAGTAAAGTTTAGTCTTTTTTCTTTCAGTTACCGATACTGTTCCAGTTTCATGAAATAGGAGTTTTGCAAAGAAAAATTCGAGGAACGTATAACTATATTTATTTAAACGATGCGACGTCGGTAACTGTGTTTAATTTAAATCATTAACAATTTTAGGTTCTATTAATACGTCTACTGAACGAATCTGAAAAGTGATATTCATAAAATAAACGATTAATTTTAATTTAGACACAGATTTGTTCAAAATTATTTCAATAATGTCCAAGCCCAGTTCAGTGCGAAGTAAAAATATTTTACAAGAGAAAAATTTCAGAGAATCAACGAACGACCGCCGTGTGTGCTTTTCAGAATTTGCATTGCTGCATGCAAACTATTCGAAGGGGACATATTAGCCAAAAAGGTGATCGTTTTGGCATAGAATGACTCCACCGTGACCGCCACTCTCGAGACACCAGTGAAACGTTGTTAAGTCCATATGGACAGAGGAAATGCTTCGCATACGAAATGAACCGAGAGGAAAGTCTGGGATGCTTTAATTATTCTTTGAAATTTACTTTTTCCTCCGGCAGCACTACATACGAGTGTTTTACACGCGTAACTCCTTTAGCAAAGCTGTTTCTGTTAAAATTTTAATTAAAGCACCGTCAACACTGTACAATTAACTCTTCTCGGTAGAGTGGTGCAAAAAGCTTCATCCTAATAATTAATAAAATGACACTGTTTGAAAAAAAATCATTGCATCGTGATATTTTATGTTCCATATTTTATGTTTACGCAATACTTGCAGTAATTTTCTATAACTTTTTTTTATTAAATATTGACACAATCTGCAGCAGGAACTTATGGGATGATCAAAAATTTCATTGGTAGTTACTTCGTAATCACCGAAGACCTGAATTTTGAGGTCGAAAGCTTAACAGATAAAATATCCTTGCACAAATCGCGATATTAACTAATGAACATTATTAAAATAATATCTATCAAATCCGCTAATCTCAGAGAGCCCCATTTGTGAGCTGTGCGTAACTCCTCAAACGATGGAAAATTGTTTGCTCCTTTACCGCGGAATTCGCGATAACTCGATTAGCAGGGAACACTGGGAAGAACATTTAGAGGCGAGCGAATTATCGCTGCGCGTTGAAAGTGGCACTGAATATCGATATTGGAATTATAAGTCGACGGATATTCGCCGTTTCGTGTTTCGAGCGTGTAGTTTCATTCTGCTCGATTCGTGGCGGACGACACTCTGTTCGCGAGCTATACACTCGACACACTCAAACGCACGCACGCGCATACATACGTATACACGTCACACACGTCTGTCCACGGATTATGGATAGGTGTGCTCGGAAGCTGTGCAGTTGCATTCGATGGAGTGTTAAAGTTTAAGGGACGATATTCATCCTGGTAGCAATTTGCGCGCTTTCTCCCTGCCGCTGGCCAACCTTCCCGGAGAGGGGAGGGAGGGCGCCGCGACAGCTGAAATTAATTTCAGCCGATTCAATTAAAGCTCGGACGGGGCGAGCCTTCCGCAAAATTCGGTGCGGGGAGAGAAGCGATACGTTGGACACTTAACCGAGCTGGAGGAAAAGCAAAGCTCCCCAGAAAGCTTCCTCGATCGATTCCCCCCTCGGTTTCTCGCCACGGATGTACAAACACGTTTGCTGCTCGCTTTGGAATGGCCTCGCGCGGGCGGGGCTCGATATTCTTTTTCAATTAAATCGCGCCGGTGCGGAACCGCCGCCTGGCTCATTTTACATTCGCTTCTTGCGTGTAATTAAATCTTCTTTCCATTAGTGACGAAATTACACGGATCCTTGGGTTCTGAATTTAATTGTTCACGCGGTTATGTTTACGCGTTCCGTTTCGACACCGCGGGTTAGCCACCTTGCTGTAACGCTGCGGCATTCCAGAGTTTTCCTCGCTTTGCTTCCGAGTATTTTTCGACTGTTTATCGAGGCGACTCTCTAAACTGGGGCCGTCAACATCCCGAGAATTAACGGAGCACAAATAGTTCCAGATATATTGTGCATTTGACAAAAATAGCCAATATAAGCACCAGAAAATGTTTATAATTAATTAGACGTGGAAGATTGGAACAGAAGTACTAGACAAATGGCCAGAAATCGGCAATGAACACAGAGAAATTGTTGGTGATGAATGTACCACTAATTAGAGATGAAACCATGGAACAGAAGCGCTGTAAAAGTGGCATGAAGATGCAGAAACTAATTCTTTTCTTTATTAAAGAGGATACAGTAAACGTTTATTCGACTCTTTGATGTGAAATTAAATTGTCGTAATAATTTATTTTATATTTTAAAAAATTTGCATGAATGAAGAACATACATTATACTTATTAAAAAATGTACTCTCAGTCGAACATATAAAATGTGTTTGAATAAATAAGTAAAGTACGTAACATGAATTTAATCCTTATTTACATAACGTGAATTTTGGATAAAAATTCGAATTTCCTTCGAAGCTTTGCAACGCAGTCCACCAGAAAAATAATTAATTATAATCCTTCCGCGGCTGACTGATGTATACGCAGTGACCTCGCATAAATTTTTAAACAAGCTAACAATTTTATTCGATATATTATCATGCATGATAAACGTCAAAACTAGGGTAGAAAAATTCAGTGCCGTAAACCTTCAGTAATTAAAAAATATTTTCTATTGCGGACCGTGGAACAACTCATTCCACTGAAATCTCGTTGCAGAGTATTTCAATTATAAATTTGGTAAATTTGGGAACTGAGAGATACCATAGACTCTCTTTGAAAATTAAAATAGAAAGCCTGCAAAAACAGTGTATCGTATGGTTTCGAATACTGGTATTTAAGGTTCATGATATAATAATAATACAATCATAATTGAAACAGATAGACAGTTAAATAGAGAATTGTCTAAATTACGCTTCTACTGATATTTAATGTAACGAGGAACCTCGTAGGAACATATTCTTTTGCGTATATCAATTATGTTCTTTACCATTAAATTATTAATCAAATATATACTATAATATTGAATGTATTAAATAATCTATTCAAAAATAAATAATATGATAAATAATTGAATCAAATGAAATACAATAAATATAAATAAAAATAAAAATAAAATACGTAAGACTACTAATAATTTATTAAATATGTTAAATTCATCTTAATTCTTCCCTTTAAAGTTTCCATCAAAGCGAAAGAGTAAGAATGCACTTTATTCTTTAGAGCTTTACTGGAAAAAGTCGAGTGAATTGAAATCAGGCGAACGATACAGGCAAGACGTGGAGCCGTGGAGTACCAAACCATTTTCTTCATACGTTTCTGATAAATATCTCGTTACGATCCAAGGGTTAGGAGCCTCGGCCCCATACACCCGATAATACTTTAAATTGCATCGTATTTGTAGCAAAATATCATGCAGAATGTAACCAGCAGGTAAACTCCAAAAACTGCTAATATCGTTCGCTGTGTAACGTGTTAAAGGCGAAGGAATATGGATCGATAAAGCACGTACTGAGAATTTCACGGTACACATTCACGTCGTACTTGAACTGATTTAAGCAGAAGACAGAAAATATTCGCGCAAGGGTTGCTCGTCGCATTGGATGCCAATAGGAGAATGATAATCGCCGACAGAAGTATCGTTTAAACAATTCTATATTCAAATATGGACTCCATTTAAGATGCGGATTTTCTGTTTGCCACAAGTGCTCGCCGTGTCCATTAAATATTCCATTGTTCGCGAAGGTGCACTCCCCTGTCCATGAAAATTTAATTGTTCAAACCTGAGCGACGAACAATGACACAATGCGACGAAGTGTATCAGAAAACGCGTGAGAAAATGTTGACAATGCGATA
This sequence comes from Hylaeus anthracinus, assembly GCF_026225885.1. NCBI lineage: Eukaryota > Metazoa > Arthropoda > Insecta > Hymenoptera > Colletidae > Hylaeus > Hylaeus anthracinus. The sequence continues at coordinate 8,360,696 of NW_026534330.1, read as the reverse complement.
GAGAAACGTTTGGACACTTGTTAAACTACTCAATGAGGAAAATAAAATATTTGATATTACCAAAAGTATCCAAAAAGTATTCTTTTCTTTATAACATCACAACATTGGCAATTTGAATTTTGTTTCAATATAATTTGGTAGAAAAGTTTTAAAGACTTTAAGCAACTAGAATATAAAGAACAAAAAATTTATTTTTTGAATCAGAAAAAATGTCTATTAAGTTTTTCATATTTTTACCCTTGCACTCATTGTGATCCATGGAATCGATTTATGGTAAAAAAAAAAAAAACTTAAACAGATATTTTTTTTAAAGTAGTTTGCTAGTGAATGCTTGAGAAACAAATAATATCACAGGATAATTAGTGGAACTTTTACAAATTTTACTTTACGAATGTCAATTTTAGTTGAGAAGAGCTGCAGTATAGCTGTCCCAGTTACTAAAACCACCCCGCAGGGGAGGTGAAAGTGGCGATTTTTGCACGGAAACGTTGATATGTGAAGAACGATCTGTTTCATTCCCCAATCGGCAGCCCGAAAGTTGTAGAGATGGGCGCGAATCGATTCGCCCTGGCGCTGAACTTCAGCCCCACCGCCATCGCTTCATCATCCCTACCCCCGTGTCTACAGCAGTTGCGAAGCAATAGTACAAAGGATTTCCCGTATTTACGATGTCCGAATGTAAACCTTCGTTGGCCGATACACCTCGGCGAGTCTACTATTTTTCTGTTATTTATTCACGCATTATCCCTGTAATGTACGATTCTTTCAAGGGACCATCAAACATTGGAAAACGGATTTTATTTAACTTTTAATCCTTCAATTACATCTAGCTAACATAGAAATTGTTTGTACTAATTTCATCTCATAATATATTAAATACATTTTTGTCATCAATTACTTTCTCAGTGATCCATTGTTGTTTATACGTGTAGGCTAGACGGTTATCGGATTTTTTCTCGGTATATGTAAGCAGTGCTGCCAAGAATATGTCTTGATTCGATTGTTACGCAAAAATACTCGCCCGATACGCGCTTATTTCCATTACGAAGCGTTCACAGTTTCAGCGCGGCGAGCAGCCGTGAAAAGAATCCGCGTTGCCGCGCTCAATGAAACGATGTTTTAAAGAAATTCCAGTACCATAAGAGCACGTTTAGCGATTCAAAATACCGCGGATTCCTCTATTTATTCCGGGCATCGACACAGAGAAGCGTTTTCTGAAAATAAAGAGCCGTCCGATTCAATGAAAGCATCAGCTCGTTCTTCCTTTTTCCCCCCTTTCGTTTTTCTACGTCAGCCGAGTCGGTGCATGACAGTGTAGGTATGTTAAACGAAAACTAGAAGACTGGGGGATTCCGTGTAATAAAATGACAACCTACGGGGTGTCCCTGTATTTACCTGCTGAGTGGCCAGAGACAAGATTCACAGTGAAATTAGACTGGACGAAGACTTCGAAATGAAATTCTTTCCAATTTCCAGACAAAGACATAGGGATAATTCAATATTTATTTATTTATTGGATAAATGGCATAGAGAGAAAGTTTTTTTTGGTGCGGCTTATATGGATTTCTTAAGAACGAATTATATTAGTTTCTTTCGTGCGAAAGAATTGAAATGAAAATGAAAGGAGATCGTATATACATATGTTCCTGTTCAATTCAAAAAAATTATAATATTAACACCTTATATTAAAAGCAAATACCGTGTTTCTGACAAGTCAAGATTATTGAAGATTGATAATAAAAATCGTAACACACAGACGTGTTACAAAAAACGTAGAATGTGTTTGATAGTTAGATCATTCACAAATTGTTAGTAGATTTTTGCCATCGACTGAATATTCCGCTTGTTTTAATAGCACTGATCCTGCGACTAGCGGATGATGCCCTTTCTTTTCCAATGTCATTGACTCTGTAGCATAAAATGATTTAAGTAGCCCCATAAGAACAAAACCGGTAGCGTTAAGCATGACTTCAGAGCTGATCTATCGACGGGACGTGTCATTGAAACGACTATGTATCGATTACTCGTGTGACCAGGATTATCATCATAAATCCGACTCGATCATGCGCGAATGACAAGATTAATAACCTTCAGCAGCTTGGGAAATACATTTTTCATAAAATTATTGCCCGATGACAAACTATCAGCTACAACTCAGAATACATTTTTTTGTTTTTCTTCTTGTTTATACCAGTGAATGGAAATGATATATACACTACCTGTAATGATTGTATGAAATATTCATGCCTTTTAGAAATGTGAGGCTACACATCAAACATTCAATACTACTATCTTCTTGTACCAAACCATTGGATATCTAATTGAGATTAATCCCATTTAAATCTTAAATGGCAAGAATCAAATTTCTTAAAAAACATACATGTAGCTATCCAATGCAGAACCTAATTATTAACGTCCTTTTTGTCTATGTGTGAGTATAAATGAGAATAAAATAAAACTGGTGAATTTGAACCATATTGATAAACTTAAAATAATTATGAAATACTCAATTTTTGTCTACACACAATGGCCACATGGACTATGTTACACTGAAATATCATTTGATGAGTTGCTGTAGTTTGAGAACATTTACATGAAATTTCTGCCAAACAAATATTACAAATAAAATATTTGTGTACTCAGAACTCTGATTTACCCAAGCTATAATGAGCTACAATTGTTGATTTAGTATTCGACAGAGATATTCGCTATTTATTCAGCGTATAAAATAAAAATTATTTTAAAGAACTAAGCTGTAGACAGCAGAGCTAGATTAAAATGGGGACACCCAGTAGACAGCACCCCGGTGCCTACGCTTTTACCAGTTGTCGAGACACTTGGCTACATGCACTCTGCACGTTTAAAGGGCCAGAAGAACGTGTTGGTGCGCGTGCATCTGAGGGCGAAACGACGGACAGTCACGACAACGTGAATTTCGCGTGATGCCCGTGATTTTTCTCCGCTTTTCCCGTCGTTCCTTTAGCCGAGACCAACCATGTCCCTTTCGCTTTTACGTCGGATGTCGCAAACACAGCCTGCGTGCACCGACGGAAATTTCAGACATAGCCAGATCGTTGGGAGTTAAGGTGACATCGTGAAAAAAAAGAAATTTTGAAAAGGTTCCACGGTAGCACGAATACGCACGACTTCCCCCGTCGCGTATACGTCACGACGGAACCAGTCATCCCGCGCGTTTATTCCTACTCGAACCACGGTATTTAATTGTAATTTTAGCATAGAGGGCAATTATTCTCTTCGGATGCATACTATTACCAATTAACAATCACTATGTGACGTATGTTACTATTCATTTTGTTTCTAAATATTCTTTTTAAATTAACAACAATTTTAATTTTATTTCCACAGGTTCATTTGTAGACATTTTAAGATTAAATTCTACATAATGATGTTCAATAAACTTTTTCTCGAGCTTGGTAAAAAAAAGCAAAGGACTTAATACTTATTGACCGATTAAAATTTTGACTAAAATGAAACCACCGATTAAAAATCAAAAATTGATACCTAAATACTAATGCCTCGATCTAATATAAAATTAATTGTAACATTCCATCCTGTGTAATATTCTTTTAAAATATTAATGTGTATTAGGTTGTCCCAATTAATATAAACACTGCCACACAAAGTAACTAAGTGGAAGTGACGAAAGAAACTTTTGAGGCATCCAAATACTTTTACTTGCTTTTCAGTAATCCTAACGTCGACTGGCGTTCAAGACCTGAGAACCATTTCTAATTTCGAAAAACCAGAACCTAGTAGGGTGTCAGACATCGCGCGATCCCGGCGTGGAATGGCTCGTGCACCACATACGTTAAATAGTTCAGATTACAACAGACGCTCTACATTCACGGGCCAGGGGGTGGTTTCTTTTGAAGCGTGGCGAACGTGCCGCGCATTCCGTGAACCTGCGCTTTCACTTCTGATCGGACAAAAGAACGAGACCCGCTTTGGTAGCGCGAGATGGATTTTCTTAACCGGGGATATGCCGTCGTTAGTGTGCCGCTCGAGTCCTTTACGCTCCTGGTACGCCCGAGTAAAATGGCATCATCGGCATTCGTAGAAAAAGGCGGCGGCTGAGAACTTCAATTATCGCTGTTGCAGCGCAAATTAAGCAGAAGAGGCCCTCGAAGACCCTCACACCTTGGCTTTTGTTTTATTACCGCAGAGAAACTGGGATTCTTGGTTAGGCGTACACACGATGACAAAAGTTCGCGCGAAAGCAGGAATACAGTAGGGAGATGAGGATTATAGTTCCACGAACTTCATATTTTGGGGAGCATAATTTTTGGAAAACTTTATTTCCAAACGAGTAACGCTGAGATATCATCCTGTGCGTCGCTCGAATCGACGGATTAAGCTGATTTATGACGGTAATAACGATAAGTGTTCGATGATACTCCTTTCACCATTGGCGCACGTCCGTCCTCGCGAACGTAATTACCCGCGAACATCTGTAGGAATTGCGGTTAGTTTTCAAACTGTGCCAGTCGCTACGTCGAGTTTCTCCCGCGAGAACGTCACGTGGAATTGGTATCATTATCACGAGCTTATCGTTATCGCTGCACGCGGTAAAAGGATCTTCCTTTAAGAAGTCTTCTGGGGTAGGTCTCTTTTAAACAAAGACACAATCTTCGGAGGGAAGCGGGGACAATGGGAACGAAACGCGTCTTTCAAAAGCGATTCAGAAATTTTTCCGTGGAGCAGAAAATTGTAAAGAAAGATATGCCTTGCTTGAAGTCTATCCACTGACAGTGAGGGATGCTGAATGTCGTGTGTATACTTCTTCGTTGAGGATTGCTCATGATTTGGTGATGTATGAAACGCAGGAAGCACGTACGTATGCGTTCAAAATGAAAACTACCCAAGATTCTTTTTAAATACAAGTATATTGGTATTTGACATACAAGACTTTCTTATGGACCATAATTTTTCGTTAAGCAGATGACATTTGTTTGTACTCATTGGCAAGGATCATTTTCGAATTTATTTCGAAGAATTTTAGTACACTCGGCTGCTTCCACTCGCACCAAATTTACTTGAAAATGGTTCGCTGACGAAAGAAGCTTTGAACGACTTTAGCATTCAAGGGATTAAGGAAATGCCGTCGCTGATTATTGCAGTCAGAGCGAGCGTATTGTTCGAATGTTATCCGTAAATCCTCAACTTAAGCAGAGCTTGTCTGAAGAGGAGGGGTACGCAAAAGGCGATGCGCTTCTATAAAGAGTCATGCCACAAATCATAGGTTTCTAACCAACTTTTAAAAACCGTCCCACTGTTAGATTTAATTCGCCATTAAAAATAAGGTTGAAGCCAAACTTATGAAGTCCAAGAATCAGTACAATCAAATTCTAGCGTAAACCTGAAGATGATATCCATCTTCTGCAACAGTTCTCCAGAACCTAATACACCCTTATGAATTATCAACCTTTCCACTCTCGTGTCTTCAACTGTACGTAGTATTAATTGGTGGCGTAACCTACGTGGATAATTGGTACTCTTCTTTATGCTTGTGTCTTCGTCGTTACACTGATAACGAGGAGCATCAGCATGAACAAAAGACGAAACCATAATTCCCTGCATTTAAAACAATTTGCAGGCAGGCATGAATTAGACTAATTGTAAAGATGATGAACCTTGAAATTCCACGAGTCAATAGTAGCATTCACTGTGGTAGTAACTTGGATGGATTAACAAAAGTGGCATGTTCATTACGAAATTCGATATTTCTGTACATTTCTGTACGCTACCATCTTTGTAAAATTGGCGTCTTCCTCTATTCCTATTTCATTGGGAAATTCTTTGAGTTAGTCTCTTGGTGGCGCCAGGCAGTTCATCTTGTGCGAGGGTAACCGTGTGACAAACGGTTTAGAACCAACGCCCCGTGGGGATTCGAGTCAAGAAATCTAGTACTTCGGTGTGTGTACTGTTGCCCACGAGATATAGTATCCAGGTTTGCCCACTATATGCATCAAGACAAGCTTGGGTGTGTGTACTGTTGTCTACAAGAATTCGCCAACAACCTCAAGACGTAAACTAGAAGAATGGAACATTTGGTATAATAAACGACTGACCACAAATATATAGAATACAATTCTAAAAGTGAAACAAAACTATAGATATAAGTAAGTTATTTTTACACAATAATAGTGTCGCAAAATAATAAACGTATGCAGACCCTTTATTGCATTTCCGTAAATATATTGAGGATAACTATAACTTGACTTTTATTTACATAGATGAGCGAGAATAACAGAAAATTCATGAATATTACCCAGTTAGTATTTAGAGATAGACAGACATTTTTTAAAAATTTAGAGAAATTGGAAAGAGATATAAAATGTCAACCATGAGAGCTAATATAAACAAAAAGATATGGTACAATCAATAATTTAATCAAATTTGATAAAACAAGAAATAAGCAAATACTTCAAGGATGGAAGACTTGATGTAATAAACGAGTGAATTCAAACATAAAATACATCTCTAACTTCGCTTTGCTGTAACTCTCTGTACCTGTCTAGATCCAACATTAACAAGCCTTCAAACAGTACGAGATACTCTTTAACAAGACTTCGTTCACGTGCAAAGAAGTCGGACTTAGCAGAAAATGGAACGTCGAAAGCACGATACATCTTGAAATCGCACGAGGATTATTCATTTCACCTCAACAACCCTTGAGGGAGTTTCATGGACGACGGAGGAGCCGGTGTAAGGCGCTTGGTACGAACCGCAGATCCCTGGCGACTATTTCAACCCCTACAATCTCGCCCTGGTAATTCGGAATACCCAGTGAAGCGTTGACACCTTGAAACGATTCTGAAACAATGGAGCCTCGTCTAATAGGAGGGAGACAATAATGAAGCAGGGATACGATGAAAATGATTTAAAAGTGGCTCACCAGGACAAACACAAACAAGGGGAGCAAGCTCGGCGAACTTTGCATTATTAACACATTAGTACTGCCTTCAGATAAAATGTATAGCTCGTTTCATTTTCTAATCGATGGTTTTCTATAAATGTGAAACAGTCGGAAGATGTTTCTTTGGTGTATAATCTTATCTATCTATTCGGTTATGAAGCTTTAACATGTTCTTCAAATAAAATACATAACACGAAATACGACATTTAAAAAAAGAAAGCAAATGAGGTGTACAAATTCGAGAGCTGTCTGTCGACGCGTTTTCTGGAAATATCGCTAAGTATGAACTGCACCGTTAGAAGGGAATAAAAGAGAATCGCAATCAGTTTTCAGATAGGTAATCGTTCATTCCATTCACCCAAGAGATCCAATGCAGACGCGCGTCAGCACGAACGTCGGGCGTGTGCGATTGAAGTCGAATGCTCGCGTATGCACGGAGCATCTGTTCAAACAGCATAAACGTCTGTCACAATTGTTTCTCGCGGGAAGTAAAGCAATGCACGCCCTAGAGAGGATTCAGCACCTTAGAGCGAGCGTGTTCTGTAAAATGCAGACGCTTCGACGGAGAGACGCCCGCCTTTCGGAACCGGTGGAAGCTTCATAGCTGGATACAGCTATATCGTTTGAACGATATCTCGCGTACCCACCTGCTTTCGAGATAGCAACAGAGTACCTCTTCCCCGCTATCCTCACGTTTTCCTACTTTCACGCGGGTGCCTCTCGACACCCACCCGATCCGTTCCTCTCGCTTCACCCTTTTCTCTCGTGCCGCTGCCCTCGGTCCCTATCTTACCTCTCTGTCTCGTTCCCTATTTATCTCACCCTCCTCCGTCCTCTTCGTCGTCGCAGCTCACCCTCTAGTCGTGCAAAGCAGATTGCCAAATATCCACAGGTTGTTGATTTTAGCGACTATGTGTTGCGGACGGCGCATTACCGTACGCGTCAAGACGAAAACAGACAAAGCGGGCTGAGAATCTCTAGCACGAGTCGCGACCATCGAGGGGCATGCTAACGAGTTGCTTCAACTACCTCGGAATGGGGGTTTGAACGCTAAGGATCGATACATTTTTAACGCGCCGAGTGGAATTATAGCCTCGTTGAATTGCAAACGTTGGATTTAGGAGCAAATAGAAATTTATTTAGAAAAGAAATAAATAAGAAATCGGAGTTGGAAAGGAATTTCTTGTGTTAATCGAAGAATCGAATATTAGTAGTTGAGACAATAATGCAAAGTGTGGTACGAATAATTTAACATAGTCATTGGATTTAAAATCTGGGCTTCCAGATAGCTCCATTATTATTGAAAAAACCTGTGTTTCTTAGAATAGATTTCTCAGTTTTCTCTTGAAATAATAAATTGCCACATAATAAATAAACGTTAGATTAATCGAGTTCAAGCACATGAAGTATATTATCTGGATGAATAAGGTAAAATACTATCAATAATATGATTATGAAATCCAGGCGACGAATTCGATCCATTAAACGAAAATTAGGAATACGATGTCAGGAGCGGATAAGGTTCGGCGATATCGGGGAAGTGGGGACTCGAAAAGAATTCATTAACCCTGACACGCTCCAACAACTCGCCAATTCAGCCCGTTAATTCGAGGCGTGCACGAGCAAGATTGCGAACACTCGAGCTCGATAAGCTTTCCCGGAGCCAAACATGATCACGCTCGATGCGTTCGAGATCATCGACGAAATTCAATCACCCCCTCCGACATCGCGATTTCAGTGAATCGAACAGAGCCAGGAAGTTCGAGGGAGCCGGGCGCTAGGCGCCTTCTATATAGCCTTTCTGGATCAGCCGCATCTGCTCTCAATGCATCTCATATTTGAAGCCTTACGACGTCGATGCTTGAGAAGGCGATAAGCGGTCGAGAGGGAGTTTCCCGAGGATTCCATCGAGGATTCGAGTGATGTTCGGCTTGTCGTGCTAACCAAGAGTGCGCGGAACTACCAGTCGAGCGGTTTACGAGGGAACCAGCGGAGGAAGGGGACAGGGAAAGCTAGAGACGGAAGTAGGTACTTGGATATGGAAATGGGGGATGGCCCGGCGCAAATGCAAAGCTCGAATCTATCAATTTCACTCTACAGGTAACCGCGATTCCCGGTGATGCTGGAGAAGTCAACCGGCTACGGTAATCCGCTGATTCGAACAGTAAACACAAGGACCTCAGAAGTGCGCGATTCTGGATCGAACAGAGGGAAAAGGGAACGTTGCGGTGCAAAGTGATAGCGAGAAGAAATGTAGGGAAAGAATGAACGGACAGTACAGAAGTGAACGTGAAAGTTTAGATGGATTGAGGGCGAGTTCGTCAGTCGTTTTCATTCTGAAATTCTGTATTTACACTTCAGTGAGCCTCATTTTCATCCTAAGGAACTGGACACATACGCAACGATATCTCGATAACCGTCACTGGCAGCGTGAACCTATGAAATATGTAAACATGGCTTCCACCTTGAAAACTCAATCAGTATAAACCATCAAACTCTAGCCAATGGAAGTGTTCATACTCCAAGTAATTTATTAATAAAACTGTATCGAAACATAGTGAATCCTCTTTAACTGCCCCACTCCCTGCAATTGCTCGCACAAGTCGACCCTCTGTGTTACCTACTGATGATCACTTGAGCGCCGCTAAACAGCCCCTACCTGTGTCTTCACTCACTCTCGCCCTTACATGTTCCGAGGCGAGCAGGTCGGATGTAGATAACAGGTTAACAGTTTCTGTTAAACTTATCTCCTTCTCTAACTGTTACGCCAGGCGCCAAACCTGTGACAGCCACAGAGTTACACTACGTACGAGTCTATTCAATTAAAGTGGAGAAGAAGAATATTCCCTGAAGCAAATTCTAAAGAATTTTATCCAGCACTTTATACTCACTTTGATGAAAATTTCATGAGATATATTGGCTGAATGATTTCAACCGAACGCATTTCACTCCATAAATCATCGTTAATAGTTAAACCCCAATAAACAGATAATCTCGCAGAAATTTACGACTATTTTGCGCTGCTCTTCTTACGTGGCAATTTTCTAACAAATTTCCTGTAACCTAAACGGAAGAGATATTCAAGGCGGCGGAAGATAAATGGCCCAACCAGCCAACTACGACCGACACATGGAGGAATATATCGAGCGCAAGCCGTAACGCGTGACTTCTGAGCCATTTTAATATCAGAAAAAACATTGATCGAGACAATTTATGAAAATGCACATTTCAGAAATTATTGTATTCTCCAATATCTTAAGTAGAAGTATGTTTTTACATCATAATGTAACTTTGTTTCAATAGTGTAATTTTAGTGTCGACACTTCTTTCATACATATGTGCAATAGCGATGGAAGTATTTTAGATGGTTCAACTTTATTCTTTCTTGTATCAGAACATTAAAAATAACACCGATCATTAGAAGAAGGTACAATAATTACAACACCGTGTTGAAGAAAAGTTTCGAACGAATGTACACGATAAAACTAGTCATAGTAATATTCAATCTGTTATGTAACTCTTATTCGCAGGAAACTATACGTGCTCGTAAATCGTGCGGATGCTTTTGTGTATCGAGTGACATGGGCTCGGGCGAATTCGCTGGATTCGCGTACTACGAACCTACGAGTCGAACACACGCGACAGGCTTGTTATCACCTGTGTGGTCATGAGCCACGACGTGGGAGGAGGAACAACAGGAAGAGACGCGCACTCGGTACAACAATTCTCCAGTGACTTCTACACACCAGGCCGCGAATCGCATTATCAACGACAGATATCAAAGCGTCGTATAACACGTGTCATAATGCGGAATTGTCATGCACGCTGGTCAAAGGTTAGTCCTAACTCTGTCGGGATAGATCCTTGGACAGTGTTGTACCGGGGAGCAAATTTGTCGGACATTTCCCTACTTATAATGGGATAGTTTTAGGGTTAGAGGCGAGGAGAGTTGGGCCTTCTATCGTCATCGTACGTTTGCCTGGATGGTCGTGGTATTGATTGCGTAAAATGTGCATTATTTATTTTTTTTTTAGAATTATCAAACCCAAGTATCTTCCTGAATTTTTTGATGAGTACACTTTCACGAAAATAAGGAAATTCTGAAGCTGGACATTGCAAATTTGTATCGTTAGGGCAAAGATAAAAATTACAAAATATGTTTTAAAATATTAATATTTTAAATATGTAGTGTATAGAATAAAAAGATCGAAGTAACGTGAATTTACTGTTAGCGGTCGCGAATGCGTTGAATATAAATATGCGTTAATAAATGAGAAATCAAATGAAAGGATCATTCTTTCATTACCGGATCCATACCCCGACAATAGCAATTAGGGTGATTATTGACTCATGGAGTAACGTTGGCAACACCTGCTAAGTAACTGGAAAGCAAGAACGTTCATCACGGATTTCATATTGAAATAACTCGAGCGCCCGATGGCAACGGCCGTTAATAACGAACGCAACAAAAAGCAACACGATAGCACTGAAGGGATCATTAAAAGTTCGCAACGCCTCAAACAAGCCCTCGAGTTCGCGTCGCAAATTTTCGATTCGAATGGAAAGCTTTGCATCGCTCAATGAAATCGCTGACGGGTCTTCGATCATAACTTAAAGCATGTCCATTCAATTCGCACGCGAGGAGAACGGAATTTTCTGTCGTTGCTGATTCAAACTGAATATTTTCTTTACACCCCGCAGCAATTTCTGAACAGAAGATTGATGCGATAAATTAAAATAGCGCGAATTAATTGGAAAAGTTTGTTCCACGGGCGTAGGTCGTCCATCAAACCCCTGTATTCGTTTTGGTCTCGCCCGATTTGCGCAGCCCTGTATGCAATCTTGAAAACAGCGTCACTTTTCGACAATAAATACCTACAACGTGTTCACAGAAAGTGAGAAACTGCATATTGCGCTCACGCAAGCAGATAGCTTCCTCTCGAGCTGTGCAAGAATTTTTTTTCTACCAATTTTCAGTGAATTCGCTTGGAAAAGGCTACATGTTAATCGAGTTTCTAGAAGAACATTGTAAAGTATGCCACGATAACGTAATTTCGACCTGAGGCGAAATTATTCATGGCACCATGGCAATGCATTTGTGATTGTGAATTTAGGAGGAAACTGTTTTCCATCGTATCTGAAAGGAATCTATTTTTCATGCCTGTACCAGCTTTTCACGCGTCCAGCATTTTTCGCTGGATAGTGCGTAAAAGCTCTTTTCAGTTTAGCCGAAGAGGTAAGATTATGAAGATTAATGCTCGCTGGTAAGGTTGGCTGGGTCCAAAGTGTCCAATGTAGTAAAGAGGCAAAAGGACTGACGCGACGCTTTGTTTATTCATAAACTGACAAGGAAGGGATAAATCATTGCGGAGAACTTTTAGTGGGAAGTGTATTCTATCTTCTGTACCTCACGTGTATGAAAATGTGCAGCAATTATATAAATATTTCGAAATAGTTATGTCCTGCAGATATAAATTGTGTAAATGTAGTTGTACAAGATTAATTACACTGTATATTATTACATTGTATACTAACTATTTATCGATTACTAATAATATTTTACTACAGCATCCTAATCATTATCACGAAAACAATTCTTAGCAATGAATGAAATTTCATTTTATTCATATCTAATAAAAAATAATTAATTTCAAACTCAAGCTCCTGACACAGTCACCATTGCAATTTCCCATAAAACAACGCAGATGTCTTCATTTCTTTCCCGCCTATCTCGATATGCACTCATCTGGCAGAATGACTACAATCATACATTTTTCGTTTCACAACAGAACAGGTATCTCAACATCGCTACACACACAGGTAAATCGAATTCCTTAAAGAATCTGAATCTATTACCGAACCCGTCACAGCGTGTAATTATTCAGGGGTACTTCACGCGTGAAGTTATTAACAAATTGCAAGGAAACGAGGACCGAAGTATAAAATAGCTAGGCGTATCGTCGTGTCCCATCGCGCACAACCACTCGAAAACTCCGTTGGCGGTGTACGGCACGGCAACGAACCTTTCATCGTCGAAGTATACACACATGCGTACGAAAGCATCGGATCCGCCGTATCTCGATACGGCTCACGCGTTAATTAGTACTCCATAAATCATGCTAGCAGTGCACTTCCACGAGGCTGATCAACGGAGAGCACCTACCTGCGTTAATTTCGTCTAGACTGTATCAGGGTATCTCAGCCGCATTCGCGAAGCCAGAGGTATGGCTTCCTCGAGCCTAGCGGCTCGCAAACAGCTGGCCATACGCAACGCAGCGGATGTAAAGCCCCTGTAATTTCTCAGAAAGAAGTATCGTGGATGCGCGGATGATGAAGTATTTGGAAGAGCGCGGACGGTTCGAGTGATCGACTGAGAAAGTGAAGAAGCAGACGAGATTAACTGTGTTCACGCAGCGCGTATGGAAACCCCAGACGATCCCTGCGTGGCACGTCAGACTATAAGCGTTGGGGATTGAATGCTTGAGTTGTGGTAGGACTTTCACCTCCAACGAGGGAAAATAAAAAGGGTTGAACTATCCGAGAGAAGCTGTTGATTGGCGTGGGCTGCGTCCAGTCTCTTTTTCTCTAATCCTTGCGTAGATAATATCTTATACTACGTACATCTAGTCTCCTCGGAATGAAATCCTGGCCGGAGAATTTTCTTTAATTTTGAGTAAATAATATCTCGTCACACCAGGTTTACTTGGGGAAATACCTAGTAGGAATTGTTCAGTGACTCTTTTACTCTAATTCTGTGATGATTAGAGAAATTCTTGCTGTGTCTAGATTTTTCCGGGAAGATACCACGCGAGATAGGGATAAATAGGAAAAGTAAAAGTTGAAGGCGTGCAAACTTGTTTCATATTCTTCAACTAGAAAGAAGGTTCCATCTAAGCATAATGAGTTGATATATTACTTCTACCTGCAAAAACTTCCTCAGAGAAGTGTTTTTAAGAATAACAAACTGTAACGATTCTACATTTCAAAATGTGATAAATGTAGGTTTTTCTGGATGAATTATAGTCTGATGAAATGGATAACTCATTTATACAGTCGGTCCCATAAGTATTCGTACCCTGTATGTCTTTTGAAGAAATTTGTCCTAAAGTAAATGATAGTTTTTTTATAAGTGTGTACATGAATAAACTTTACACATGTATATATTTATAATGAAACATAGAAGGTACGAATAATTATGGGACTGACTGCAAATGTTTTAGCGTATTTTGCGCAATTACTTCAATTTTCTTTAATTTTATTTTTGTTAAACTTGATATTTTACTGAGTTTATCCAGGTTAAGGTCAAATTTAGTGGTAGCTGAAGGCCACCTAGGTGTTATCCCCACCACGGATTTTATCTTCCATCTCTTCCTGCGAACCTGCGGGCACACGCATTCTGGCCCTCAAATAGAGATGCGAACTGGCATAGCAGAAAACCAGGAGGCGTATCTGGTGTGATTCACAATCAGAGAAATGGCTTCGAGCAGTCAAATGAATTTGATCCGACCATAGTTCGATTGCTATGCTTATTAACATCGTCCACAATCGACATAGTACAGGAACAGATTCATAGTGATGAAGACATGGTCATTTGTAAGACGTAAAAGAAATGGAAAAAAAATTGTTTGTAACCTGAAGAGATTTTTGGTAGGTGGTACAGGTCTGAATATATCAGAATGATTGAAAAAAAATAACATGTATACATCCCTTAAGAGGTTGTGGAACAAAATTTCTGAACTTTCTGGACAACCCAATATATATAGCAAATTTCGAAATTACCGAAATTCTTCTAAATGGGACTGTATTTATCTTGTTGTGTATGGGTGAGTGAGTGTTTTGAACTGGTATCGAAATAAATTCAATGATATGTTGTTATAAAACCTTCAGACGACTTTAAGTATGAATGTTTGTATTGACAGAAATTTCCGACCTTTTTATATTTAGTTGACACAGGGTACTAACGGTAAATGTTAAAGAAGCGAAAACAGAAATTTATAAAAGTCAGTTGTTGACATTATTGTTCTGTGCAGTTTGAGTTATTTTACAGTACGTTTACCTCGATATCAGCTACATTTCTACACAATACGAGATAAAAACAATAAAAAGAAAGCAACTCTGGTAAATGAAAAATCTCCAAAAATATATTTTTGAAGCGATCTATCGACGAAATAACTGTTCTCCTAGACATTTATTTTACACCTCGAGGACCAATGACAATTTCCGACGAGGCAGTTCCAGCTGCCCCACCCTGTATATGCGACTATGACGTTGATCAAAGTGTTACGAAGCAGATAAAAGGTAGGGGGCAGTGAAAGAGGAATTGATAGCCTGCTAATTGCAAGGCGTCCTCTTGGTCTCTTAAAGAAACATTCTCACCGAGCGAGGCGGGTCGGTCAATCTTCGATAATTATCAACAGCATCTTGCCTAGAAATTCCCCGAAGGACTCGCTTGTCCACGATCGTTCGGTAAATAACCAATAAGGACAATTTTAGGAAGGCAGCCGCCATCGTTAAAGACGTTGTTACTGGTTACGCGTAGCCAGCAGCCATCCACGCGTTATATTTCACCTATCGGAATTAACGCGCAACCATGGACACACGGCATACGATCTAGATAACGTGTATCGCGCAGAAGTATACCGAGTAGCATCCGTTTCTACCTCGTGATTTCTTGCCTCACGGCGCCACGTGAAATAGACTTAGTGTCGTCGGTTCGTGCGCTTCTGCTTTCATTTACTCGTCCCCGCAATTAGGACTCCAATTAAAACGTTATCAAAGCTTTCGTTCTGAGCACCCTGACGAACGTTAATAATTCCGTCGTACCTTGTACCAGAAGCTAGGCGTACAATTTTCAATAGCCACCTCATTAAATCACGAGTTTTCGACTGGTAACTAAAGCAACAAGGTGTGTATAAACGCGTCAATTTCAGATTGTTCGCTCGTGTTCAATTAGGGTGACGCGGGAACTTCATAATTTCCACGCTCGGCTTTGTTGGGCAACGTTTAGTGGGGCCTGACTTATTATTCGTCGATGTCGAGGCATTTGGTTGTTCTGGTCCTCCAAAGTTTCATCTCACGTGAACTATACACCGTCCCTTTATGTGGATTCTCAGAAATGGAAATTGGAAAATGGAAAATGGAAATGTAGTTTCAGTATGCGACTCTTTAACACGTTGAACGCCACGTCACCCACAAAGTGACAAAAATTTTCAGTGTGGAATTAAATAAATTAATTCTAAAGTTAACTCTGTTGAAACTCATTTCATTACAAATTTCATCCACCCCCTTGAAATTCCTCGTTCTACTACTTCTAGTATGACTTCGCAACAGATAATGAAAAAAGAACGAATATTCCAGTCCAACGCGGAAGTGTCGCAGATTCCAGTGTCACCTGGCGCGCCTATCCAAGACAACTCGTAATTACCCCATGAATATGCGTGTCATTAACTCCTGTTCGAAACACTCGAAACGAAAATGCCATTCAATTTAATTGCAAACGACGAGCAATTATGCACACAGACGCGCGGGTTCGCTATGACCGTAAAACATAGTATAAACGTCACACGAATTCAAATGAATTCCGCCGCGGTCGGTGCGCCATGATTAACTGCCCGAACCATTCGGCGCAAGAAGACGGAAGACGCTCCGGAACCAAGTTACCGAGAACGATAAACAACAGTTTACGGTAGCACGGCAATCGTGGTAATATTAGCTTACACGCCTAAGCACGGGAGGGTTGAACCAAGCGGACATGTCACTGCGGCTCGTACGAGTTCAACAGGAGTGGATCTGGCCAGCAACCGATCGTTTTTCACGCGGCGTATACGGCACCGGGCGTAATAACATCCACCATTGCATTTTTGCGCGCGCTAGGCAACGCTGAGTTCAGGTTATGGAAATGGGATGAACGAACGACTTGATTTCTCGAGCGACCTCGAACGGCGTTCCGCTTGTCAACAATGATAACGTTGGAAATTCGGGAAAAGAAAGTCAGCGTACAAGCGCGCCGATCCAGGAATCCGGTTTCGACCAACACGAGGATCGGTATTAATGGCAACCACCACCGCAGAACGTGCACCGCCATCCTGGAACGTCGGGAGATAAAGATAAGAGCAGCGACGCAAAAACAACGGACGATGCTCGGTAACTGTTGCAACTTAATTAAGCTTTTCATCGAACGGAGTGGGCCAGAAAATATCGCGCGTCTTAAAACCTCGATTTATTAAGTGGTAACAGAAACAAAACCGTAATTTCATGGATGATGATTTACGGTCTTCCACCTTCGTTCTAGGAGCGATCGCATTCCTCGGCGATAGCATGCCGGTTCATTGAATGCAAGAAGTCACGCGCATACACGTTCGATGTCGTTGGCTCTGATGAATTACTTCCAGCTCAAAAAGTGCGCCGTTGCTCGAAAAAGGTGATAGTTGGACGGAGCAACGCGCTCGTTATGGGGTTGGGTGAATTATTGTGATGTTTCCTGTATGGTGCAAAACCAAGCAAGCTCTTAGCGTGTAGATCTAACCGAGCTCTTAGCAAATAAGTATTATACCATCAAAGAAAACAAATTTTGGAATTTCTATTGAAGAAAAAAATGTTCATGGAATATCACATTTATTCGTTAAAAGCTTGGGACGCAGGACTTCTTAACCTGAAGAAGACACATTTCTGTGTATCAATTTTCGTCAAAGACGTGATAAAGTGAACTCTTAGTATGTAGGTCCAACAGAGTTCTTAATGATCCTGACCACAAACGAAACAATCAATACAAATGCAAAGAAATGCGAAATGTGTTTTTGTCACCAGTTGAAAAGGGCCTTTCTAAAAGTGTTGCGATACACAAACCTACATTCGATAGAGTATTTGAGAATAACCAGGAAGTAAAGATGGCCATTATTTTCTGAGACATCGTACCATACAGCAATTCCATGCAGGACGTTGTCCTAATGAATTATTAATCATATATTAATCACGACTACCTATGAAATACCGTTCTTGTTGGCGACGCTCTCTAACTTGCTTTCCTGATTGCTTGATTGGATACTTGGGTACCCACTGGGATAGTTAGTTGGCTGATTAGAAATTCGGTTCACGAGAATGATCGGAACAAATGGGCACTGGTTCATTTGCTCAGATGCACTTAACAGGTTCTAGTAAGATGTGGTAGTTTGTTAGATCTAGTACTGGAATTCTGCTCGTACGTCTCGGTCCTATGAGCAGCATCTTCTAGCTAGGAGATTCAGTCTACATGAGAAACTGGCACCAGCACTATTGATAGCCCTTAGTTCTTGTTACATGGTCATAAGTAGTACTTATTTATAGAATCACATGGAATAAATTAATAAAGGAGTATTAAGAGCATCAGTGCCAGTTTTTCGAGTAGACTGTGACGAATTTTCGAATTAACAGAAACTACTCATAGAATAAAGACGTTCGAGTAGAATTTCAGAGAGGGTACTGATCGAATCATAAAATCAAATTGCAAAAGAGTACAACCAAACAAGTACAATCGAACTATTAAAATAGTTACATTTCCTTTAAGATATCCATAAGTGATTGAAACTTTTGACCTAACACAACTTGAAAGTGTATAGTATTTATTCGTTAAAAAATTATGTAAATAAAACACATTTCTGAGTAGCTGGTCTTGCAAAAACGTGATACAACAAACCTTTACGTGTAGGCTAAAGCGAACTCTTAGCATGTACGCCCAACTCGTAAAGAATAACTTCTGTACTATCACAGAATGAAAGCAGAATATTCTTGAAAATACCAGATGTTTACTTCCTGGACAAAGTCTCCTAAGCAACGCACACCAACAGGCTTGTGCTTTTACGGGACAACTCTGTAAAACGTCGAAGGCATTGTCGTTTGACAATTGGCTGACCTAACCCAAATTGTCTAAACGTTTCGTCGAATGGGCCAAAACTGCAACGATGTCTCCCATTGTGAACGAAGGATTTACCAGCGGAGAAAAGCAGATAACCAGTTGCGGTTACGTCGGGGACGTTTCGTTTCTAGGACGGTTAAAACTGCTCGGTTGGATGGACACAACAATTCCAACATGAAAAGATTAACCTAGGTTAGTCGACATCGTGACAACGACGCGCAGAATGCTCACGATTATCCATTCATTGGCGAAGAAAGATTCCAGTCCGCCTTACGACGACCTGACGCTTTCAGTCGGAACATGCCGAACGAAAACGTCGACAACGAATTTTCGTATGAAAATACTACTGCCGGGTCGTGGAGAACTGGTTCGTTTTATAAAAGATACGCGAATTATCAAAAAATTAGGGCAAATTCTAGCAAAGAGCGCTGTGGCCAACGACGCGGACTAGGAAGAAACAAAGGAATTGGGGAAAATATTAAGAGAAGAGACAATGCGTATTCGTGTTCTCTTGAAAGGTTCCTAAGCAGGATGTATTCTATAGAATTACTTGTATAGTAATGCAGAGCAAAGCAATCGAATAAAATGGAAATAAATTTGGATTGTAATAAGATACTTTGAAGATACTTGTTCCTTTAAAAAGAAAATTTACGATAAACTTATCCCTTGAGTAATTCCAATCAATTTAAACAACGAGCCCTTGAAAAAATTCAGGTATATTCATGTATTGGAAAAAATTTTTGAATTTTCCCTATAACTACTGGAATGGAACCTACCCCCTTAACGCGAAAAAAACATCAAATTACGCCAGTTTCAATAGCAGTAACATCGACCCGTGTACTGGTGTCGAGGAGCAAGAAAACCACTTGGAACAGGAATGAATTCTCCATGAACGGAATAAGAAACGGATCTACTTTCGATAAACCGGTCGGTTAAATCGCGTCGAATAGAAATTACAATTTGTTAGCGGACAGTTATCCAGGGTGATCGTCATAATTACACTCGAGGCGGACGGGCCAACGGACACATACGGTTGCCGACGGGGCATCGCGGAACGGGCGTCCACTTGTCCATGGAGAATTGGTTTCCCTTGACAACGAAGTCATTTCATACGTTACAACGGACAAGACACCTTAATGCAAGCAGGCGCCCCGGTCACCTCGCGTATACGTCCCCAAGGCTGACAATTTTATGGCCTGGCGTTTCATCCGCTGACGTGTTTCATCCGCCCCGACGGCATATATTCTCAATTCGAAACGATCGATCGGCAATCAACCGGATACCAAGCAACAAGAAAGCAGGGAGTACGGTGGGCAGGCATTAAAGAAAATCGTTGCGATGTTCTCCGCCGCGATAAATCAGCAGCGCGAGCAACAGATCGTCCTTTCTTTCGCGGAGCAGCGAGATCCTGACGGATCTTGCCATATAAAGTGTGCTTTACACGAAGGGTCCCTGTCCGCGGACACATGTGATCGTGCAAGCAGAAAAGTGGCCGATTCCGGCGATCGTGAAAGGGGACGCAGGAAAGAAGCGGAAAGAGGAATGGAAAAAGCGCCGCGGGTATATTGTGCTGAGTCGTCGTTAGTGCTCGGACCGCTGCCGAAGTAGTTTTCAACGATAATGGCTTTGAACGCAACTTCACAAAGAGTTCGCGCACGAATCGATGCCCGTCATTTTCCCCTAACCGCGCGAAATTTTCGTTCGTCCCGAGTCAAAAGGCAGCGACTGGTCGCCTTAACGATACGTGGGAAAATCTATCGTTGGTCAAAGAGGCATAGGACAGTGCACGATGGCAGGCTGTACGTTGCTTTTCCATCGAATTTCTACTCGAAAGGGATGATGAAAGTTGAGATGGTCAAAGTTAGACATTCTTTCCTAGAATGGTAATCAAAGGTCTTGTAATATAAATGGTTGAAGAAAATCAAGCCTTGAACTGAAGAGAAGAAGTGTAGTTTATTTCACGAAAAGTGAAAAATTACAGAAAAAGGAAGGAGCATTCATGGTGGTCAAAAGGCAACGCTTTTAGTGCTAACCATGTTACATAGCACATACTAGCAGTAGGTCGTATATAGATTGTGAACTATCACTAATGAATGGACACCTTCACTGGAGCAATCGATTGTTGGAAATAATAAATGAACATTCACTAATATACCCTTTAAAACGTCAATGTATATATTCCTTAAATAATATGCACCATTCCCTTGATACTTAGGACAAAGTTAGTTTAAAGATACTAAAATACCTTCCGAACAGTATACATTCACCACCGACAAGTAGTAAAAATCCCCTCTCGCTAAGGACTCTGAAAAAATAGCGTTCCAATCGACATTGATCGAATACTCTACGTAAAAAGTACATTCACTAGTTGATGTTTACACCCCCTGACAACCCTTCGTAACATGTGCAAGAATACTCCCGTGTATAATTTTGGTCAATTACTAGAACCCTTACAAGATGCAGTAGAACACCACGTTCAGTGAGAGTAAGCAAACATTAACTCCGCCAGGAGTTGGTATAGTTCAAAGTAACGAAAACTCATATAATTCAATAATTGATGCATTCTTGGAACATCCGATTCCTTGGCCGAACCATCGGCTGCATCTCATTAATTACAGATGAAGCGTAGAATCTCTGCTAGAAACTCTAATCCAGAATCGCGATCTATCGAACATCTCTGTGTGATCAATAGAATACGGTGTGTTATCTCCTCCTGGTTCGCGAACCGAGTCTGGTTCATTCTTGTTATCTTCCTCCTCTTTTGTATCACTTTGACCCGCTACTACGCCGGGGTCCCTTTCATCCGTGTAATCATTTGTTACGCTGGTTTCAGTCTCGCCATTGTTTTTACTGTCAGGGATCAATTAAGCAAACACCTCTCACTTCGCGTGAAGAATGAATTACTATAATTAACAGAGACAAGAGTGGTGATGGTTGAATTGTAAGTTCGACTGAACAGTTTATAAAACATTCGTTTTGGGGGCGTGTATGATTATTAGGTTGTATTGATTATTAGGTGAGTAGAATAGTTATGGAACTGACTGTAAGTTTATAGGATGGGGAACAAGACCAAAGAATAATCCAACCATTAAAACTATCAATATGGAGTTTTAAACAACTATTTCGTTCATTCCATTTTTCTTTATCACTTTAGCACTGAAAGACGAAAAAGTATCCCTATAAATCCTGTAATATTCACCATTAGTTTGAAAGCTATACGTTCTAAGCCACGATGCCTGACGTCGATTCTACCAATAGTATCATGAATATTTACACCGTAGACCGCTGGTAAATCAATATGCGCGTAACCGCGGTGGGCGTATCGACGCGAGGCATATTCAAGAAGCGAACCCTCGTTTCGAAGTACCACGACCGAGACTATCCCGTTTTTTCCCCCGAGGATCAAGCAGATTGGCCAGTGCATCTGCCCTCGCTAATCCCGGAAGAAAACGCGACGGAAGAATAAGAAAGGAAGAAAATCCTAGCGAAAGCATGACGTAAACGCTCGTTTTTTCGCGTCCTAGCACCTAAGGGTAACGCGAGATCGTAATTTCCCTAGAAATACCTTCTCGTTTGTTAGAGTTCGCGTTCATAGATATGCCTTCTCGCTACGTGTATCGTTGATAAATAATTCTTGCGGTGAGGAAACGAAATTCGGTGCGTCTTAAGTGGTATTCTAGGGGTAGGGAATACCGAACATTTGCTGAAGTTGCGAGAGAAATATAACTGTAAGGGGAAACAAACGATAAATTAATATAGCAGCAGTTAATTATATTAGCAGAAACGAAGTATTAGGATATATATACGTCGTTACACTGTTTTGATGCCAAAACTCACTATTACGGATGAAACTGTCTATATGTTGTGGTATTATCCCGTATTAAGACTCTATTGCTTATGAACTTTAAAAAGCATCCATTTAGGTTCATGGATTTTATTTGTATCCATTACAATTATATATGCAACCTAAATTATCATCAACTCAACCTAAATCACAATTATTTAAACAGAAATAAATTTGGAATGAAAATAACTCAATATAACTTACTAATAACAGTTACCTTATAATTCAACGAATTTCTAAAATTCCACATTCGTTTCATATCGATTTGTTCCAACTTAAATCTAAATAAAAACGAAAAGCACACAAAACTTTGTTTTAAGTTCGGTTAAAATAGAATCAAAGAAGCAAATCAAATAATAATATAACTAATATCCTAGTTCCTATGATAGTACACAGAATAACCGCATAAAATCCGCAGTGTAATTATTAAAAGTCATTCGGATAACATCTAATGTCTGAGAAGACCCAATTACAAGGGTCAAAAACGTTTTACTTGTTCGTGTAGACTGACACATTGAAATTGCCTATCTAACAAAAGCACGAGACCACATTATTTCAAAAGAAAGCAGACTGTGATTGCTTTCCACAAGGGTGGGAAATCTACATCGTTCATTAAGGAGCTTAATTTCCCTCGTTGCAGGGTTTACCGTGCTGTAAAGCGCTACAAGGAGCTTGGCCATGCTCAGAACTATCCGAGAAAAGGTCACCGAAAAACCGCACTCGACCCTGGGAATATCAGCGCGGTACGTTGCTGCATTCGACGAAATCCGGAGAGTTACATGAGAGAAATGGTTAATCCCTCGGAATCAGCCACGAATCGACCCCCAAGCATCATCAGACATAAGCTTCAACTTCGATCCTACCAGCTCGGACCAACATTATCCTACAGAAGGAATAAAATTCAAATGCTTTCAAACAGCTCGAAAAGTACAGTATTTAGTTACCGTTGGTCAATTTTACTCCTACGTATCATTAAAAAGAATAACTTATACAGCATTACATTACTTTTGCTGCAAAATATAAGACTGTAGAAATAACATTCGTTAATTTGGAAATATACAAACTTCTCCATAGGTATGTCCACTTGAAGGTCCATTTGCATTTTCAATTTATGTAATCTTGAAATTGCATCAACAACTATGTATTATACTATGTGTTCAAAATGATACAATACTCTTCTTAAGAATGGAATGTTGCGAATGGTCGCAAAGTTGCGAGTTTTCACGCAGAGCAGTTTCAATTTTAAAAAAAATGTTTTCTAACGGACGGTTTCCGTATACTCTACGCCGATCGATGATTCATAACCTCATCCTGAAGTCCGACGAATGGATGTGCAAGAGCGACCGTAACGGTTCCAGAATTAGCGGGATGGTTCCCTTTAATTAGGATCCTTTAATGCGACCCCGTCATGCATACCTGATCGCTCAAGGAAGCAGGTTTGGATGAAACGTGTACTAAGGACTGACCAAAAATCCTTTAAACACGTATGTACGTACACTGGACCTATCTAAGTTTTCTAACCATTAGCACTTTGATTGCCTAATTAATACCCCTGGAATTTCCTACCAAGCCAAAATATCGTTTCTAGAAGATCGTAAACAGCATAATCTAAAATTTGTTCAAATAGGAATTCGTTTAACCTCGTAAAAATTCATGAATTCTCTCTAGAATTATTATTTTTGATATCTCATCTGGAGAATAAATTTTCTTAACTTTTTGGTGAAGAGTATCGTAAACTACAAAACAGAAGCGTTGGTTATCTACAATAATCTAAAATTGAAAGCATAATCTAGATTCTATAACACTCGAATTTAAATTAAAATTAGTGTTTTTTTACATGGTCTTAAGACGTAATCGAATGTTTTTGGTTCTTCTGTTTGAAACCATTTACAGAACACAAATATCACTGATCTAAAATTAGAAAAAAATATTTTATTGAACAGTCAAACGTAATTGGGGAACTTTCGTCGGTGAAAGATGCGAGCTTCAGGATATCAGCATAAAATGATAGGTCCCCTGACTTTACGAGGGGTTGCGCAGTATCCCTCTTAATGTTCCTTGAGGGTCCTTCAAACTCTGCACATGACAATGGTTGCGCAGACACTACAATTCCAGACGCAACTCACAGTGTTTCGTATGCCGCAACCACTTCGAATAATTATTGCATTTGATAGTAAAGTAAATTTACAGTAAAAGAAATGATTTATTTTATAAGGATTTCACAGTCAATTAGAAATTTCAAATCTTTCTATGCTGTTTTCTAAATATTGAATTGGAATGGGAGTCCACTTTAAACACAATGCTAATACTTAAACTGTTAAAATAAGACTTAGCTAGGGACGGACTATTTTATTAAATAGCGTCGTAGTATGTTTAGGAACATCGTAGCATATTTATTCAAAATCCAACGTTTTTGTTTCAACTTCCGTAGTAAGTTCTTCTTTAAAAATAATGGTTCAGGTTTTCAAGGCAAAGATACTTATACCATTACGATTCCCAGTCTCTCGACTGGTTTTAACATTTTATACAAAATCCATTTAACCATCTATCTAAACAAAAATTATGTTGAAATCACGAACCCTGAGACTTCAAAACCAATTTCCTGTCAACTTTCTTTCCCAACAAAAAGTAACGGCGCTATTGAGGTTAATCACAATACATAAAACCATATAAAACACTCAACACACAAAAAGCTTCGTTCCAAAGAAAATTCGATCCACAACCCCAGCTCACTTTTCCCCAACGAATACTGTTCTTCCCAGAGCCGCGGGTTTTTGCCAGACCTGTATACAGGTACGTAAAGAACGGCGAATGAACTTTTAAATATTTCATGACGGTCGAAAGATGTGAATTACATCATAGACCGAAGGAAGATGGCGGCATCCGGTGGCGGTGAAACGCTGCCCGAGGGTTTGACGTGGGAAAGGGACGGGAAGGGGGTAAGTGTGTGGTTGTAGGTGGGAAGAGGATGGTAAGAGCTGGATATGTTGGATGTGGGTGGTACGAGCGTGGTGTAGCATATTATACCGTTAATACAGTGCATATCGGGATGCGAGCAGCTGGCGAGAAAATCATAACCGCGCCCTCCTGGCCCCCTCAGCTTCATCTCTTTTCACTACGGACGAACGTGTACACATAACTTCGTCCCTATTAATATATGCCTTTCCTGTTCCAACTATCCACTATTTCAGGATTACCGGGACTAAAAGTTACCGAGGTGAGAACAGAGAGTCCCCCACTTCTCCCACTCGTGGATCATATATATCCTAGAATAAGGTACTCGAAGAACAGAGATAGGCAGATTCTTATACAGATAAAGGTTTCCAATAACGAAGTGGAAATGAACGACATCCGTTGCTTATTTAACTTATTTCCCGTATTTTCCGTGGCTCCTGTTGTGAGAATTCCCATGGATTTGAGATTATTAAAGAAACTGGTTTTGGTTCCCAGGAAATGTCCAATGTGTTCGTTAATTCATATTATATGGTACTTGGTTTTTCTTAAATTTTGTTATGGTAGGTAACAAGGTAAGGTCAGAAGGTAATGAAATTTAACTGTTTGGAGATTATTAGGTTAACACATTTGTGACCGCTGACATAAATTCACGTCACTTCAAATTCTATTTCTGGTTATGAAAAAATTATGAAAATCTTTTTATTTTGTACACTAATATTGATATTTTAAAACATATTTTGTACTTTTTAACTTCGCCCTAACGATACAAATTTGCGACCAGCTTCAATATTTTTATTATTTTCGTCAGTACATGAATAAACTTTGTACTTGCATGTATTAATAAGGAAATATTTATATGAAAATATGAAACCCATCATTTAACTTATTGTTAGACGGATTTCTTTAATAGATATAGAAGATACGAATACATATGGGACTGACTGTATCTGATATCAATTCCTAGTTATTCCCTTGGAATATGGAAAATGGAATGAAATTATATTTCTGCTGGAACGAATAAAACGAGTTTATGTAAATGTTCAAGATTCTATCTCATATATCCGGGGCGAGATTTTCTCAATTAACCGAGCACTGCTGTATATATGAGGAGCACAATAATGTTCACCTACTTAAAGGTCCCCCGCATATCGCTAATTTACTTTTCTTGTATTGAAAACCTGAACCATTATTTTTAAAGAACTTACTACGGAGGTCGAAACAAAACTCGATTCGATTCTAAGGCGTGTATTACACACTTATGGTGTGCAGGCGATATCCCAGACAGAAAAGTGGAAGACAACTTTTAATGTATCGCGCAGGATCGAGGTTGCGAATTCAAGCGTGAAACCAATTATCGGCAGATACCATTGGAGCTCGTTTACATGAGCGTTGCACGCAATCGAGCTCGTTTACCGAAATATCGGAAATAATCATCCTCCCCCTTCCCCCACGTTAGCGTGCTCGTTCGTGCCGCAATTCAAACGATCGCTGGAAGTCGCTGCTTAGCATGGAACTGGAAATCCAGCGACGAGGACGAAGACGCCCATCGGTATCTTCACCCGCAGCCAAACTTCGAACGAGCTATGCGTCATCCCGAGTTTCGCGTACCCGGTACCTAACAATAAACCGTCAATGGCAACCAAGTTTTCCCATTATCTATTAACCTAATTAGACCGAATTCTGAAATATCGCCTCGGTTCGATGGAGTACGCATTAGTAAAATATGTTCGTTTCTCTATTAATCGCGTATCACGTACCGTCGTTTGTTTAGTGGCAATTATATCAGGTTATTTCGGCTTGCATAATAAACTGTCGGGCTTGTTATTTACCGAGCCAATCAAATTATCGATTAATTAACGTCAAATTATTGCCGGGTCACGCAGCTCTGATACTTGTGAACGAACGATTCGAGTTCAGTTTCAAGACTGGCGTCGGTGGAACGAGGTCGAGTTTTATATTCTTTAAACGAATGGGGAATGAGCAGACTCATCATGAGAAGAAGAGGACGTTTGTTAAGTTTTTTTTTTAAATCGGGTCTAAAAAGGAGTTATTCGTCACGTTACTATGTGGCGCCTAATATTAATATGAATATACAAGAAATGTGTAATACGTGGGAAAATACATATTTTACGATGAATACTTTTTTGAAAGCCTTGTAAAATAGTGTGTTAACCCTTTGAGTGGCAAGGAATGATATATCACTTCTACATACATTTGCAGAAAGGGCCAACAGCGATGTTTAGCTCCATTTTTATTTACAATCATGCATATTTGCTTAAAATTGTCTGGCACTGCTCGGATATGTATAAAAATTTCCTCTGGCACTCAAAGGGTTAATACAGTGTAATTTTTAACAATTTATTTTCCGTTACGTAGTATTTAAAAATTTACAAAGAAATGTGTTTTCTTGCAAGTATATCATCGAATCTCCTTTTAATCGATGACTTTATTTAGCTCAGCAAATAAAATACCCGGTGATCATCAAATGTTAAATAATCTACTCCTGTTTCTGTGGACATAAATATAAAATTCTACCTTTGTGAATCTCCTGGAAACAAAACTTGCTAAAAGAAAACAGTATTCCACATTTTTTGATACTATTCTATAAAGTACAGTCCGTGGAATACTGGCCGTTTAGGGCACCTTACATAATTTAAAAGTTGTTTGGGGTATCGTGGTAAGTGCATCATTCTATATGCGTTCATAAGTCTCTATACTCTCCGAGTTCCGAAAATATGAATACACATAGTGTATACTACGTGCCACGAAATATAGGCGTATGGTGCAGGTACAGATTAAACATGATTAACGTTAAATTTCCTATACGATAATGGAATATTGATTGCTTCGTTGCGGTTATGCGAAGCAGTTTGATTGGAATTTCTAAAACACAAAAATTAATTATGAAAATTTTGAACCATTCAGCGTTTCAGTGATCGGTTTAGATTTTCATGAAAACTGTTTGAAATCAGTTTAGAATGCCACGTGTTATTAGTGTTTGTCGATCGATTACTGTTAACGAACAATAATTATTCGTGCAGAGTATATGGTAACACGTGGAATTGGACTTCAAAAGTGAATTGGGGACACGAAAGCAATGAAAATGTCTGTGTCTATTTTTATATAATACTTCAAATGATACGAAATCAACGTCTACGGTTTCTTGATCCGTCAGAAATTTAAGAAATAAAAACCACTGGCTACAAGTGTGTGGTAAACGTAGGCCAAGTAATAGGCTCTACACGACACATCCATTTCTTATAAAATGGTTCATTCAAGAACTGTCTGGCTACTCGGTTAAAATGTGGCGGTACAACTTCATGCATAAACCATACGCGACGCTCAATATCAAGTGGGACTTCTTCCAATAGTTTGTTCAATTGATTACAAGGATTTCAATGAGTTATCGAGCATTGTATGCAAACGCTTCAGTTGGAATCGGTTGTACAAGCTCGGGTTGCGATTGAGAGGTCTGTCTAGTTTGAAACATTAAAAAATTGATCATTATTTGAGATCATACTTCTGTTATACAAATATCTTCTATTATATAAATTAGGTTACATGAGATTTATGTGAATTAAGTATTAAGAATAAAGTGTTCAAAGTATTGTTGAATTTGATTTACGAAGCTCCCTTGATTGTGTTATAATAGTATTATTCAAGTTTATCAAAAATCCTGAGAAATAACTCATCAAAAGAGTTATTAATTAAAACTATCTC
This sequence comes from Hylaeus anthracinus, assembly GCF_026225885.1. Taxonomy (NCBI): domain Eukaryota; kingdom Metazoa; phylum Arthropoda; class Insecta; order Hymenoptera; family Colletidae; genus Hylaeus; species Hylaeus anthracinus. Next base: position 8,331,350 of record NW_026534330.1, on the reverse strand, counting down.
TTACAATATGTAGACTAGAAATAAGTTCTATAATGTTATATCAAAATTTAAATATAATTATGTATAAACAGATCAATTTCATTAAAATCGAAATGTGAAATATGTTCCCTTGTAAAACGAGTAACGAATGGGTAACTTGTGTTTCCTAACGATTTTCGATGAAGACATCAGAGCCAAGCCTTAGTTGGCGAACAGGAAGCGGAAAACTGAAACGTCGCTGAGAGGGAGAGATGGCCAGCTCTGCCGAGACGGACGAGCGCAAAATCTCCGGAATCTAGGCGAATTAATGAAATGCAAATTGCATTTAAGTGTGAACGCCTCCTCGAGCTTTCGACACGTTCGCTTTGGTAGCGAATAGAAGTAAAGGTCGGCGCTAGGAATTCATTAGCTCTGTCCGCAAGTAGAAATTCCTGGAAACGTTTCCCGACTCCCTTCGTTCAGCTTTGTCCTGGCTGCGGAGTTTTCATCGCTTTTCAGAAGTTGTTAATTAAGAAGTCGACGAAACAATCATTCAACAAGCACTTTTGAGAACACCGCTTACGTCCCGAGTGATATAGCCTCGCGGAATATAAGCTACGCGTTTAGGTGCAGACTCGCATTCATTTTCATTCGAGATGAGCCTCGCGATCCTTGCCACTCGGATAATTTACTGTACTATCAAATACAGTTGAATACCAGTTAGTACCAAGCAGATTGTGTGATATCAAGAAAATATTTGATGTGCATTCTTTTATCGATTCCACGTTCTTTTATTCATTTGTTTTTATCCGTTCATATCTATTGAACATTCACCGTGAGTTTTAGCTCTTTGCACTTGGATGTCCCCTATAAGAGGACATCGTAAGTCTAACGCTACAAGAAAGGTATAAGAATTTATAATCAAGTCTAATAATATCAAAAAAAGACATGTTCCAAAAGTTAGACTATTTTATGTAATTCGGTGCCTCTTTGCACATTCTGCAACAAGATGGAGCAGAGTGCAAAGGGTTAGTTTCCTAATGAAGATATGAAACAAAAGTCCAAGCCTTGAAAAAATGTTCATGTAAATATTCCGGTACAATGCAATATCTACAATCAATTATTCTTGGCACTTGATCAATAATACCTTCAGAACAAATAACACTATGGATCCTAATCCAATGAATCCTACTAATTATTTCAAGTGTACAACTTTTTCACCTCATAGCATTGATTCCAGTGCAACATTATTGAAGACATAAACATATCTTACCTATAAGAATTCTACAACCATATTCTTGTGATTACAACTAGAAAAATGGTTGCAAATTTGCAAGAGAAATTCAAATATTCGAGTGAACCACTCTCCATGATAAATGGCGTAGGTTCGCTTTTCACTTAGGGATTACTGAGAAACTTGATGACGTTGAATCGACAGAACGCATTCAGATTGCAGTAGGAAGGGTCTAACGGTCAGGTATAAATGCACTTCTACCAGGTCAGGTAGAAACGAACGGAGTTATTACCACTGACCTCTTCCATGCTGACTAAATCAATTGAAAGTCCCGGTGTAAGGGATCGGGTGTTAGGATCGGTGGATTTCCCATTAAACCGCGGCGGATGGATGCTGGATCATTCGAGATCGGTGCCGTAGGACGTTCCTAATACGGAACAATTATGAAGTACATCGTTCAACGGTACTTTGACTGTGAAAACACTTAAACTATTATCGAGCTGTGTTTTCGCTCTTCTATGAACGATGAAATCGTTCATCGTTGGATTCTATCGAGGTAAATGAATTTCCTGACGTTTTAATGGCGGATAAGATGAGAATCATTTGTGGAGGAGAAACAGGACAAGGAAGTGAACTAACGATACAAATAGAATGAAAAGGAATAGAATGGAGTATGATATAATAAAGTTGAGAATCATATCTTTGATGTTTCATAGAAATTGTATGAGTAAAAATTAACCCGTTCACTGGTAGACAAATTTAGAGCATCTTGCCCTAGGTGCCAACACATATAAATAATATGTTATAACACTATCGTCCAAGTTATAATTTTTATAATGGAACGTGATATTAAATCACATATGCTTTTTCCATTATTTAAAACTTTTCGTTCTCGCTTTTTAATAATTCCTCACATAAACAGAAAAACTATACTCGAAAGTTTACTATGTGACATTTTCACATAATCAAAGTTCGTTTCAATCAGACTCATCCTACCATTACAAACAAAAATTCGTAAATATTCACTCGATTCTAACAGCGTAATTCCAACACCCTCAAGCGCAAGAAACGAGAAGGTCAAGTCAATTTACAGAAACAAAGAAAGCTTTAATATTGTTCGATGGTGAACTACAACATTTTTTCCCCACATCAATTAACCGCAAGAGGCTTGGGGTGGCCTGTAATCCTTCACAAGCAGACCACTTCGGACCATGATTCGCGTATTAAACGTCCAAAAGCCCTAGGTCCGGTTCTTATCTTTCCCGGTGCTCTCAGCATCCACCTGCGAAATTTACTTTCACGAGCCGGATGACCTCGTCCCATTAGTATTTTTCAAGGAGTCGGCTAACTATGTCCGTGGGAAGCGGGCTGCTATTATGCTCAATCCCTTATCGTTACTGGCCGGCCGTTATATATTCTCGCGAACCGCTTCCTATCCCCGTTACTTTTGCAACGTTAGAGTCGAGCGTTAGCGAAGTTAACGGACGTACCGAAAATATGAACGAGAGGATCCCGTAGTCTGTACTCGCCTCGGTTGATGCGGCCATCTTTCTGCCCTCGTCTATTCTCGTGGCCTGCAAAGAAAGCCGCGGGCAAAAGTCGGGGCTTCGTCGATAAACTTTTCTACGTGAAACGTGGCCGATAGAGGTTTACTGCCCGTTCAGCGGGTATGATCGATGATAAGTCGGAACGAAATTCGCTTCACTGTTTCTGTATCCGTCTTTTATTTTCAACTTTTATCGATGAATGGAGGCCCACGTGTCAAGGACCCGGTGATACATCCGCGGAGGAGGGGAGAAAAAATTGTCTTCCAGTGGCAAGAAGACGAGTATAAGAAGGGGAATAGGGATCGAGACTGTTAGTTTCAATTTTTCTTGCTATTACACTTTCAGGGTACTTTTATTAAAGCTTTTGGGACAGAGGATCCATCATAATGATTGGCGATTTTGGTTGACATTCATTTTGTCCCATGAAATCCGAGGGGTACTGATAATCAATACGTAAAAGTATCAAACATGTTGCTTTTCATCTTTCAAAAAAAAAAAAAAAAAAAAAAAAAAATGAGTTTTTTTCATTCATATGAGTGATGGATATTTCGTCCTGAAAAGGTTCTAAAGCCAAAGGTAGAATATTTGAGACTGGTGCTAATTAAATCTTGAACTGAAGTTGTAAACGTGGTATTGAAAATTGTGTGGATGTTGTGAATACTCGATTGGAATATTTTTGTATCAGTACTACAACCTTCATTTCATACCAACTTTTAGATAGTTTTAAAACTATCGAAATTGAAAATTCACCATATCTATTGCCAGACATTCAAAATAGAGACTAACCTAATATTCTAGATCAATAATACCTACATAATACAATAAATCATCTTCCTAAATTTACACAATTTATCGTCCAGAAGCTAATCTCTCCTAAAAACCTACATATTCCTCGAGCTTCCCAGGATTTTACTTCAAAATGCAAAACCATCCTCTAGCTTGACCTAAAACGATCAGTCTCAGAGCTGACCTATCCCAAAAATGTGAACTTCAGTCTCCTACTAAGGCCACAGGAATTTCAAAATTCTAACAAGCTAATCAAAACAACAAGCATGCACTAAACTGCTACACTATCCATTAGAGAAAGAATATACGCGGAGCGTTTCTTTCGAACGTCAAAACCTCAAGCTCGTTTCAAACAACCAGGGCACGTAGATAAGTTCCGAGAAAGATCGCACCTCGTCCAAACACCTGCTACGACGATTTGTCATCTATAACAGAGCTTTCGGATCTGGTGTGTTCCGGGTGTGCGTCGGAACTGCTTTCAGCGAGCGCTTTAAAGTACAATTTGTCATTCCTGCCGGACACTGGTTCTTCCGTGCATTCGAGCGGCCTTTCCGAACTATATTACCCGAGGACAGCGCCGATTCGATCCGCAGGCTTCTCAATATTACACCTAATCCGACGTCAGATTACGCTTCGTTTCGTTACTGGTCTGCGGAGCCTTTGCGAGACGTCTGAAAGGAACAAAATCTTCTCCAGACAGTACAACCGATGTCTCCTACTTGGAGCACCGGAGCAGACCCAGTACTATAGTAAATGAATCGTGGCAACTTAATAAAATCTGTGGTCTTATAACGTGTACTATTATCATCTGTATTTTAATATTCATATTCAATTCTAATATAAAATAATTGTTATTTTAGTTACTATATTTACTCTTCTGAGTTTTAATTGTCGTGTTATAATTATTAACATGATAATAATAATAATACTTAGCACGAGTTAATTATACAAATTATACAAAGCATTACGAATAGATTGTAAAATATTACTCTTCTTTACGTTTAAAAATATGTTTAATAATATTTAATACCGATATGGGTAATTTCTAGCACTAATAAATTTGTTAAGAATTCTTCTAGCGAATTATACTGAATTTGCTGTGATGATGTTTAAACATCAATATGAATAAGCACGAACGAAATTTCTTACAAAAATGAAACAATTCTTAGTCCACCTAATCCCCAAACAGAGAAATTCCTGATTGTTACTTGCAACAAAAATTGGATTTCTATACGACAGTTATCATTTGAGAAATGTACATGAATCCGCCTAACGCCAGAAATTAAATAAAAAGAATTCCCTTTTACATGAAACAGAACTTTGATTTTTATGCAATAGTTATCATTTAAAAAACGTATTTTCAATTTTAGCGATCGAAAGTTTACTCTTAACCGTTCCATCCATTTTTTGATTAACCATCGAAACTCATGACACCGGAAGGCTTTACACAAACACGAAGGGAAAAAATAGCGCGGAATGCGCTATTTGTTAACCGAAATCGAATATCCTCTAAGGCATCCATATTTTGTTTCTTTATTTTTCAACCCGCGCGCTATTTCTCAACGCGAACATACCTATTAGAGTTCAATTAAACACGGAGCGAAACTCGCGAAACAGATCGAACGAAGCGGTTGGACCTGGCAGCGACCAAAAATTTTTTCTCCCGCTCCACTAATAGTCATTCCTCCGTCGTTCAGAGCAGAATTTAATAGCGTAAAGTAATATAAGCGCGCGAAAAAAATTTCATTTCGTCGCATGGGAATGTTTCCAGCATCGCGGTGCACGCTAGAGTTCCCGTGAGAGACAATGAACGCAAACAGATGTCGAAAGGCAAACGTGGACTGCTTAAACAACGTCGGCGCAACAAGGAAGGAGAGACGAAAGGACGAAGAAGGTATTTAGGGACGTAGAACGGAACCTTAACGTGGCTTCCCAACGGCAATGTTATTGCAGAACACCAGAAGCTACTCGGTTTAGAAGCGAGAGTGTAAAACAACTATTGGCACAACCATTTTTCTTGCATCTGGTACAGAAAAATGCGTGCTCGTAAGAGGTACTTTGTGTGATAGTTAATTATGATGGGGACGCCCTGTGGAATTTTTCTTTCGAATTTTTAGTAGAATTAAGTTGAGGGATGATGAGACTTTTGTAAACGTAGAAGCATATTTGCAATTTTTTTTAATGGGTTGTAATTATTGGGCATATACTCAATGTAATAAAAAGTTTTATATTGAATGATTAAAGTCATGTTTATATGAAATAAATACCTCTTCAATTTCAAAGATACAAAGAATATGAATAATATGCTAATTCTAGTACGAAAGTCCAAAAATGCAATGTAAACGTTATTCTCGCAAATAGTGCCTTGTTAACGCACCAGAGCCACGTGCATACGCAAATACTCTTCCATTCGGTGGAGTACGAAGGCCACGATAAGGTGCATCTATCCAATGATGCCAAAAGAAAACTGAAGCAAATGATGAAGTTGGAAAGCCCGCGAGTTTCCTTCAGCCAGCACTTCTCCTGCTGGTGGTTCCCGCGCCTTCTACTGTTTCGCATCGCAAGGCAACGCTGTCAAATCTTTCGTTCGGATGAGAAACGAACCGGAAGAGTGGCTTCCCCCCCTTTCTCTCTTTCTCGCTGTTTGCCCCCGCAGAAAGTTAGCGCGCGATGCAAAGTTTCGCGATTTTATTGATCGCAAAGTTTCGCAGCTCGCTCACTCATTCCGCAGTATTTTCGAAAAAAGGAAGGGAAAAAATCGCGCCCAGCCTTTGCCACGGTTTATGCGAAAGGCGAAATTCGTTCCATTCGTTTCACACGCAAGGGAGCGACGAACGAGGTGCGCGTAACTTTGAAAATACACCGCTAATTCCCGATACCCGCACTTCGTTTATAATTTCAACAAGTGCGGTCGCGTTGTTTCGACCGCGTTCGAATGTTCTGGCATACTTAATTTCACTCGAGCTTCGACTGCGAATTCCGACGGGACATGCTTAAAAAAAAACCAGTCATGGGAAAATGGAGAACCAGGTGATCTTGGAGAATTATTTATGAGAATAATAAGGAATGTAAAGACGTAAATACTTGTAGGGATCTATTGAGAACATATTAAAGAATTTACATTGCATATTGTAGTATCGCGTCTCCCATACCCAAGAATGAACACGAATCAAACATGAACACGAATCGTAGGGTGCGGGATTGGTCGTGCAGGGAAAGCGATCGACTGTGAATTCGAAGATCGTTGATTCGAATCTCGGTACCTTATTTTTCCTAGAAGCACGTACAATATTATATTTAATGGCATTTTATGAATGGCGAGATGGAGATTTCTCGTGTAGGAGAATGATAACTCCTCGAGTATATGTCTAAAATAGAAAATCCATAAAACGGAGAAGGAAATTTAGAATTAACTGAAATAATTTTACGCTGGAGAATGTATTATTCTTATCATCTTATATAGTACTTACATCTCATCTCATAACGCTATTGCCTATTTCTACTAGTTTTAATAATCTTTCATTAAATAATTGAACCATGATTTTCAGGGCAGTGTTCACGCCTCAAACATAAACATTAGTCATATAAAAAGCATCTAATATCATTCTATGCACCTATCCAATATTGAGCAATATGTACTACCTAACCTGTTTACATTTTCCACGATTATATCTACAAAGTAATCACACGGTAATTACAGGGTATTATGCGGTATTACGCAGGATTACACTGTAGTAGAACGGATTAGTGATTCGTGATTACGATTACCCGGTAATTACATGGTAGGTGCCGTTTCATCAAAATTGGAGATCGTAAATTGAGCGATGGAAGGAAAGTATCTAATGTGTCAACTAAATATTCCCACAACCTTACATACAATACTAAATATTCATTTCGGCTCTATTTCTAAGTAATCTTTAGAAATGAACAAAATTATATTACAGAATACAATGTAATAATTTAAAATCAGCAATTTTCCTACGTATTCTTCACTTTTCATTTCCTATTTTCAAATTTTGCATTCTAATAAAATTATCTTGTGCGTGATTGAGATTTTCATCTTATTATTAATTTAATCAACTAACGCATTTCATTAATACTCGAAAGTACCAGGAAGGTCTATTTACTAAAAACAGGAATGCGCGAGGCAAAGAGGGTCCTGGACAAACGCAGTCGCGCGTAAAAGTTGATTTCTAAGTTTTAGACAAGACCGTAGCTGCCGAATAGCCACTTCGATGATAAAAGTGTATCACTTTGTTACGAGCGAGAACCACGTTCGAAGAAATCCAGCGAAGAGAAGAATAGGAGTTTAACTTAATTTTCAACGAAGTACCCGTACTTGCCTTCCTTTTTTCCAGTCGTATAACCAAGCGATTGTGGCGAACGAGCGAGCTCCTCACGTCTGCGGAGCCATAAATAATAAACACGCGTAACAGTTTCGTCAGAGGCGAAGTGTTTTTGCTCTGTGTATACACAAGCCCGATACTTATTCCCCGCGGCGACATGTTCCTTTTATTTACCGCAATTAAAGTCATAGCTGAAATACATCGTTCTGGGTAGCCTCCAGACGTTTCAAGATGTACAGAAACCCTGGTAGAATATTCATTCGAATTACTGATAGTAAACAAAATTATTTATTTTTAGTCTGCAAGACAAATGCTGGCAGGACAATATATTTTTTTCTATTATAACATAAGTCGACGTGTCATTCCTTTTTTTGGGAGGCTTCTTCAGGGGTACACTTTATGTTTGCTTGGTTAATTTTTTAACAGTATTCAAGCTATATCGATCTCTTTCACTTTTTTCTAAAATAGTTTCTCTATCACTCATAACATATCTTAATTTGAATGAGACTTAAACTTAACTTTATTAAAGTGACCAATCACAGCTACAACCCCCAAGGACAAAAGCACATTTTTTCTAAATAATGCATATGTTGTATATCCAAGTTACTTAATATATCATAAACTATGTCGAATAATATTTACGTGCACTGTTAGAATAACAATATTATTAAAAGTTAATATCATTGCACCACGAGTTATATAATTAATTATTCAAAAAATGAATAATATTTATATGCACTGTAAGAATGACGATAATATTAGAGATTAGTATTATTGTGCCACACGTTACTTGCTTCATTATTTAAAAAAAATTCTAGAACACATGTATACATGTTGAAGTATAATAATGTATAGTACATCAGCTTTCAAGTAAAACATGTCGAGCTTTGTGACAACTTCTCAAGCAATCCTGTCTTGATTTGTGACTGTCCATCAGGATTTCATAAAAATATAAACAATGTCGATAAATTCCAAGGAAATAAATTGGTTATCAACAGATATTTCCCGAGAGGAAGAATTTTTACGAAGAAAGCGATACGCCTCGTTCAATCAAGATTATTTAATTCCGACTTCCGCAGACGGCTCGTAAGCCTTTGGAACGACAAGCCAAGGCTCAAAGGAACATATACAAATAATGCTGCTTGCCTCTTAGTACCGAGATTTCATAGTCGACATTTTGCCTCCCTTTTGCGACGGTTGAAGTGATTTTTGTATTATGACCCGAGGTCGTTGAATGCTGAATAGTGAATCCTCGGTAGATTGCGTCACCGTAAACTGTCCACATAATTCTTCGACGGTCATACCATTTTCGGAGGACAAATATTTTTATGTGCTAAACGTACAGCTCCATATTGCGGACTAGGACGTTTCGTTATTAAAGCTGTACATCACAACTATATGTAACATGACTCGAAGAATGATGTGGCTCCTACATAATAAGGAGCTAATATGGATGCTAATACATTAAGACGTCGTTTTTTGTGGATTTTTTCGGAGCAACATTTACCGAAATTATTTATTTTTATTCGACGAATTTGTACGATATTGTGTAGCAGGAATATGCAAATTTAAAGACACGGTGAAGGGTCAAACAAAATTCCAAACATTTCTGTGCTTTAAATTATTGTTGTCTAAATGTAGAAATAAGAATTAAAAATTAAATACATCATTTACCTTTTATGTTTAAATTTCTACAATGCAGTAAAGTATCTACAATTTCATTAGAAATAAAACTAAAAGACTGATATTATCAACTACAATAAATCCCTTTCAAAAGTAACCATGTATTCATACTCATGAAATTTAACTATTCACAAGCGCAAGACCACATTGTTTCTGTACCACAGGCAACACATTTGCTCCATTTCAGAATAGCATTCATAAAATGAATTTAAATCTCAGGAATCGACTGGCACGCAACCTAAAACTCAACAGGTCCTAAGCAAAACGTATCACCGAAAAATCCGAAGGCATAAATTATCCAGCCACTCTCTCGCGAGCTTGGCAAACAAAGCCCCGTTGTTTGCTTTTCCGCCATTTGTCCACGTTTACAAATTATCTGCGCCATAATAACGTCGAGTCGTATATCCGCATATACGACGACCGGGGATCTTATTCTCGATCACGTTGTCTCATAGGAAAGCGAATGCTTCCGGCGCGCGACAGTGAATTTGAATTCCAAGTTTCATGCAAATAAAGCCCGCTCGTAAAGAAGATAAGTACGGAAATATAGCGCAGAGGTGAACGCACTTATTACGTAAATCCATCCGAATGCATAATTTACGACATCGAATTGTTGCATCGTGAAAAACAGCTTCGGTGAGCAGAAACCTTAATTCGAGAAATGTTTGATCCGGTCGAATTCGATATTAATCCGCCGCGTTTTGCGTTAACGTCCACTCGACTCCGGAATATTGCGGAGTTAACATCCACTCAAACGATTCCAGTTTTTAACGATCCAACGATACAGCCAGAATGTCTAATAATTCAACAGGGACCGAGAGAACGCATTTGCGAATGTTTCCGCGGAGAATGCGTTCCGGAGAAACGGCTCAAACGAATCCCGCTGGAACATCAAGTTCTGCGTTGCTTGCACAACAAAAAATGTAATTAAACGGTTAAACGATTACCGCTCTGTAACGTATTAGCGCTGTTAAAAGCTCATCGCGTGCAACAAGACTGCAGAAGCATTAAATGGCGAATAATATAATTTCAACGGTTAATACTGTCTAAGGTTTCCTTTAAGAAAAGTATTCAGACGTTTCGCCGAGATTGCAGTTAGTTTCATCAGGCGTCTGAGGGTGAGCTGATATTGAGAGGGCAGGAAGTGGAAACTTGGCTCCTTTGGCCCGAGTCGTATCTCAGATGCTGGGTCTCGACGAGTTAGTTAAGAGACATCCACCTTCTGGACGTAACTAGACACTTGTTTTCGAGGTAAGCGAGGTTCAGAGGTAAAAATTCGAGGGAGTGTACCGTGTGTAGATGAAACGAGAGCTTGATACCGTAATAACGTGAAATAAGGAATCAAGAAGAAGATATTTAGTCTTAAGAGTACTTTCATGAAAATTTGATGAAAAGATAATTTGGGAAATATAAAATTATGGCTAGAAAATGTCATGTGAATTAACCAATCAGTATTGAGGAAAGCCTTCTCACACCATTAACTTGAGGCCCTGTACGTTTGGTTACTCGCAACCCTCATTGCCCTCTCATGACTCAAACATGCAAACACGCGGTCTTTGGTTCTTAAGTAGACGGACAAGTTAGTAGTACGTAAACATAGAAATTGTGTTTGATGTGTGCTGCAGACAGTAAAGTGGCCTTGGGTGACCAACTTAGTTTAATCCGACTATGACAACTAAAAGGTTCAACAAGTGAAAAGGTTCTTGTCATCGCTTGGTTCATATGATGTGAAAACAGAACAGAAATCATACTGTTAACTGTTGCTCATGGTTTCCAAAACAATGGACAACAACTACAGATTATTCAAAATGTATACCGCGACAAATTCAAGTGATATATTTAAATATTTTAGAAATAGATAGATTTAAACGATAAACTGAAATTTATCTGAAATTGTGTATTCATAGGAGTATTTTTCGAGGGAAGACAAGGTAGACAATATCTTAACGAGGTGCTTTTTATAAATTTTGTGACAATAACCACACCATAAATAACTTCACCTTACAATATTTTATTTACACGCACTTCGAATTTTTATTGTCGAAAAGAAGTGGACAAGTTAAATGAATGTACAATATTAAGAAAGAACTGCTCGCACCGGAAGCATTTAAAATACGTGAAACGTCTCATTTTTTAAACTTCTATACCAAACAGTCGCCAACTACTTTGTCCTTATAGTTTATTTAAAAACCTAAAATGCTCCATAACTCGAAAATATAAAGCGCACGTCTCGCAATCTCCGAGCGTTGCCAGCGAAACACGCGGTATCCAACGTATGTGCAGTGCATAATGCAAACTGCTTTGGCCGATGATAGCTTATCCAATCACCGCACTGTCAGTTACAATCCACTGCCTCCATTACCTATCGATTTATCTTAATGGGACGTGATCGTTATTTATCACTATTTTCAGTCGCAACCATCGGGGCTCGATTTCTCTCGCTCGACTCGACGGAAAATAAGAAAATAAAAACGAAAATAAAAAAAAACATGAAGGAAATTGAGTGGGAGAGGCGTGGATTGATCGAAAAAAAAAACAAACAAACGTGAAAGAAACTTCCTGTGTTCGATGGAGGATAAATTGTCGATCATGGTACACATGCAGATAGTCGGGAAAACGTTTCACAAACGCGAGCTAGTTTCGCATCGATAGGTCAATTTGAGTTTCGATTCAAATTTCTCCCGGCGTCGAAAATTCGGTATTCGATAAGCGTTGCCCCGTAATTATTTCAACGTGCACTGTGTAGTTCCCTCGGTCTATAAACTTGCTAATCGAATCGGAATTCGGAGAAGATAATTCTATTTCGCGCGGCGAATAAATTCGATAACTTGACTGCAACTATTCCCGCAATCAATAGAGCAAACGCCGTCATAGTTTTATACGTGAGATGATTATCGCCAGGTATGAACGTTTAGGCGAACGAATTGCCTCTGTGCACATCGAGAAGCACACGAAACCCAAAGAGATTGTTCCTATACCGTTTCGATTGAAGACAATAGCGAGATTCGTTTCAGTATTAGGGCACAGATTGTGGCAATTATGAAGCAATTTCTGTTTGCAGCTGTCTTGTTAACAATTCACTTAGCTCCCTAATTAACCCTAAATCTTCTCCAGCTAATGCTGGCTAATTGTGTAACGTAAGGAATTGTACTTTGAGAGCTTAAAAGCGACGACGTACATGCTGCTTCCATGCTGATAATTACTACTCCCCTAATCTCGCGATAAGGAACGTTTGGAGATTTGGAGAATAGTTTCTACTTTTACTTCATTGTTAGGTAAAAATCGTATTCTCAGGAGAACGTGTTATATTTGAGAGTAATAGTTGATTGCGAATTATCGTGAATTATTTTATGAATCTAAAGTTGTAACAAGTTTTAATGACACGTTAATCTGGATTATTAGCCGCACATGTTAACGACAAATTTTATATGTAGAAAGTATGATTATCAAAATGAATATATTAATGAGGATGTATATTAACACGCATAGTAATTACGAACCAAATATGACGAAAACGTTCAATCTATATTGCAACTAAATTTGAAAATTAATTTCAACAATTACAGGAATCTTTCTTGCATTGATTCAACTAATAATTTTGATACGAACTATAAAGACAAATTTATAAATTGAACATAGTTTTAAATTATCTATTTTTGACCAACAAGAGAGGTGTTATCACAACAGTCATGCAAACACAAACACAGTTCATATTCCAATCGAAAACTTCTAAAATAATAAAGCTAGCCTTACACAAAAATTTCTACACGATCAAAATAAAAATCCCATTACTTCACTGTTCTCCAAATAGAAATTTCTCCCAATATCTCCGTTCCCTGTTTTCCCCATTTCCTCCAATTTTAAAATAAAAAGTCATCCAGGCTGTGGGTTCGAATTTTCAGCCCCCGACGATAGAAACGTTAGCAACGGAGTGACCGATTAATATTCATTAATAGATTAATAGTGTGGCTTACTGGGGCGGAGGGCTCGCGCATCTGCTTCATCGTCGACACTGAGTTGAACGCCCGTTATTACTCCACTAGGAGCGACGCATTAATTTGCCGAGCGTCCCTTATCAGTGACGTTTCATTTGTCACCAGGTTGTACCATAAATGTCACCCAGGGCGGCTGCCAGAGGCCTTTCAAGCACGGGTGCAAACTTGCGTCTCGCGCAAAACATTGGTTGGTTAGTGACAGTAAATCTGGGCGTAGGGGAACTTTACGCGCAAGAAAAGAGAGAAGCACCCTCGTCTTCCCTGGCAGTCGTCTTAAAGCTGGCACGGTGCTTAAATGCATCCAGGAAATCTCGTTTCTCTGACCCTGCCTTTCGCGTACTTTCTACAGACGGACCCTTGCCTCGAGAAAATTTCAAAATGTTTGGATGCAGCGGTGACTGGACTCCTGAGCACAATTCACAGCGGGGACAAGGAAAGTTTCATAGGGAACTGGTTAAATACGTCTCCTGTACTCTGATTTTGCAGGAATAAAATGATTTTAGCGAAAGAAGGACTCACCTTTCATTTTTAACGAGAAGAGAAACTTGTAATCAGTCTTGGTTTATGATTCTGGTAAAATAGATCAAGTGGTTTGTGGTGGAGTCAAGGAATTAGTTTTTGTCAAATATTTTCAATTCAGAAGGTTTAGGTTTTCTTGACTTTTCTTTAAATATTTTTTTCCAAAATATTCTTTAGAATTACTGAGGAGGACTTGAAACAATAAAATTATAATCGAACATTCTTCCTCAGACATATTGGGTTGTCTGGAAAGTCCTGTACAACCTATCACTTAATTTAGACTAATTTATTCGATAGGCATAGAGGGTACGAATACTTATGGGACTGACTGTATATATCTTTCAAAAAGAATAATGGAGCAACTTGAATCGAATACACATATGCCTGCAAAATTATAAATTTATACATTCACGTCTCTTCTCTGAAAAAAAAATCTTGGAAATATCTCAGTGTTTAGGGTTTCTGATCAGGCTCGACCCTTAAACGATGTACACCTATCGTGTATCGTGCCTCGTCGGTCTCTTTATTTATCCACATCGAACTACGTGTTGCGCACAGGTTGCTCTTCCCCATTTTTCCTCCCTGGCAAACGCCATTAACCGTTACCTCGTAGAAGATCAGGATTTTCTATTTCCGAAACAAAACGTGCAATAACCAGCACCGTTACTCCCCGTAATTCCCCGTGGCCACGAGAATCGCGTAGAGACCAAACAAAAAAACAACTGCGAGTAAATACCGCTTATAGATTTCGCAGTTACGTCCAGTCCGGATAATTAATTGATACCCCGGATTCGCAGAACCGGAGCCTAGCAGTCGGACCCCGGAAACCGCGAGCGTCCATGGCCGGAATCCAAACGCAATTAGTTACACGCGCGGTGGGTTAGCCTGAAAGGCCCCCGAGATCCTATTCCTCTGCATCAGTGGTGCGCAAACTTTTTCGTTAGAGCCACGGACGAAATAGAGTACAGAGTCGCGTAAGTGTCGTCCGGTGTGAAGCAGCGTTAGGTATGAGATAGAGGATATAAAACTTTAGCTTTCTGCGCGAGGCTGGCTCGATGTATGTTTATACAGTGCTGATTAGTAAAGATGATATCCTCAATTTCTGAGGCATGAAGAAAACGGTCTTTAACAGAGTGGGAAAGGATTTTTATTGCAATTGGATTGTTTTTGTAAATGTCTCTGTAAATGAAGAACGACTGTCTAAAAGCTGAGATTCATTCCAAGCCAGCAGGTACACAAAGTGGTGGGGGGTAACTACGCGACAGTTACGCAACAGATCACTTATCGCAGTAGTATATAGAAGTCAAATAATATGATTCAATTTAATAGTGTATTTGCAGAACTAAGAACAAAATTACATAGATACCCATGAGTAAGGTCATTCAATATTTGACATTTAAAAACATACATTTAATTTTCTAAAGTATGTAAATCGATATAAAGTACTACCCTTCTACAATAATTAAGCAAAATTTTTGTGCAATTGGAATTATAAACGACATTCTATAAAGAAATATAAAATTAGAAGCCCGCAATCCTTATCCTTAACCTTATCCATGAAGAACTTGAAGAAAAAAATACCATTAAACCCTATGGATTACATAATTTGTTCTGATCTATTCATTACGGCACCAATGTTTTGTGCACCACTGGCGTACATCCTCTCGTTACGAACACACACATAACGGCGGGCGTACACGCGGATCCTGACGGTCGTGTTCAATGTTTGCCCGAACAGCTGGAAGCGGATCTTTTCGTATTTCCGCCTTTACGGTGTTTCGACCTGCCAAGACACCTAACCCCTTGGGCCAGTTACGTAACAACGGCACATAACGCCGCAAACATCGCGTGAAGGGACCGTGCATGATCGCTAATGGCCTAACGACGTTTTCCCCTTGATTTGTTTGCGCTCCGTTCATCGTGCCGGTTTGAACAATGCATGTCAGCGGGCAATACATATAACAACAGAGGGATTGCGTGATTATCATTGACAACCTTCGAGCTGATGCACGACCTAGTATCGATTTCCCCCTTGCATGTACGCAGTTAAATTAACACGAACCTAACCGCTTAGGGCGGTACGTACTCCTGTCACGAGTTCTGTCAGGTGTACTTCTCGAATAAACGTTAGAGATTCTTGAAATGGTAGCATAGGCTTTGCTTGCTGACAAATTTATAAAAAAATGAGAAGTTGAATGGTTTAGAAGTACCTGATGATGTGGTATTTAAAAAAAAATTGCTGTAATAAATTCTAACGTGACTTGAACGCGCCTCGTCGTGAAAATAAGAAGAAATAAAAGAATTTAGCCCTCTTCGATCTCCTTAATAAAGTTTTGAGCAATTCTAAAGCGCACCCGGCAGTATTTTAAATTCACACCTCTGGGCAATTGAAGTTGACGAGTCCCTTGCAGCGAAGTAAAAAAATGCGGATAAGTGGATTCCTGATCACGAATCCGAAATCGATCATAGAGCAGGATCATACTATCGCACAGACTCTAACATTCAACACGCAACGCCTCTGAAATTCAGGTTATTCCACGGGGCGTTTTGCTCGATTTTTATCGATTTTGATAGGAATCGAGAGTGTTCCAAAGTGGAGAATTTCACGATTACTAGCAGTTCGTTCGGCAACGCTTTTTTATCGAAGCGATGTCTTATCGACCAGAAGTAATTGCTCGATGCGCGAGTTAATCGAGCCGACGCCGTAAATCGACACAGACAACGGTGATCAACTACCCTCCCCCTCCGATCGAGCCTTACAGTCTGAAATTACATTTCATTTGGATGCAACGCCGTTCGCGGCATTCGCGAAGTTCTGTCGTCTGTAACTTCCACCCCAGGCAACCCCTCCACCCCTGAAACACTCTGAAAATCCGCAGCCCCTGTTAAGTGAATGCATAAATTTCCCCCGCGTTTCTTTTAAGGTTTTTCTTTGTGTTTTATGGCCTCTGCTCGGCGTCGACCGTAGACGGACTAATAAACGGGGGCTGGTATCGACGTAGACTCTTCCCTACCGTTGGACTAGTTCTTTGGCCGATGCTTTCTATTGGGAAATATTATTTAAATAGAAGTGTCAAGTTTGGAGTATTAGTTGTGAAGAAACAATAAAAGTATTCTCTGACATGTGGTTGCAAAATATATTAGGTTTGTATGCCCAGTATGCATTATTAAATTTTGTTGAAAAATTCCAATTGTGTCCACAACGAAATATATATATATATAATATTGTACATTATTTACGAAGCGGTAAGACTATCAAATTTCGTTAAAACTGAAATCAATATACGAAGAAAATGTATACAAACACAGAAAGCATACACAAATATGTGTTACTTCTGCTAATATTAATTCGCAAAGATATCCTAAATTCACTCTCTGTATACTACTCTCTCGCAAGAAATTGAACACCTCTTAAACGTTAACGCCTGCAAGCATTTTTCACAGAGTACAAAATAGATTCCCAGACATTCGGTAACCTTAGGTAATGGTCCCTTGTAAGTGTAATGCATCCCGCAGTTTCACGTTCGCAACAGGATGTGCCATTACACCTAACCCTCGCTAAGCTATCGGTAACTCGCCGGCCGAACCAATCCGAGAAACCGTGTAATGTACGAGGCGAATTAATAATACCCACTCGCCGGGAGCGAGTACGTACATGTATGTATGTATGCACTGGTACGTACGCGTCCAAGGACTGTTTGAATTTATGTAGGAACGTAGGCGCGAATAATATCAAAGTTGGCAGAGATCGAAAAATGGCACCGCAGCAAGTTCCAGGCGGCGGTTAACCGACGTCCCGCGGTATTGGAACTTTTCTTCGCGACGTCAGCCGAAACTTTCGTACATTATTATTGGGAGAACTGTGAATTTATGTATGCAGTGTTTAACAAAATGTTTTCCGCGTAAAAGTGTTTTCACGAACAATTCAACCCTACCTATGTCGGGTACTTCGCTCGGATACTTTTTCAGTCGTTTCTTATATGAAAGCCTACTTCTTTTCCGTCGATTAAATGTTGAGAAAGAAGGAAAAAGAATGGGTAAGTGGAGAGACTAGTGGGGAATTGTATGAAGAATTTTATGTCAATTGAGTAATCTTCGAGACTGTATTAATTAAAGTAGGAATAAACGCGAATGGGATAACTTACACGTGTTTGAAATTACGAAAATAATTGTCTAACAAAGTGGTAACTCTTTGAAGCATTTCAATAATTTTTGCTGTCATGTATAAATAAAGAAGTTACCTGCCTCAGACACATAATGAAAACAGTGTATCGCTTGTCAAAATAATACACGTGTCGTATACTGAACAAAATGTATTTTGTTTCTTAGAATGTTTACGACCGAATTTCCAGCCGTATGGAGTGCAATAAATCCAAAATGAATTGTGCAAAATAAGTAGACGCATAATGTAAATGAACGTACTGTAGCATGTCTCGCCTTCAAAGGAATTCTCCAAAAGCGAGCAAGATGCACAATGAATTTTTAACTAATAAACGTTTGGTATTTCCTTTGAACCTTCGGCGTGCATTTCCGTCGCATCTTATTCACAAGAAAATGAATGAAAAAGCTAAAGGAAATCCAGTCTTCTTTGCGTAAAAGAAGTTTCCCTTGCAGAGGCAGAAACATTTTAATTCTGCACGAGGATCATATTTGCTTCTGACGGATACGCGGCTTTCATATTTTTGTAATATGTAAATACCATGCGCGACGTAACTATAGTTGTCAATATTTTAACATTTTATGTAATCGTATAGAAATACTGCAGTTGGAACAATCGCGAAATACGTACAATACAAATGACTGTATTTTCAAGCGAAAGAACTTGTACCATTTGTATGCTCGAGTAATTTCTCGAAATATAAAGATATTTCTCTGACGTGTCAGTAACGCGAATGCTAGTAAAATAATGACTCCTGAAGTATTTGAGTTGCAACAACAAGTTATTTGCAGGAAATTATTTTCCACGTGTCACAAATTTAAGCTACTATCTTTAAAAGAGATCTTACTCTATCAGATTTCTATAACTCTTACAAACTTCAATATATTACATAAATACATACATAAATACATACTTCTTCCAACGGATAAAATCAGAAGCTTTGGTGCAAAATGTAGATAAACCACTCTTATCTTCATCATGCCCATTAGCCGATTCCAAAGGATGTTGCAGCATTAAGAGAAGAAAAATGTTCAATCCAGGAAATCCTAAAAGGACTGAGTGCCAACGAGATTGTAGATCATATTTTAAAAGAATTAAATACCATGAGGCACTTTATGAAGGTGGAACGAACGACTATCTTCAAAAGATAAGAGATTAATCTTGCGAGCCAGTCTAAAGTCGAGCTGCAGTGCGAAAAGAAATCAACCAACAAGCTAACGTTTCAGTTTCTGAAAGAACTATTCAACGTTTCTTAATGAAAATTGCAATTTGGAAGCGAATCCTTTAAGATAAAGCCGTGTTAGAAAGTAATAAGAAAGTTAGAGTTGACTTCGCGAGACGATGCACGAGTTCCGTTACTAACTGGAAGACGGTGACCATCTCTGGCCAAAGTAAATGAAGATTCAGTGTCGTTGAATCTAAAGGTGTCGCAGATTTAAAACTTCTAGAAAGTCGAGAGGAATCTAAAAGTTAACTGGATATCCTGATATCGATGATAATGAATTTCGAAGGCCAATGCATGAATCTGGCGAAGTAATATTATAAAATATAAACAAAATTTAATTAAGATTTAATGTGATCAGAATCATCTTTGTAGATGGGAAAATTCTATGTCCACGTACAATATATTTATATTGCAGCATAATACAAAATCCTACGCGTATGCATAGAAATTTGTTTAGAATAAAGATGAAGATAACAAGCATTATAATAGCGAAGATGGCAGGAACAATTGAGCCGACAACGTTATAAATAAAAGCACATCAATAATTCACAGTAATTGTTGTTGCAAAGGGACTCTGCTTCTCTTGAATAATTCATGTATTCTTTATTACTATCTCCGTCCTTTTTTATTATTTCAAGAATTGTTTAATTTCTACCTCACAAAAACATGCTTCAAAGAAAGATTCTGAGAAACTGGATGCTGGGCTCTAAACATCCTGCAAATTCGAGAAAAGATAGTCGCTTTGGACAGGAATTCGGTAATAGAAATTATTATTTACATATTATTAACAGACATACAACTATTTTATAGTAATTCATTACATAGAGAAAAGCCACGCATTAGAAGTGATCAGGTGTTAAAAAATCGGAGACCTTTTCAGACCGATCCGATCGACCCTTAAATATTTCAAGGGAGTCTCCCCCCGCGCTTTTATTCAAGCGGAGGGTGAAACTGGTAAAGTATTTCTATTCGTTGCATCGTGCCACATTCTATTAACCCAATAGACCTACGCGCGAACGAGGGCGGCATTTAGAAGCAGCGACATCGACCATCGATGGGAAAGGTATCCCGACAGAAACGTGACTCAGCACACCTCCACTTTTACGTATGCGTCCGACGACGGCGGAGGAATTCATTTACTTCTGAGACCCCTAAGTGTTACGATAAAGATTGAGGGTGTCTGTAGGTGTTGCAGGTGTATCTGTCGCAGGACCATCCGTGCCACGGCAGATCTCAAGAGGATTCAGCGATCTGTCGTCGAAAGGCGATTTGCATCTCCCTGCCCGATGATGGGAGACGATGATCCCCGGGAATCGCTAAATTACTTACTTCTCCACGTTCTTCGCGATCACGGCCTTATCTGCCGCGAAACATCGGATTAAGATTAAGTGCGAGCATCTGTTACGATGAATAATTTCGAATCGTGAATAAATCAGGGCGGAGACACCGCCGCTTCAAGCTGAGATAGGCTGAGTGTTATCCTAGCAGGAAACGAAATTTTGCTGCCTCGAGAAGAAGTGTTTATTTATTTTTTGGAGTATTCAACTATAATACTGGGTTGTCTGGAAAGTTCATGCCTATTAATAAATTAATTTAAGAAAAATTTAAAGGCACGGTTTAATTTTGATATACAATAATTGTTGACTTACATAGGTACCATTTTATTCAACAACCTTTCCACCTTTTAAGGGTTGTATACATGTTATTTGTTGTCAACCATTCCGATACATTCTGACCTGTACAACCTACCAAAACTTGACATGGACTTTTCAGACAACCTAATATGTCTGGCTTCAATAGGAAAACAATTTGATTCTAGCTAATATAATATAATAACAGGCAAATACTTTAATATTGATTTTAAATGTCTATATGAGGTCTGACAAAAATGATGAAGAACGCACAATGAACTTTTCAATTCAGCTATGTATTTTGTCGCGATAATTCCTGAGTTTCGTACTCGAGTTCCTAAGTGGGTACGTGCAAGAGTCTGTAATAAACTCTCCAAGTTTGAGTTTTGGATTAATATGAACTATGCTTACTTCGAGTACGATATAACTCGTTTAGGCAACGAACTACCCGCGGTTAATATAGAAAATTTTGTTTCAAATACAAATTGAACTTCTTCGGCATAAGAAGCAGACTTCTCTTCCGTGTCATCAATTATTAGAAATGTTTTTATATCTCGTGGCAAAAGCTGAAGAAACTTTATATTACAAATACGGATTCCATATTTTTTTTTGTAATAATATGGATCAGTTTTTAAGAGACATTAATTGTTTAGATTATTTTAAGGAATTTTTGTATTAACGATATCTCATCCTTCATTATTTAAAATATTTAATAAAAATTGTAAGTGGCAGACATTTCGTCAACTGAATAAATTAATCTTTGTTCAGAATAAAAAGAATATAAATTAGTACATCTTAAGAATTCTCCATATTTGTAATTTAAATCCATCATTAGTCTACAAATCTTCCACGAATTCTACCAAAACTAAAAAGGAATTACATTTCCTAAAGGAATGTAGCTTTCTTTATAATGGTTTTACGTTGGAAACTGCGTCACAAATCACCAAGCTGACCCCACGCACCTGTGACATGCACGGATCGATAGAAATTTGGCTGTGTTCGATAGGTTCGAGGCGATTCTCTTGCGGTCTCACGCATTAAATTTGTGCCATTTCAGTAATTCCGACGATTCGCGCAATTCGAATCCGTGAAATGCAAGCACGTTATGCAGTTTCCATGACACCCAATGATCGAGCGTTGCAAGTCTGTCCTCTTGGAACAATGCACACGGAATATAAAATTCAAATGGAAGGTGCGTTCATGACGTACGGGGAACTCGGGAAATCACATTACCGTCGACGTGAAAAGAGGCATCAATCTAACGTATGTATCTTCCAGGGTGAACTTTACGTCTTCAACAAAATTTTTCATATTCTCTGCGACAAGTATCATCTGGTATCGCGAAGAAAGGAATGGACGAACTCCGAACAAATCTATCCATTGAAAAAATATTAAAGAATTTCATTACAAAATTCATGCTAAGTCAAGTAATTCGATTTAAATAAACACAATGACGTTTTAGTTATATAACAGCCCTGTTAGAACGATTAGAAAATAAGCAACTGTTACGTTTCATGTTGAACAACAAAAGATTAATAAATTACAAATACATCCAGTTCTAACTAAAAGTTCAAAAAGTAAACGCTCTTATTAAAGAGCGACGGATTCATTCTCTATTCCATCATCCCGTTGGAGGAAAAATATACGATCTCGTTTAAAAACAGTGAACTAAAAAAGTAAAAAAAAGTGACTTTGAAAAATTGAAGAGGGAATTTTCTTCTTTTTCGCTGTCAGATTTTGCATGAAGAATGGAGAACAAAATCTTGCTACATTTTCCTGATATCTCCCAGTGTTGAGTAATTATTTATAATGAAATACACACTGTTGATTATAGTTCTATATAAAATATAACATTTGTCAGTACAATTAACCATGAAGAAGAAAATCAGTTCTCCAAAAATAAACGACTACTCAGTTTTATATAATTTTTGAAGATAGTAGAAAATACTAAACAATTCAAATAGGACAACTATTTTTTTCAACAGAAATACAAATAGCAAAAAAAACTACAGTAAAAATGTTAAAATCTTATAATACCTAATGCATTATGATTACAAATTTATAAACAGATCTTTCATTGCAAAAACATCCTCAAAATGAATTTTCAAATGAAGTATTAACACCTTTTCAACGCGTCTCATGTTTTGAGAAATACTACTAATCCGTTGCCTTCACCTGTATTTCCACAGAATTTCAGATTCTTATGTGTGTGAATCGACGAAGTTGTTAGTCATGTTTGGGAGTCCACACAGAAGCAACAACGTTACAATTCTTAGCCAGTGTACCGAAGGGTTAACAGGCTACCCCTCGATCCCCATCCAAAATTCCACCCTGGAATATCGAAACTTCCGAATCGAGCAAATCGCGCAGTCCGAGCGCGTTGTCGACGCCGCGGGCAGTCAGAAACTTCGATCATGTTGCACCTGTCGGCGCTCCTCGAGTTAGAGGAGTTTTCAACTTACAATCAAGATGGTGGAAAACGCAGCAAAAAAGGAGCCGCGGCGGTATGTAACAAAATTCGTCAAGCTGGAGGTGGAGGAGAACATAGTTCACAGAGTTGGAAGCTGATTGCCGGCGTGAAAGCGTGTCGCGTGAACAGGCAACGCAACTCCGCATCTGAGAATTATAAGAGAACCACGATACCGTCGAGTGGCAGCTCAATTTACCTCTTGTTTTACGATTCGATCGTACGATACCATCGTCGGGCATGTAGTGGTTTATCGATCGGAACGATCAATGAACTTTCGTTTTCGTTCGCTTGGTCATCACTCATAAGTGACTCGACGTGAGTGACTTTGAGTTAAGATCTGCGCATACCTCGTCGCAGGGATGGTCGATCTCATCCTTCGAGTATATTGCGATAGAAGAGAAAGTTAAAGATCACGTCACTCTTCGGCGAAATTGATGGAAATGGAGGAGGAATGCGAAAGTTTAAGAGAAATTGGAACTAGGAGGATACGCACGGAAGATATTTACAGTGTACTTGTCAAGTAACACTTTTCATGCAGGAATTTATAAATATGAACCTTTGGAAAGGAAAGTGTCTATGATATATTATTTCTAAACGATTGGATATTTGAAACGAACAAATGAAGTGACACTTTCGTCACGAATGATATGTGACATTAGTATTTGTTTGACGAATGATATGTGACATTAGTATTTGTTAAAAAGTGGTATTAAATTTGTTGTCTTAAAAAGAAAATTTACTAGATCTTCTTTTGCAACAATTCGTGACTCTAAAGGCTATAAGTTTATCTCTTGAGTAATTGCAATCAATTTGAAGTACAAGTCACCTCTTAGTTGTCAGTGAATGGGTTAACAGAGAATAGAGATCGAACCGCAAGTTCATAAATAATCTTCGAGGCAGTAATCTTTAATTTTCAGTGAAAGATCAATTTTCGTCCCTGACAATGCGCTCGAGCGGAATGTCGAGTCGATGCACTCCATGGGCGTTCATCATCGGTCGGGGAGGGAGGGAATCTGTTTTGTATAGTTCCAGAATGTCATTAATATAATACCCAGCCGTGAGTAATCGTGGAATCCGTGAAAAAGTTCCACCCCGCGAGGGTTTAATGACATTAATTCACCATCGAAACCTCGCAACCCCCTTCTCTTTCGCGTGTAATAAATAATGCGCGAGTATTGCGTGTAATTTAATGCTCGTTAATTTCACCGGACGGTTGGCGTTAATTTATGCGCCTCTCGGTGTGTCTTACCGCTCCGAACTTCATCGCGTTTGTTCACGCGCGTTTGTAATAGAGGGAATACTTTGCTACGTTGCGAACGGGCCGAGAGTAATATACCTCGGAGCAACACGGAATGCGATTGTGCTGAAATTATTTAGTGTTGTTTCGCGCGTTACGGTACAGTTCTTGGTGTAAGGACGAAGGCTCGTTCGAACGCGTGTCTGATTTATGTCTAGCCTTTGCCTACCAGCATTTAACTAAATGGGTCGTATTTGACCCGGGGGAGGACATGGGAACTTGGTGGTACGAATAAATAGGAAGCAAAAGACTCCAATGCGACTATGTTACGAACAACTATGTAATATTCTTTGTAGCAGCAAGGAGAGCAATTGTTTTGAAATCATCTATTTTTGTTTCTGCGTATTACAGTGTGGTTCTTGGTGTATAGAGGTAGTAAAGACTTGTTGAACGAATGTTTTAATCATTAACACATTCGCAACCGGGAGATATTCTACGTTTCTAATACCTAGTACTGACGAAAGTAATAAAATTTACATTACGAAAGACAGGCACATTAAGAAAGACCAGTTTTCCTCGAAAATTGAACTATTTCGATTTTTTATATTTGTCCACGCTAAGTTTAAATTATATTAGTACGAGCAAAAAAAAAAATAATTCAGGTCTAGAAGGGTTAAGTGTATGCATAAGTCTTGTAGGTCTTATTCATTTATTTGGATGAAAGTTGACCAATCATATCAACATCAGAAACGCTTGCTGCTAATAGACGATGCATCAGCATTTATGAGCCAAGTGTATTTAAACGTAACTCATAAAACTTACGCATACACATGATATATTAATGACATTCAGGAAGTGCACAAATCAGATTCCCTCTTTCCTTCTCGTACGACTGATGACGAACGCCCATGGAGGTGCATCGCCTCGACATTCCACTCGAGAGCATTGTCAGGGACGAAAATTGATCTCGCTATGAAAATTAAAGATTACTCCTTCGAAGTTTATCTATGAATCTGCGGTTCAATCTCTATCCTGCGCTAACAGACGCTCCTCTAACGAAGAATACTTTTCTGCTGTCCCTTGCAGACAGGAGTTAATAAACACGGTGCTACGGTAGGGGCAAGGCAATGGAACGGCTTGGTTCTTTTTCACGAGACCTTTCATCCCCGCGGCTGAGGTATACGCTGTCTAGATAGAAAATCTCAGACGCTGGCACCGTGAACTGCCGCGAATCAATCTTCGTCCTTGCTTCTGATAGAGGTAACCCCGGCGTTTCCTTTTCCCCTGGAACTTCTCAGGCGAAATCCAGGGACGATTTTATATCGCGAACGTTGCTTGCACCGGGGAGTGTTTACGGCGCTGTGAATTTCCACTCCCTCGTAGGGGGGCTCCAGCTAAGATGTACCGTCGTCAAAGGAACGGTGTCTGTTTGAAAACCTGACGGGTTCGGCCGTAGCGAGCCGCGGCGCATGCACGCTGAGCCCCATGCATGCATAATTGATCCATCGTTGTAGTGGGTTTATGGTCGCCGTAGTTGAATGGTGAGAATGTCACGAGTCGAATGAGATCTCATTCGTACAGGCGCGCAAAAATTTCCTCGCGCGCCGATGCATTCAACTCTTTCGCACCTGTACGATCCGAGTTGGAATCGTCAAATTATGCGGCGCTATAATTCGCACGAGTGTAGGGAGAGAGAATGACTGGGATTAGTCGGGAAGGACAGAAATTTGAGAGATTAAGGAAAGATTATTTTGTTTGCTTTTTATTTGACCATGAAATGATCATGAATTCATTTATCGTTTGTAAATATGAAGAAAACGATACAATTATTGATACACGTCGTGTATTTTATGAAAAACAGTTGATTTGTTCCATCCAATCAGTTACCAATGGCAAAATCGTAAACTTTGATAACGTGTGCCAATATTGTGTGACTTAAATATTTCGGTAAACTATTTCATTTCGTTTTGTTAATGGTTATAAATGATGCTATTATTTTATTATTCCTTTCATCTTCCATAACTCTGTTACTTCCTGTATGTGCCAATAACTTTATGATTCACCGTATGTCACTGGGTCTCGCTGGCACATTGCTATTCATCACCAAAACTTCGTTTCGTTCCGATTAGCCATCCATTTTCAGGATACAATTATTCAGAAAAATAATAAGAATGAAATCAACATCCTTTTTTTAAATAACACTATTGTACATGTACATTTTAACCTGAAGCAGGTAATACCTCGTACTTGTTTTGTGAAAGAATTGAAACGATGTTCTTGTTGCACAAGGTTTGTTAAAAATCTTGACAAGTTTTATTTAGCATAAAACTTTTAATACATATAAGCTGACTTACTCTTCGAAGCAGTTTCTTGTTGATAATATAGAACCTCTCGAACGTCCATGTCGTTTCTGAAAGCATCGCTAGGAAATCTTCTAGTGAGAGCCTGTTGAGCTCCCCTGTTACTTTTGCTTTAATTCTGCCAACGTCATGAGACCTCCTCCTGTTTGACTTCATTTTCATTTCGAGGAGTATGAAAATACCACGAAAGGTTAAATTTAGCGAATACCGAGGATGGGATATCATAGCAATTTTTTTCCAGTGAGAAATTCCTGGACTGAAAGGACGTCATGCCAAGATCGCCGGTTGTAATTGCTTGCCGCGAATCGAAGGAGATGTTTACCTTGTCAGCAATCGCTCAAATGATTAAACGATGATTGGGAAAGATTTTTATGCGAACCTGGGCAACTGTTTCTCCATTACTGGCCGCTGAAGATTGATCTCAGCATGAATCATCTTCGAAGGATTCTCGACTTTCTTTGAATTAATTCCGTTTGTAAGCTGATATTTGTTTGAGGCAACGATCAGCCAATGCAATTCTCGGTATACGTACAATTTCTGCATCGATTCTTTCCTTTTTATGCAAAATTAATTAATACCTTTTGTTACTGTATTCCTATATATCACAAAACTGCATGTTCGAAGAACACTACTAATTCACTGTGGATTTCATCGAAAGATATCTAGACTATATTAATTTATGAAATATATTCAATATACACTTTACATCTTCTACTTGTATTACCATATATTTAATTCCGCCAGCAGTCTAATAGTGCATCACAAATTGCTCAAAAAATCGATGACGTATTTTCAAATTTCAATCGATTCTATTCAAATTTTTAAATGATAAATTAAGTGACTTAGTATGCTCACCCCAAAATTTCTAAAATATAGACTCGACACAATTTGCTTGAATGGGGCAAGTAGTGTCCTATTAATCAACAAGCATTCAACATGTAACGTTTCGTTTCACAAACAAACCAAGGGTAATATAATAAGGAATTTTCAAGAGGATTTCGTTCAGCGTCTCGTTAAAAATCGAGCCACGATCGTGGAAGCACTTGAAGAGTTTTAAGGGTCGAAGGAGACCAGGGGAAATTTGCGGAGCTGCTTGCCCGTTGTGCAACTAACGCTTGCGAATCACGTGTAGTAAAACTGATACGGAGACCACTCCATTGCATCTTGGGGTGGATTCCCCTAAGAACGCTTATAACAAACTACGTCGTTCCACTCCTGGTAGAAATACAAACCTGCGCTCGCACACCGATGACGACTCGCGTACGAGGCCAACGAGCTTCGTCTAATGTGCACACGGTGATACGAGCGCGTAAAGTCACGCACGCGAGCCAGCACAAAAGGAGCAATAACACGGCAGCTGCGCTTAAAATCTAGCTGGAGTCCTTGAAGAGATACTGAAGCTTGCAGTTCACTCAGAAAGATAATAAGGCGGCGGTGATTCTTAAAAGTCCGGGTCGTGCGGAACTTGACGACAAAGGGTAGCTGGAAACGGGTGAAACTTACTCCGAAATGCAGTTTTGAAGGGTTCAACTTGAGACGACTTGTTAATTCGATAAAAGTGGATGCAGGCTGGGGCGTTGAAGGGGAAGAGCCCAATTGCGAAGAAAGCTAGCTGGCGAGATTTTTGTCGGATTGTTTCGGTGAAAGTGTATAAAATTTGCTCCCTTTTTATAGAGAAGATTATGAATAAATTTTAAAATGTATCTTAACAAAAAAATTTATATTAAGATCGATACTTGGACTATAAAATTACACTGTGAAATCTGGCTATGACAACTACCCCCCTAAGTATATGGTTACCAAACTTTTATGGGATTTGACTACGAGGACGTCGGAAAAGGCAATTTAACCATAGAAGTTTCATATTTATAGCTCGACGCTTGCGCTGGTAAACGGTCAAGGCAAAAGAGGCGTTCACTTACGAACTGTCGCGTTGATTGCTTTCCGTCTCAAAAAATAATCTGCTCTGTGGTGGATCCTGTCTCAGGCGTGCCATTTCCCAGGTAATAACAATGTATTTTCCACGAGCACCGGGATACCGATGCGCCGAGTTCGTGATTTCATAATCAAAGTATCGACAGACCGAGCCTGATTCACTGCGTATTTTATCTGCGGGCTGGGATAGATGTGACGACGGAAACGACTTTTGTTCCGCAAGTCCATTCATAAACTGTGGATGCATGCATAATCTGTTCACTTGCAACGGAAGGTTGACCATAATTAATCGATAAATGAACGCGATTACAACGTAAACTATCTGATTGAGTTTGAACCATTTGTGTTTCAAAACGATACGTTGTGGATTGATTGTTGTCAAATGTCGGAGTTATTTTAAATCAAGGAAGTGTCAAACTTTAGTTGTTTCTGTTTGCTGTGTGAGAGTTGATAAAATAGAGTATTGGTACTACAGTGAACTCTGTTAATACGACTCGGCAATGTAGTACCTCAATTAGTGACAGGATTTATCAACCGAGTGGTCTACATTACCAGCCAGGGCAGCTGCCTTATCGACTGGAGGTTCTACACTGTCTTATTTACAGGACAATATTCCTCAACGACTGAGAACCCTCTTCTTTCTCTCTTTCTATCCTTTATCCAACGTACAAGTTCTTACAATTAGCCACTCAACCACATAAATTCGTGAATAAATAATTATTGTATCAACTTTTGAATTATCTAGTTAACTACGCTAGAGCTTCTTCCGTTTATCCTTATTCTATATAATACTAGATTCTATAGTTCTGTACACAAGATGTTTACATGTATAACAGTTCCGGCTATATTGTTTGACCGTTTGCTTCCCGCCCGTGTTTTACTCTCCCTGGGAAATTCTAACGTCATCCCTCTGACGTTTAGGTTCTCCTAATTGGCGTGTTTTTAGATACTGGTGGTAACCAAGGTTGTAGATAATTGGTTACTTATTTCAGGGATGCAACAGTCCCTGTCGATGTAGACACGTCGTTCTGCCTCCTGCTAAGGAAACCTCGTCCTGGGATCCCAGCTAGTTATCCAGCAAAACAATAGACGAACTGTCCCATTGTTAAAGCTCCAACACATGTTGTCTCCGGGTTACAGTGGCCTGGAAGCAATAAACCTGAATCTGAGTGGAGTTGCTACGGCTGAACCCTAAAAAGCATCTTTCGAACAAAGCGACCAAACCCGTGCATGCTTGAACTTCCAAGTCGATGAGTGGGAATTTGACAGCCGTGAAAGACTCGTGTAACTGGCTCCAATTTGAACCTCGATGGAGCTCGTGTTCCTGCCAATCCAAGAAACGGCGGTGACCGAGAAGAACGAAGACGCGAACGCTCGAGAACACCGACGCGGAATTTCTCACTTACTTATCCTTCAGGGAATTAACTAATTATCTTTTTCTCCTCTCCGTCGCAATATCAGCGCCTCCGTCCGACACTCGGTCTCTCCTTTTCTTTATTCTCCTCGCTTCAACTTAACCGAGCGAGTTGAGTGCGTCCGCCTAACGCGGGAACCTCGGTCGATATTCCTGTCCGCTTTCATCGTAACTATAGCAACGGCGGATCACGAAGAGACCTTCCGAACTCGTCTGTTCCGAATAAAGATTTGTCTTTAATTATAATCTTTGACATGGCCGGGATCCGCCGTCTTTCGGTTACCGCTGCACAAGACGCGTCTACTTTTCGACGACGTAACGATTCCTTTGTGCCTCGTAATCAGACATCCGCCTTTACCCCGGGCGCTGGGTTCCTTCTTTCGCTAGAGGGAATCCTAATTTGGAACGTTAGTATTTTAACGGCTCGTTA
The DNA here is from genome assembly GCF_026225885.1 of Hylaeus anthracinus. Classification (NCBI taxonomy): domain Eukaryota; kingdom Metazoa; phylum Arthropoda; class Insecta; order Hymenoptera; family Colletidae; genus Hylaeus; species Hylaeus anthracinus. The sequence goes on along the minus strand of NW_026534330.1, from coordinate 8,300,421 downwards.
GGCGTTTATAGTCGAGGACCTTGCGATATTTAAACGGTTCGAAGATTGAAGGCCTTAAGCATCGGGCTTTGAGTATTTGTACCAGTCTTCCAGTGAAGACTAAGAGATATAGGTCGTGTTATTTGTGAACTGACCTTGTTTAACATCTACTCTTTGTTATTCACACAAGACGTTTATTTGGACCTTCTTCCTTGATATGTATTAATAATGTCAGGGGTATAACGACTTGTTAGGCTATAATAGTCGGTAGTGCAACGTTCAAATGGTTGGAGATTGGAAGTCGTAAACAGCAGACTTTGAGGATTAGTACCATGTAGAATCAGTCGTCTGTCATTACAAACTACATGTTCGCATTACAGTTAGCAATATAGATCGTATTCTTTATGAACTAATTATTCTTTGATGTAATATTTATTCCTTCTTCATTTAATTGTTTAACAGTAGAAATCGCGTAAGTTAAGGAATTCTCACCTCTTTGTTGTACTAATAGCTTGAAATTACGTAACTGACGCTTGATGTATTGACCTAGTAGTATACTGCTTCAAGGGATCACGTTTCATGAACACGACTGTCAAGTGCATATTAACTCGTAGCGGTCTGTCATCGGATATCATCCACAAGTCATAGATAGTCGAAGTTTGTAAGAATAATAAAAGTAAACGTGCATTAGAGAATCGAATGTGTACATTCGCGGACAGGAAGAATAAATAAGAAGTGATTTGATAACTGGCTTTCGGAATCATTGAATCCAACGGCACTGCCACAGTCAACGTGTTAACAGTTGTTATTACTACAACAGTAATTATGATTGATGCACTCTGTATGTGCATGCCAACTGCGAAGGTCTAATTGACTAAATGTCCTATGGGAAGGAAATTACATAACTGCATTTCTAGTGACAGGAGTTGCTATTATTATATTGACAATTAAGTTGCATGTGTGAAATAATTACAATAAATGGTACAATATCTATTTTAACAACATTCGTAATTGGCTAATTGGCTTTTGTCCCATATGAAAGACATTAAATAATTGATTTTCTTGGGAGTAGAATTACTATTACTCAATTGACAATCAAATTACACATGTAAAAAAACAGCAGTAAATAGTGAATAGTCTTTATATTAACAGCATTTGTAAATGACTAATTGCCTTCCGTTACCTAAGTGTCCCATGTGAAATAAATCACACAATACTATTTCTATCGACTAGAGCTACTGTTCCGAAAGTGAAAACGAAGTTACACATGTGAAACACCACGAATGATTAAAGTCCCGTGTGAATAGTCTTCATAATCGTTCCTATTTATCGCTCATTCCGCGGCTGCGGTCAGGGAGCTGACTAAGGACTGGTCTAATTGAACCGTCACCAGTTCCTTGATAAGGTCTGCACACATTCTGCTTTGGGACACAGCGGCGGTACAACACTGCGTGCGAAATTATCTGACACTGTGCTATTATAGTCATCCCTCGATCTCGCGAGACGACAAGGATGTTCTCGAGCGAAGAATAAGAGAGGGAGAGAGAGAGAGAAAGGGACAATCAGTAGAATAGGACGAGCACGAACGAGACGCAGAAGTTCAGAGGGCGGTAGGAGTATCTATGCAAAAGGGGTGACAGAGGGGATGAAGTGACGGAAGGAAGGAAAACGGAGGGTTTACGTTTATCTGCAGCGGAGATCCATAAACTAATTCCATTAAGTTAAGACTTCGGATTAACGAATGACGTGGAGCCACGTATAGGGTGGCGGCGCGGCTATGTAAGAACATTAATTAGATATCCCTCCTGCCGAGAGTGATTTCACCACGTGAATTGATGCAACAGAGTTCTTGGGACGTTCGTGATATCTTTTTACGAAGGAATATTCGTTTTTGTGGCCACGAGGTTCGCGGGGACTGGCCAACCGATCATCTTTTTTCGATTTGCTGAATTTACTGGTAGAAGCCACGACAATAATTGTTTAGTATGCCGAATTGAGATAGGAAGATAAGCATTGTTTAAATGTAACTTATGATTCGATCCTCTTCATTTTAATATGTTGTACAAATGTAATCTTAGTTCTATCTCAGGCATAGAAAAGATAATAAAATAATATAAGGGTAACAGAACTTATACGAACTAATATAAGTGAAATTATAGTGTGGGTGTTAAAATGATCATGGTTTAAATTTTCATGAGTAATAACGAGGACGTCTCAAGCATTGTATTCGTGTGATAACAGTATTTTTTTAGCAAATAAATTGAAGAAATTTAATATGAACATTGATGTACAGTCAGTCCTCTAACTAGGCTATTATTATTTATTTTGACTTTGGCGAATAATACCAGACGTGCTAAGACGAATATAGCTATCTTGGTACGTTGATGTCTTTCTGGTACTGCATGTGAAACCTTCATTCATTGTCTGTCAAGACTGTCTGCACATGAAATGGTTTCCAGCTGCAGTACTACATTCTCTATTCAGAAACAATGCAAGGTATTTTAGTCTCGTTGACATTCGAAGTAATTTAAAGAATTACTCACTATTATGGCAATAAGACAAGATAGTAAATACCTTGATAATCCTGAAAACCAAAAATTCGAAACGTCTATTCTGAGAATCTCTATTTCTCAATGATAGCACAAGAATCTTTTAACTTATTCACAACACTTTGTTATTTTCTGGAATAAAAATTACTGAATTGAACTTTGCATTATTCAAAATAAAATATAACCTCAGACGACATAGAAAATATTTCTGTTATTACACATGTACATATTTTTCCGCTCTATTTAAAGTTACTTTTTATTTACCAGCGAGGGTGACCAAAAATTTGTAACTGAAGGCTTTAATAAATATACATGATTGATGAAATGAATTGAGAGTATTATCTTTACAAATATCAAAGTATTAATTAATGATTCGGTGAACACTTAAAGTTCAATCCCGAGTTTACAGTATCTGGCGTTTTCTGTAGCTAGCCGCCTATCATAACCTCATCTTTAAGATCCCGATGCTGGCGTGTAGAAGAACGACCGTAACGGATTCTACGATTAGCAGGATGGTTTTCCTCTAATTAGGCCCTTCAACTCGACCCTGGACTGTATACTTGATCGCTCAAAGAAGCTTCCTCATAGTAGCTTGTCCATTAATACTGATACGTATCGATTCCATGGCATCGTGTTACGGTATCAAACGTGTATCGAAGTAAATTTTCGTTTCCTTAACAAGGAGGATTTGTTAACAATTTGTACAGTATCGATACAACAGGAACAACAGGTATCATTGGGGTATCAAGATGATATCGTTGAAGCTATTTTCTCGCAAGTTCTTTAGCGACCACCCAAGCTTCTTGTCGTGGTGTAATATTTTCTTTTCTAGATTACAAACTCTTTTATTTATATCTCCTTATTTCTATTCCAATTTATCGATTTGTTTTATAAGCGTCAATTGGTGAGAAAATATCAAATAAATGAGAAATGTATTAAATAAATACACCAAAATTAAATTCGAAGGAGTGATGGCTATTAGGAGTCATTAGTAAGATTTGTTGAGCTCAAATTTCAAAAGTATAATTCATGATATAGAATGTTCTAACACCTAAATATAAAAGTAACATATCAAGCACCTATATATAAAATCTAAACATCTACAAAGGCCACCAATTACTCTAATAAAGCAACCAGGTAAAATCACGTATTTAGATTTGACTGTCCCTACGAAATAATCATACTTCCACTGACAAAATAAGCTTCGACATAACTCCTTGTCATGGCAATCCTTTCGAGACCAACAGCTGAAACTCGAGAACAGACGGATAAAAATTCCGTGTCCCAGCCAGCGACAATTATTGATTATTAGCACCGTAACACGCCACAATTATCGCAGTAATGAGAATGTCGGAGTTACAATACTAAAGGTTCGCAATAAGCCAAGCTCCGGATTTAATTAGCTCAGAATTCAGCAGGTTGGTCGGGTTGGAATCCCTCGTTAAAGTTCTCAACACTTTTAATTTAAATCCGGTTCATATCTGGAGCAGAGAGGAAAATAGCGTCGGATGGCACCGTGAATAACATCATACAAACCGTGTCCCATTAATTAAATTCCTACCAAGGAGTTTTGCAACCCTGTCAGGGTAGATATCGTCCAACGAGTGTGGCCTGTTCATTAGATTCGAATAGGATGCGATATCGAAAATAGTTTCGCGCTCAATTTGCGTTATAGCGTGTCACGGAATGTCGGTTTTGTGTCAGTTCGGGAACGTCGGGTGGAGAAACAAGGAAGGACGTGGAAGGAACGTGGACAAAGTGAGAATAACGCAGCGGAATGGAAATTATGCGGAAAGAATGGTAGCTGCGTGGTACACCTGATGTTCGATTTCATCAAATTATTAAATCGAGTATTGTCAGTTTGACGTAGCGTGAAATATTCAAATAATCCCCGAGCAGTGTTGAATTACAATTTTTGTAGACCCCCAGAGAGTTAGAGGTACTGAGGTACCCTGAAGACCCTGCAGCCCAGGGCTTAATTTGACTCTGAGTGTGGGCAAACGGAAATCTTTCAAAATTAACCTCATTAGTAAGCAAAGATTATTTAAGAATTTTCTGTTAAAACAATTTAGAGGATTTATTTAAGAACATTTGCAAAACAGAAAGCAAATTCTACTTTGTTACGTGAGATTATTTTTCTTGTATTGATTCAGAATATATTTCTTTTCTTTTTTATGAAAGAAAAAAATTCCTATTGACTGAGTTTAATTTTGAATATTCAAATGAAAAAGATAAATACGAAATTAAGAAAATTAATACTATAAAAATGTGTATTATTCTTGCCGCCTGAAAGAAATTAATTATGTAATTCTGAGTGTAAATATCTCACACATAATTCGTTAAAACTGAAAAATTAATCGAAACATCCAAACATAAATTTAGTTCTCTAATTTCAATTCCTACATTCATTAGACATTCTACTCCAATAACACGCATCTTTCCCTTATTCAGTGACTTTGATTCCTCTGTTTACAGATTATTTCTAACATGAGTCCAGCTAAGTGAGTCGAAACGATAACAGTACTCGTTTGCTGTTATGCACCTAGGTTATCCTTTTCGTTCCGTAAACAACGCTTGTTTACGGCTACCCACACCAGTCGATCGCGAAACACCGTCGCTTTGAGAAGTATCAAAGTACGTTCACCTCTCGTTTTCCTCCGTGTGATGGTTTTTACAGAAAAAAGCATTTTCCGCAGTATCACGCGATGCGTAATAACACGCACAGAGTCGGCTCCGAGAATAATGGATACAATAAATGCACAGTGCCGCTCGAAAGGGATGAGGCCGTGGTTAAAGTCAAAAGTGTAAAAGCTTGCACTTTCCACCCGATTTCACCCTTTCGCTTTTAACTGCTACGAAGACCTATATGCACGGTTCAGGGCGTGTTTTAACTTACAGAGAAGAGGAAGGGGGAAAGGGGCTGCGCGCGTGTACGTGGTCAGAGCACACGAATACAGCCCCATGCATTCGAGAAACGGGAAAGACTTGAATTGAAGCTAAATCCGATTTAGATCAGAGCCAGTCATTGTGTCAGATCTATAAGCTCGTCTAAAGCTCTCAACATCGTAATTGGAGCGTGTCTTTTCTTCCTTGTTTCCTTTCTTCCTTCCCGTCTGCCTTTCGTTCAACCCCTCCACCCCGTATGCTTACGCTCCGAGAGAAATGAATGAGATTAAATAGCGAAAAAGAACCCGCCCCGATAGCACGTCCTTCAACGATCGCTTAACAAGGTGTGGGTCGATGGCCGATCGTTACGGAGATTTCGATGAAACAGGGAAAATTATTTTCATCCCCTTCAGTGTACGGGTCAATTATGATTTGGTTAGAATTCGCAGACAATCGTGTTAAGACAATTAGTTTATGTTCGTCCATTCACTTACGTCTTGTTAGGAAGTGGTAGTAGAAAATACAAGACTTCACAGTTAAACTTGTGAATCACTTTGAAGCAGAAGGAAGGGGGCTCTTTTGGACCAAATAGCGACCAGTGACGAAATATGGGTACATCACTGTACCCCAGAAAACAACAGAATGAGTATGTTCATATTTGAATGGACCTTGTGATATTATAACCTATTACCACCTCGAACTGCGTAGGTGCATAACTCGTGTCGTTTCCAAACTCTGCTACCCGCCGACACCTGAGATTCTAGAAGCATTCCGAGCCTGATCGCGAAACGTTTAACCAGCAAACGCGAAGGTGAATCGCAGCCATCCGCAGATTTGCTATTATCGCTGTTCCAAACGTTCAAGGAACGAAGCATTAATTTCTAATTATCGTTTAACCGATACATGAAGCCTAGCACGCTACGCGCGCATGCCATGCTGTATCAGCGCGCTGCTGGTTTTATTTCCGGCGATGGTATTGCCTCCTCGCGTCTTTCGTCTACGTGCGTGCACACGCGCACAGCCGCGCGTTATTTCGGCTCACGGTTTCGTGAATCCGCCGAGAAAGTTCATGGTTCTCTGCATTACGCCCGCGTTAAAACATACAACTTCTGCGCGACGAAAGAAAAGAAGACACCGGGCGCCGCTTCTGAAAGCGGCGTAAATACTAATTACTTTCGCAGCCGTGGTTATGCAACCGGGGTCGAGCGTTTTCGCACCGAGGACATAAAGAAGAGGAGGACGAGGTAAAAAGGAGAACGAGACGTGAAAAGAGCTGGCTACCCGTCTTTGCACGCGATAATGTACAAGATGATTCAAGAAACTGGGACAGGCTGTGGCCCTTCACTCGAGCGGGGATTGTGAAAAAAAATTAGGGGATGCAAAGTTACGGAGGTTTTAATGAGACATTAACGTATCTCGGAATGTAATGTGCACTCCGATACTCGAAATTATTATGTCATCACAAGTTCATACTAGCCTGTTGTTAATCCATTCACTGGCAACTACGAGATGTCTCGTAGTTCAAATTGATCGTAATTACTTAACGAATTATTTCTAAAGAAGATGATAAATTCTCTTTTTGAAACAACAAATTTAATTATCACTTTTTATTATCAAAATAATAACTTAGATTACACATTTGTATTAAATCTCGACGTCCAACGCTTTAAATTTGTCTAGCAAAATGGAATTGCATGTATTACACTAATCTCTTGGTAAAATGAATTTATTTAATATCTTTTACATGTAATGAAAGTTTATAGCATTAGAATCTTAATAATTTTCGACTGATTCCAGCTCGTTCTTGTAGCTAACATTATAAGTAGAAATTGAAAATGGATGAATATCGTGAGAAGGTAAATGGAAACCTTGGTAACTTGTTTTGCCTTTATATCAAACAATGAATTAAAAGGAGCAGAAGAGTCGAATTTCTATCCGAGTAAAAATTTTATAAATATTTGTTATCTCTTGAATGAATCAAACGAATCAAAGTTTATCTACGCCTGTGTCCATTTGTTATGTACTACTCGAATATAATCGTGTTCATCTTTCACGAAGAAGAATATAAATAAAATCGAAGGTAGTTAATTAAACTACTTAATGTACAACCAAGTACAGGGCTAGTTATTCTTACCTAATAAAAAGTGGGTGAGTGGTTGGGTCGTTGTGTATAATCATATTATGAGATGTGAGATCATTAGGGAGTAATAATTTAAAACCCAGAAAGACCAGTACTACATTGGAAGCGGTTAAAGTACGATGTAGCCAAGTACGTATCTGTTGCTTGGAGAAGTCATTTAAGCGTAACATGTACAGATGTAATGTAAATCTTCCAAGATTCAAGTTCTTAGTTGCACACGCCATTTAAAAACCCGAATGAACGTTTGAAAATAAAGTAAAGTTACTGAGAAATGTCACTGTACTTTATAATACTTTTATAGGAACATCGCAAAAGAGATTATTCTGGCACGAGAATAATCATCACTTTACTCCACATGACGTTTAATTTCCAATAATTGCTACTGTGTATCACACAAATACATATCTCAAAAGGTCTTTTCACTTATAATGGTGTTTATTGTCAGTTCTTGCTGTACCATGTTGATTTTTATTTGTCTTTCACACATTTTACATTTTATCTCGTTATTTGCTCCGAATCATTAATATCAACGTCGGATTATAAGTACGATCACCCTCATATTAATTTACCTGCCCCCGTGCTCTTCATGGGTAATTTAATTCCTTACATGTTTCTGGGTTGGGTGGATAATTTATGTGCCCCGAAGAAGACTAAATTACGAAATGAACTATGTCTGTTCAGGCTGTACTTAACATACACACTTTTACTTTTATCATTATTATTTATTCTAGATCCACTTTAATACCATCGTTTCACCTGCATCTGTTTAATTAGGATAATTTTTAATTATGATGTAATAATAGAAACTTGGTAATTCTTGAATAGGACCATTAATTGAAATATTCTAAATTTAAGAAATATTTTTTATTATGGAAAACTTGACAAGAACTCCTGTACCTCATTTTATGTAAATATTTGTAATTATTTATTCAATGTTATATATTAAGGATTATATATGTGCCCATAAAATCACTAGGATGATGGTTCTAATATTCAAATGAGCTTTTCTTATTTGATTAAAAATGATTGCCCTATCCCCTTCCCCTTATCATCAAAGAAATAGTCCACACAGTTACCAATATTTCCTCTCATTACTTTTTCTTATTTCTGTCGAGGAACAGGTCTGTAACTGCCCTAGTTTCCGTAAGCACTCTGTATAAACGCGCAGAGTGTGAGAGTGTACTTTCCTGGGATGAAAAGGTGAGCTGTTAAAACGGCGTATATCTCGCCGCGAGTTCCCGCAAGGTTCTTACAGAAACCTAACACCGTCCCGTAAATCCAAGCGTGACTCCCTGCCTCCATCCAAGACGTAGTTAGCTGGCCAAATATCTACAGGTTGTTCATTGTCCCGTGTGTGTTATTCAATACAAACGTGCTGATTTCGTTAAACGTGTCGCTGGCCAACAGCCAGAACATTTACACCACTCGTGAACACACAAACTGCAAAAGTTCCCGACTGTGTCGTACCAGGTGTCCCCCAAAAGCATAAACAGACCTCGGACACCAGCTCCAAAATTCGCGGGGAAAGACGATAAATTCTACGGTCGTATGTAAATAGAAAGGAGTGACGCGCAAAAATAAAAATTGGTGAAAGAGATCACTCCGCTTTTCCATGTTTACTGAATCAAGGCATACGATACTTAGTATTTAAAAAAAGATTTAATTTTTTTTTGTTTACGTTTCGACAATTGGTACGGGTTCATTTTCAAAATTTGTGGAGGACAGGGAAGTTACATTAAATTTACGGATAGGTTCATTGAAATTTGTTAACAGAGGGACTCTAATGCGAAAGGAAGTTATTGGAGTAGTGTAAAGAATTTCTGCAATAATACTTAGCGAATTATAAATACATACGTGTACCTACATAGTTTGAAATTGTTCTCTCAAGCAGGCTTTCATTTAAGTTTCTAATACAATTTACAAATAGCTGTTAATTCGAATCGCGGAGAACCTAGCGTGACAAGGATCAAATTAAGTCACTCAAATTCTCGGTGTCTTCAACACGTGGTTCATTCATATACGCAGCTACGCGCCGCGGGAATTAAATGCGCTGGGATCGTCGAGGAGGATGAAAAGGAAAAACCGGATAGGATATGAAACGAAAAGAAACGGAAACGTGTAAGGACGCTAATTCTCGCTTCACTCTAATCACCCACTTGACGCGATACACATGATGTACATGACGTATAATATATGGCGGAGTGGTTTACACGCCCCCTAATGGGACTTAGAATAGAAGAGCCCGCCTTTCACGAGTCTTAACGAATATCGATCAATAAATAATCAACGGACTGGGATCGACCACGATACCACATCGTACCACGCTAAACACTCCCATACAAATTGAATTTCGCGGAGAATGTTGTACTGCGAATGTAAACCGCGGTTACGAAAACCTATTGCCAGTTATCAGAATTACCGAATGGGTACGTGCGTGGAATTGCTGGATAGATAAGACAATAATTACGCGTGCGATCTTTTAGAAAGAACATTATAGTAGAGATTGGATTTCGATTGGATTAATATTAAGATCATATCATACACACGATATAATTTGAGATTAAGTTGGGAAAGAAGACCTTGCCTTTGGGCAAAAGGCTTACTAACAGTCAGTGGATGTTTAGACATTTATGAGAAGTAGAAATATAGGAATATATATAAAAATGTGTGCAAGTGAAAATATGAATTTGATATGATACAGAACAAGCAACGATGCTGTAAATATGTCAAAACATATCTATGAAGTAACTGTAACAACCGAAGGCAAGCATTTTTGTACAAGAATTCTACACGTGCGCAATTTTCATTTCAAATTATAGAATTCTCGTGTTTCCCCGCTTCGCAATGACTTATAATGTGAGCACTAGACAGATGATGCCGAGGAACTAGAATTCTTGTAACCTCAATTGGAAGATCGAAGTGGTAGCTAAAGATATGACGATTTCACAGCGCTGGACGACCAGGAAATCACTAAGGGCTTTGGCAGAGAATCGATAGAGTGCCGAGACGTGAGAAATCCAAACGGCTGGCGTCCTACTGCCGCGAAATTGAGTCCATTATCGCCCTGGCCAGGTACCCTCCAGTACCATCGATATTCGTTTAACGCGTCGTTTCTCCACCAGGAGGGTGACAAACAAGGGTCTGGCAAGAAATATAAAATTTAGGAACCCAGGTCAGTGACGAAAAAAGAAAGTGAAAAAGAACAAAAATCGAAGGCACCCCATTCGAATCGGCGCAAAGGAATCCAAAGAGGAAAGAGAAACAGACGATAACCTACGGCCTTCCAATTCCAGCTGCATCTCCAGCAAGATCCTTTTCTCCTTTTCCTTCCATTCCGTTCAAGAGAGGGGAAAAATACTCCCGCGGACAGAAGGGAGGAATAAAGAGACTCCTACGATTAAAGTAAAAACTTTATTCATGAATTCCACCGCATTTATTATACCCACTTGAATAGAACCTAACCGCGAACGATTTCACTTCCCGGTCGGGCAATTCGTTCCTCAACAAAAATATTAAAATTCCATTTTTAGAATTACGCAAAAGTAGCGGTTGTTGACAATGGTTGTTGAAAGCTTCAGAGAATACGAATACTGCGGGACCTTGATTATTGCACTAGGGCCTTGTCTGGCGTTTGGAACCAATAAAAGGAGGACTCTGAGCAAAAAGTAACTTGAGAGGTAACAGTGCGGTTATTCTGAGCAAAGCCACCACTCATTGTATTATTTACTACAGTTATTGCAAGAATTTTTACTCCAGTATTCTACAAATTTCTACTCCCTGTAAAATTTCTATTCTACCTCTCCTATTCGTCACGAGCCTCTTCATCACGAGTCACAGTTTCAAGAGGACCTTGCCGAAGGACTCACGATTAACATTTTTCCAACCGATTTATCAGTCAATACTGTTGAAAAGGAACCTATTTATTTCCCTGCATTGAGAAAAGCAGGCCACTGAATCGAGGAAGGCGCGATTCATGGAACGAAGAGCGCGTTGACACAATTGGTACCTGACTCCCGTGGAAGAGTTACGCGAAGAACCTGGTCCAGAACGCGAAGAAATTGATGAAGGGTTCCTGCTCCGAGAGTAACGTCTGGGAAACGTTGTTACGCCGTTGAGACGAAGTACCCGAGAATAAACATCAGGTGGTCAGTTCTCGCACCTTTCAACGAGAACGGCCTGGCTGGGCCGCGAATCCCTGACAGTTTGCCCGCTTTCTCGTAAGTTTACGCGCCATTGGCCGCCAATCTTCAGAATGAAACTGTCGCTGGACGAATGGATTCTCGAAGCGTGTTGCCTCGGGAACGGGCAAGGGCGAAAAAATGCTTGAGCAGCGAACAGGAGAAAAAAAAGCAGGGAAGAAGAAAGTGTTGGCTCGGAAGAGAAACGATAGGATGATCTTGGGTCGGGATGGAATGCTCGTACGAAACCACAAGGGATCCGTAGGCGACGAATAATCACATTTAACACGTTCAACGATACACGAACAATACTCCAGCCCTGCTCTCGTTCAGATATATTACACATTGTATTCCATCGGCGAACGGCGAAGCTGTAAACGGAGATATTACGCTACGGCGAGCAACTTACAATGCAACTTAGAAACTATCAAGTGCGCCGATGGAATTGCGAAAATGCGAAGACGCGCTATCCTCTAATCTGCGTACCAATAGGGGTGGCATTCGAGCCATTTCGAGACGTCATGGGAAACCGAGAGCGGTCGAAACGTTTCGCAAAACTGTTGGCACTGATATTTTACGAAAGCTTAGATACACTTAGAGATCTTGAGTGGTTTAAATATCTCTGATGGCGCGAATCTTTAGCAAGTGTGTTGAATATATTTAATGTCTTGAATATCTTGAATATCATTAATTTTTATCAAAAATTGTGGATCTAGATCATCTTGGATACCTTGAAATTCTTATAAACCCATAACGCAAGAAACAAACTTAAAGTGTCTCGAAACTATTAAAAATATTTTGTAAATAGTGTTTCGAATTCTCACGATTCTCGAAAGTCTTGAATATCACGTGAGTATCGAATCGGGGAAAGAAATTCAATCTCCAATTATTTCACGACAAAACAATTAAATCTCGTACCAAAGATTACACGAATTGTGCAATAATTTCCGCAGTGTACATCGAGTCCGATCTTCCTTTCTATTTTCACACTGCACAAAGCCTGTTTCCAACCAAACAAGGCAGCCTTCCCCTACTAGGAATGCAAAACAGAACGTAAAAAGAATGTTCACGAATTCAATTGTACCGGGAGCATAGAATGTTGCGTTTAATAGAAATAGATGGTACGCCCCGCGGTGAAAGTTGAACATTAATATTTCAGATGTAACGTTTTAACAAGCGCGGAAGATAAAAGCACTTCAAAGTCGGGTAAAAATCGCGAACGATAGCGTCAGGGGCTTCGCGCTGAAGCTCTTTCTGTTCTTCAATTCACAGCCCCCTTTGAAGGCTTCGGAACAATCATCGAGGGTTGTTTTACCGTGTTACGCGACGACGCTGTTTTGATCCCCTGTTTGATCTCGTCGGAATAACGAAGTGTAAATGTAACGACCAAGAATAACGGTCGAAGCTAGACTCAATCGATCATCCCTTGATTACATACCCGCGAACCCAGTAGGTACGCGCCTTTAAGATTGCTTCTCGCTTTAAAAATTGTTTCAAAATTCAATTTATTGTTGCTCCGTTCATTTCAGAGAATAGAAAAGTGGTTCTTAAAATTGCTGAGTTCGAAGAACAAACTAAGAATACAATATTAATAGGATACAAAAAGAAAGTTTAGGTTAAATTTACATGATTCTATCAAATTTGCGACTACCCTGCTTAAATTGCTTACAAATTATCAATGACAGATATATATATATATATTTTTTTTCTTTACATATATTTAATTTAGACAAATTTTGTTAAGAGACATGGAGAATACAAATACTTATGAGATTGACTGTATGTCCGAACCAATGAAAACTGATTTTGTTAACCAACAAGAATATTAACCACAAGAAGTCTATCTTTTAACTCAGAAAAAGTATCCCCTTAAGAAAATTATTGGCTAACAATTCTTCTAAAAGAATTATCAAAGACGCCTGACATTCGAGGAATTGAAGGAGGATCCGTCAAGTTCATTTGCACGCAAGGAACTTCTATTCACGCGCAGGGGAAAAAATCATCGTTCCGATGACTTTTCCGCCTCCAACCTGGGAACTATCGAAAGAAACACAAAGGGGGAAATGGGAAGCCAAAAGCCCGCGAGGAAGACAACCGCAAAACTTTTCCCTCGTTTCCCCGATATCGAGAGTCGGCGGAGAACAAAACTGGGACAAACTTTAGATGAGGGAATATCGATATCATCGGCGAAAAGAGACAGTATTATTCTTCCGTCGAAGATTACGAAACTAGGAAGCATCGGTGTTAGCGACAGGGGTGACGTAAAGATCCCCGGAGTGATTTCGAGGAACGATCCGGCTGGAAAGCTTTTTGCGAATGCTCATTAGCTTTACGATCTCGCAGATTTACATGAGCCGCCGGTCGTAATAGGTCGTTGAAGAAGGTGACGATAAATTTCGTATTCTAGTGCTGTTAGATTTACAGATCGTCTCGTCCGCGGAACAGCCACGGTAATTTAACGCGCGTTTTGCGAGGCATCTGTTTATGCACTTCCTAGGACATATCCGCGGAGCCAATCATATTTTCACGATGAGAAGATAAGTCCGCCTCATTACCGCGGTTTCTTCGCTCGCTTGGCTCGCTTCTGATGTAACATTTTTCCCCTGATTCCCTTTGCTAGATATAGCGAACGATGTACTTACAATAACAAGCAAAAAAGTAGAATATCGTTTCGATTGGGTTGTAACTCGAGCAATTTTACTGGGACCGTTGTATACTACGGAGGGTGGGAGGGCGCCGTTATTCGTACGTGTAATTAAACATGCGAGGATTGGTGCTTTTGTAATTTTGAAAAGTAAACGGTCTGGAAATATCAGAGCTTTGATTAAGATTTAGTATTCGTGTAGAGATTTCTTCTGATTATATAATAGGCTGTTTTATACTGAGCTGTTATAACGTATATATGTCTGTAAAAAAGATGTTCGATTTATGAAGCGATCAAAGTGGTGTAACCACTTAACCTCTTCACGCCCCTGGCCACATATGTCCCCGAAGAGATTAATAAAAACAGTCATAAGTTCGAAAAGATTGGACTGCGATATTTATGAATTTATGACAAATGTAATAGAGAAAAATGTACAAGGATGTGTACAAATGCATAAATATATAAAAAATAAACAACGAAGTAGATTTACTTTTGTCACCCCCTGTTAGTCAGTGTCACATTCCGTGCGACATTTTGTGTTTTCTCGTTAAGTAAGTAATACAGACAGTCGTCACTTACCTTTAGACGAAGATCGTTGACAGTCCACACCCGGCTGGCGTAGTCATTGGACGCTCCAAGGATCAGGGTTCCCGTTGAGTCGAAATCCACAGACATCACTCCAGCGTTACTGCCAACGAGGGTACCTCTGCTCTCTGAGGAAACTGAAAACCATACACAATAAAATTAACTGCGTGACCAAAAATTACGAGAAATAATAGCTACAATTTTCTCGCTCTGATACATGTCACAGATAATCTTAGGAAAGATCCACTATCGGATTTTCAAGATCTTTCGAACATGACTTATCCACCAAAAACCTCGAGAGTCTATCGACAATCTTCTTTTCAGACTCGATAATCTGATAGAACTGATCTAATGGGCATTATGTGTAGCTAGGTATGGGAACAGGATAGATAATAATGCCAAGACAGGCGAAGGGGCTCAACTGCGAAGAGAATTTGGAGAAGGAGAAGACAATGTACAGAAGTGTTGAGAAAGTGGGAGATCGTGGAACGTGCGAAGAACCGTGGGAGGGCAGGTTAAGCGGATATAACCCGTACAATAAGGACGGATGTTTCATCCAATTTGCAACGTGGCGAGGGGATTACACTCGAGCACGTTATAGCATGTGCGATCGCTCCGCCATAGCGGGGAAAATGTTTCTACCGGGAGGCAGGGTTTTAATAGGCGCCTCTATGCTCACCTATACACTCACGCACGGATTGCACCAAGTAACCTGTTGATTCGTTAACATACTTCATTAAATGGGTGGAAAAGAGCTTTTCGTGACAATGTCACGGTTTGCTTCGCCTGATATCCTCCCCCCCCCCCCTCCCTCAGCTTCTAAACAATTTCAGCCACTCTGCACCCCTCAAATTTATTACATTCTTCGAAATATCTATGCCGTTTTCAATCATACTTATGATAGTGTAAACACTTTAAGTGTGTATATTTTTGATCATATTCAAACCAATATAGTCCGCACAAGCACGCGTTATTTTAATTTGTTGGTTTAAAACAATGCGAACAATCTTCGAATTACATTTATAATATTGTTATACACAATATGCCAAAAAAGCATAGTTTATCTTCATTTGTAAATTTATTTAAAATAAACCACCCTAATGTGAACTACGTTTATGACAATATTAAGATAGAAACATTCGAGGACAAATTTAAAGCTTGTAATCGAGCAATTCCATTGATTTTTCTGTGAATATAAAAATATTGTAATAACGGACACGTCTATATAACAAGGTACCAAGTACAAATAACAGAGGAATTAATATACTTAAACACGCAATATTCAGCGCAGACGGGAGGAAATAAACGGGGAAATATTAGTTCGCGTTACATAACGTTGAAATTGATAGCTGCTGCAACGAAAGCACGCTGTAATATCAGTCCTCTGGTAATTACCCCGTTAACACATTTTATAATTCAACCATTGAATCGATCATTCGTTAGGATAGCCTCCAAACGATTTACCCGAGGCAACGTTATCGCATAATTCTTTCCTACCTCCCACCCTCGAAATGAAACTAGCTGTCCGGCACGTATTTGTATTCATGAACGAAGGATGGCAACAAAGTTTTAATTACTTCGTTATGGTAAGTTTTAATGAAGTTCCAAAGTGACTTTCGTATCACTTTATTAGCCCAACCTAGTCGCGTTAAGCACGAGAAAATTATTTTCAATTTCATCATTTTCAATAAACACTGGGCCAGAAAAATGACGGACGATCATAGCGATTAAGTACGCGCGTTTATGACCACTCGAATTCCAACGATTTTTATTAGTTCTGTCATCAAGAATTTTTACATTCGCTCGCCGCGATAACTACCACGATATATTTCGTTTTCCTTTTTTATGCTAGAAGTTATGCGTTTCGTCCTAGGTCACTGTAAGAAACGGCAAATTTACCGTAAACATTAACGTTCTGCTGCGGTTCGTTACGAATACGAATAATAATTTCATTATATACATTAAAGAGTCGAGGAATCTCGATGATAGAACGCAATACTGTCATAGTAAAGGGTCATTCGATTGCACGAGCGCTTCGATAATAAAAGTCATATTTAAATCCTAGAAAACAAACGCAGATCAGTTCATAAACAAGGTATAGTATATTAATTAACGCTGGGACCAGAGACTTAATCCCCTCCAGAAAGTAAACAAAATTTATATTGGCATATATTACAGATTATATTTACATTTATAGATTTATAATTCGTATTGGCAACTTCATAAAAGTAAAATGTAAGGTATCTTTCATGAGGCAGAATTCTTGGTCAGTAAAATAATAAAAAATTGTACCACCACATGATTTCATATATTTAGTGCAGTAAGTTTAAACGTTATTTCTTGCATCTCCCAATAACATGAAGACAAAAGTTTGGAGTATTTTTAACGATTAATATATCTATCCCAAGAAGTTTTCTATTTTATTTTTGTAGCATTAACTAAAAACTATTGCCAGTAAAAATAATAATATACCGTAAAGGCATAAATCTTCGTTTTATAATAAACTAATCTTGCTTATGCGACGCTTATTCACGTTTGTTTCGCGAGCTTGACAACCGATTGTTCATTTCAATCCTAGACCAGAGTTCCAGTTATATGATTTTTATTTTTGATTAATCACCTTTTGTAACGTTCCAAAGCTTCACTTTCCTGTCGGCTCCACCGGTGGCGAGGATCCTGTCGACGGGAGACCATTTTACGGCATAAACCTCCCCGTCGTGTGCGTTCTGTAAGGGTTACGAAACGCTTGACGTATGAATTTTGAAAAATCCGTGCATGCAGGAAGCGATAATTAATGTACCAAGCGTATTTAATGACCATTATCCATTTCATTTGATTTACATGAAAACGTACAAACGGAGAATAATCAATTGGAAAACATTGAAGTTAGAACTTAACACTAAGTTTACGAAGGTAATTTCGATAAAATCCGAATTTCACAAAGATAATTACAGAAACCTCTAACACTTTTTCTATAAAGAGACAAACATACATAAAAATTATCAAAAGTGATCAAAAAGTTCTTAGAAAATAAACGTAAAAAAAATAAAAACACTGCATCGAAAATACTTTCCTAAACCTTCGTAAACCTAGTGTTAACCATAACAACATATCACGAAACTTTGAATACTCCCACCTTGTACAATTAATATAAATAATTCGTTTTTCTACAAAACTAAATTTAAATACGGTTCAAAATATATTCAAAACGAAAATAACGAGAAATGGTAGGAACGTTTGTGCCACGTAAAGATATTACCTAATTCTAGATTAATGACAAAAAATGTTATTGTAGTCAGTAGAATAGCCATTTACGGTTCAGAATATAAATCTACGAGGAAGTAAATATATACATATGTTCTAGAAACTTTACGAGTTAATGACAACAGCCATACAGGTCAGATAACGTGAACCTAAAAGATTTGTACACACAGTTATAATCGTACCACGAGATAAAGTATGCTTTTAAATGCGGCTATAAATTTATACTGTTTGCAGTTTCCATGCATGAAACATATCGAGCGTGATTATGGTAATGTACATTACGTAGAATACTTTAACGATGCGAATAATGTTCTCTTTACCAGACATTACCTTTTGATACTACACGCGTTATAAACCAACTAAAAAGCTTTCGCGTTTCGTTCTTTTTTTTTGTGTTAAATGTGTAAGTACTGAAACACATTTTGCAAATAACCGTAGGGCATACGTGAATCTCGGCAAGTAACTCTAACTAATAGTGCTAAAGAAACAAGCGTATAAGAATTTACTATGTTCGTATAAAATATGTAAATATAAAATTCAAATCGTGTTCCTAAACCATTTATGTATTAATACATCGATACATTTATAAACACAGAAGAAACATACTCAAGTTAAATAGTGTGACATTTTAATACTAGTATTAAATTTCGCATATTACAAATAATATGCTGCCCTTACATATACTCAACTAGAACATAACGGAGGGTAAACTTTATACGTTTGAAGATGCTACCGAACCACAGACTAGTATAACACGTATGCTAGTACTCCAATAACGTAACATGCACAAGTATGAAATGTAAGATTTGTAAAAAATAATAAGAAGCACTCGACAACCATGTGTATTCCCATCCGAATAAAACTATAATTATAAATACTAGATACTAACGTAAACCAGAAGACATTATCCTGCTGTAAATATTTTAATATGCCAAATACAATCTTTGCTAACAAACTACGCTGCTAATTGTAGAAAACTCTCAAATGTCGTCAAAAAAAAACTGATCAACAAAGACAGATCTTTTAAATATATCTTTTAAATATGTTATATATATTAATATTATGTACAAATATTATATATATATATTTTTTTAGTACCCTGCACTTTAATAAAATAAATACTATATCAGTCAATCTAGCCTTTTAATTCAGGTATATTTATAGGAAGTAATAACAACGATACATTTATTTCTTACTCATCTAGAGATACATACGTGATGTACAGAATGTCCCTCTTGAAACGAGGCACGCAATTATCTGCTTTATTTTTAACGATATGGAAAGACATTTCAGACACAGTCGGGCTGGCTTCAAAAAATGAACGGAATACAACAAAAAATTATTTGGAAGATATTCTTTTAAATATTTTCTAGAGTCAATTTTATTCGAAATCTGGCGTCTTGTAGAAAAATTAACACAGTTACACTTTATAAATACCTTTAATTCGAAAAATCATTGAAATTATACTAATCAATTTCTAATAATTGATAACTTTCCTTTATTGACTAAATCTGGAACAATTTCCTGATCGACAAAAATAAAAGAGATAATCCGTCGTCGATCCGTTTCGAATGAAACAATCTGCATAAAAAAATCAATATCCAAATCAAATAAGTTACACGTTTGCCCGATGTTTGAATGATATCGTATTATCAGTGCGATAACGAAACCTCTCGAAAGTGCAAACAAGATTGCTACAAAAATACACCTATTTTAAATTTAACGGGACGGTATAACTATCACGTTCAACATTTATCGAGGAGAATAAATAAACAAACAAATTTGTCGAATAAACTGTCCTGTGCAAAAAGATTACTTGACTGTAACCTATGAAAACAACGGGTTTCTTCGTACAGATCTCTGCAAGTATAAAACCAAATTCACGTAGAGAATTCTGTGGGTGTCCCACTCGCAAGTCTCACATAAATTTCATTTGTTATACAATTATACTACACACTGAATAATTTAGTACTTCTCTCCCGATCCCCTAGAAACAAAATGATCGAGCGGACACGCGACAATACTCTGTAATACTAACAATACTAATTGTAGAATTAAAGAAATACTCGTGTAAAAGTCACCCAATAACTCCTACGCGATACAAGTTCACCGAGTGATCGCGCATCACGTTTTGCGTCCAACAAATTTCTTATTCCGATTATACAAAACATGCAGCTTCGTGTTACAACGAATTAATTAAACATTTGTACGAAAAATTTCCACAACGAGAGCATGATGTGAAGTATTTCATAAATTAAATTTTTGTCAACGTACAAACGTGACGGACACTTTTGTCGGTACTGCGGTCGGAAGATCAGCGATTCCTTCTTTTAAACTCGATCGATCTGGACTAACGGGTCGCGTATCAAGAGCAGCGTCCGCCAGCTCCTTCTGCATCCTCGCCTGCCTTTTTCTGGAAAAACAAGAACAAACGTTCCCAAGGTTCGTTAGGCGTCGAAAAGATCGTCACAAGTCGAGTGAAATATAATGTAAATACCCCAAACAAACGTCGATAAACACCTCTCGTCATCGAACGAATCATCCAAATGTTAAACCTCATGCAGAATAAAAGAATTAGTGGAAACATGTCTTCGTTGCTGTTAAATGTTAACGTTGGGTTACATTAGTCGTATTTACTAAACTGGTTGCACGTTCGATCGAAAATTTTCTTTCGCTGATTTACTTTGTTTAATACGTAAGCATAAATTGCCCTTCAAGCTTCCTAGGTTTGCTGGTTGGGAGGAGATATTTAGACGCGTCGTGGATTAATTTCGTTACGCGACGATACATGTAAAGTAACGTTCATTGTGCGTCAAACAAGGACAAATGAGATGTGTGAGCACATGTATGCGATCGTTTGATGCGATCCTTTAGCGAACAGCTCAAAAGCTGCGGTATAGCGCGTTTAAGCATAATTTCTGTCGCGTCGCTTGCTTGGACTTACCCGAACTTTGATAGGGTATGCATCAAAAAGGCTGTCGGACTGGAAAAAGTCTCGCTGAAACGAAAATGTCAAGCAGTCTGATGTGCTAGCGCAAAGAACCCTAACAGTGACAGAATCTCATGTCCCTCTGCGAAAAGCTCAACGTCTTACGAATAGTAAATTAATGGAAAATATTGTTTGTTGTCATGAAAAATCGATCATCATCAAACTAACTGAAGAAGGAATAGTTTAAATTACTTCATTTAAACGTTTCGTTATTTAACCCCTTAAGTTACAACCACGTGTGAGACTCGTGGTCAGATATTCGGGCCAAAACTGATTATCATTGAAATTATGCTTGTTCAGCTATTTTTCTGATGATTGACTGTTCAAATAATTTTAACGACTGTACACGAGTGTATTGTTCAAATTCTTGATGCATGTTGTCTCTAATGACTTCTAGCAAGCATTGAATATGCGTGAGCAATAAATTGCTTGTTATATGAAACATGAAGTGACAAAACTTTCAAATTTGAACATGTTATAGATTTCGATTACGAAATAATTTCCTGTATATCATAGATTCAATGGAAATGATACACGTATTATAGATTGAACACACTTCTAAATAGAGTAGCATTAATCATTGTTAGAAATCAGTGGTCAATTAAAATTAGTAACACTGACTTCGTACTTGACGAAAGACTGAGACATGAAACGATGTAATTGAAGGAATAATTTGTAGCTTATATTAATGAAATATTATTTAAACTACATCAAATATGTGATCGAAACATGTGTACGAATAAACGTGCGCACAACTGACCAACGTTTAAAAAACGCGCGCATCTATCCCCATTTAGACATCGCGCGCAACTACCTAACATTTAAAAGAAACGCACGCGGTAGTAACCAAAAAGTTCGCGGTACGGTTATAGCTTAATATTTCGAACTGTTTTTCTAAATAATTATTTTCAAAACTTAAACTGATGTAAAAATGTCCGAAAAATGGGGATTAAAAGCGGTTTTGTGATATTTTTCTAAATCACATAACTAATTTCCTAAAATTATATAACCTTACATATCCTATGCATTTCGAATTAATTGTTCTTTGTGAAATTACCAAAGTATGTAAACATATATCGATGAAAATGATGAAGTAAAGCAAACCAAACAACAAGAAGTGTAGTTACTAATTTGAAAGACATTGACAGAAAGTGTAAACCAACAAAAAATAGAAACCCACTGCAAAACACCCATCGAATATGTACACACAGCAAGAGAAACCAAGAAATAATATCTTTTCAAAAAACAAAAAATAAGGTGCTACATACAAAAGTATCAAAATTGATATTCTAACTATACTATACTTCAAAAAGAAGCATCCATTCTATCTATTCAAAAACGATACTAAATCTACCAAAGGAGAGAAGATATATCAATATATTATTTATAACCATAACATAAAAAATAATTTACTTTAAATAGATAAAAAGTTAAGAAAAAGAAAAAGAAAATTAATATTAGTAAAAAGCTAATAAAAAACATAAATATGTATACTCACTTCATAAAGTTGTCATTTTCTTCGTTTGCTTTGTCTGCATCTCGAGTTTTGTACTTAATTAAGCGTTCTATTAATAGGCGATTTTCTTCCTACAAGTAGACACAATTTATTAACATATATTATAAGTATATTTATTTTACAAATTATAATACTAAGCTAGGTTAATCCTGTATATGTATCATTGTACAATAGGTACCTGTGTTTTCCTAAGCTTTTCTTCTAATGATGTAAAAGCAAGTTGCAAAGCTTGATGTTCGTCTTTCAGCATTTGATTAATGCCCTCCAATTCCTTTTCTCTTGTAAGGCAGCTAGTTACTTCTAAATGTAGCTTGGCATTGAGTTCCATACTTTCAGCAAGACTAAAAATTTGATACGATATTATTAATTACTTACATTAAAATACAAGTGTTGAAAATGTTTTTCTAAAAAGAAAAGATAGATACCTGGCTTCCTTGGCTTGAAGTTCCTTCGTCATTTCTTGCAGTTTATTATTAAGATCTACTATTTGCTGTGTATGTTCTCCTTTTCGTTTATGTAACGTTGCTAATTCCTCTGCTTGTTTTAAAAGACGTGCCTCAAGGTCAGGATTTCCACTCGACGCAGGAATTCCACCAGATGTTGTTCGACGAAGCGTTTCATTTGCTATTGTTAATTGAATGTTTTCTCCGCGTAATGTGTTGGCACTATCGAACAATCTGTTATCTATAAATTGAATAGAAACAAATATATTTCTTATTCGAACACGTATTTTAAATACGTCTAAAATGGCCCCACAAAAAAAAAGATAACCCCAAGTAGAACTTGTAGATTAAAACTTGATTTGAATTAGTTTACATAAATAGATAATACTAATTAACGTGAGAAATATAAGGTATAAAATCTTACGTAAACTAATGAGATCGGCAAAACAATATGTTTGTCTCCTATTCCTCTCTTGAAGTTGAAAAATTAAATCTTTCCTCCAATTGTTATCTTCTCTAGAAAACGATGATAAACCTGGTTCACTTGCAGCCATTTTCACTGTACGAAATAACTCGTTGATCTTCTCGTTTCGTGAACTGGTTTTTGTCTTTTCTTATCAAAATCGTATAAAAACCATTTGACAGCACAGTTGGTAGATATTTTGACAATCTTCACTTCTCAACATATACAGTTATTCCACACAACAATTAGTTTTGTTCAGCAAAGTCGTTCTCGAATAATAATGGCTATCAACATCGAAAAATCTTGTATTAATCACATGACATTTGGATTTACAGCAAATATTTTTAAATATGAAAATAGCTAGTCTAACCTAAACGTACCAAACACTACACTGTTACCCTGAAATTGCCGGTTATTCGAAATATCGATATATTCTGTTTGCGAGATTGCGATATCTATATTTTGAATATAATTTCACTCGAGTCGATAACTGCGGATAAAATATTTTCCCTTAATTAATATTTGGTAATGATAATACGCCAAAGTAACGCACATAAATTAAAATGAAGAGGAACTAATTCATTGCATATTAAGTATGATATAAATTCGACAGTTAACAAAAATGTGTGGCAGATGATGAAACAGTTTTCCTCTTTATGCAATAATCAACCTCCGCTCGTTATCCAGGTTCGATAAATATTTTATTAAACATTTTAATTGACTTCAATTAAAAAAATGATATGCCTGTACATTTTCAACGATAATGATATGTTTTTTTATAATATTTATATATGAAAAGAAGTTTTTATTTTATTCTGAGGATATTTAAAATTTAAGAATGTGATTAGTGTTTCGTATTAAAATTTAATTCCTATTTAACTGATGACGATAGCTATCGTCGAAATGTAGCAATGATGTATTTCAATTAAGATCTACAAAGTCCAAGGAGGTTCTCCTATAATGAAACATCGGAACAAAAGCATCCAAAAATGTGGAAAAGAAACATGCAAAACTGTTGTTAGCACAATGGAAATAACTAATAGGTTCATATATTTTCTTTTCATATCTTTCGAAATAATTTGATTTAATATTACTAAATTTGAATACCATTAATAAGTCTTTATTGCAAGTATTATACCATTAAAATTAACAGTCCACATAATTTAGTTGTCGAAAGAGTGGTAAAATAAATAAAAAGCAGAAAAATCAGTTTTGTCAGAAACACAGGAAATTTCATACGACTATTGTTCGCGAAGCTGGACCATTAGAATATCTGTTTTATGCAATACTTAATACTGATCTTCGTATGGACCAGGGAACAGCAGCAGCAACAGTAAGAATGTGACTTTAGACTATTTGAAAACTTTTGTAATTGCAGGTTTTCAGTAGAAGTATAATTTGTCGACCCAATAAACAATTACGAACAATTCCACATAAATATTTCCTATTATATATATTTTTATCATTTTCTTATGTTATATAACTTGTTAAATTTAGATAGCAGATGGTCTTATAGCATTGTATAGTAATATGGACTCTCACCAAGTAAAATGTCAATATATTGATCATTGGATAGAACATGGGTAATGCATGTATACATTAGTGCTTTCGTTGTATTTACGTTTACGTATGCTCGTAATTAGTTTACCTTTTGCCTAATTATTCGTAAACAGAAGATACGTATAATTTACTCAATATATTGTTTAACCACAGAAAGAGAATAATAATCTTGAAAGGATATAATCATAAACATTTGAAGTATCTCGAGGAAGAAGTGAAGTTTATAGCAATTGACACTTTTACAGTTCGTGAAGCTTGGGGTCGAAATAAAGCAATACTAATGTTAGCAGTTTTTGGCTTAAAAGAAGATTTAGAACAAATTTTTGAAGGATTATCATATTTACGATAATAGAAATACATCCATGCTTTATGAATAATTAAATTGTTATACGAATAAACGAAGTTCTTCTGTCTACACATTCTACACATTAATAAATACCTTGCCTCGTTTATTCGATGATTAATGCTTCATACTTCCCTCAATTTCTGTACAGAGTAATTGAGTAGTTCCTCTACCGACTGCTGATATATTTACAATGTTTTTCCCGATTGTTGTTGCAAACTGAATTAAACATAAAACTACGCATTCGTAGTTTTTTATGTATGACCCGTATCACACATCTATTTTACGTTTTCAGGGCACGAGTTTCTTCGATACACATCAGTTACCATCAGAGTATTTATAGACATCTATGTTTTAAACAGTAGACGTGCCCTAACCGTGTGATTGATGGTTAAATGCGCTTGTCGAATCGCGATAGATAATACAAATATTCGTTTCGATGTGGATTGACTAAAAAATTTATTTTGTCAAGCAATGACGGATTGAAAAAATTTATTTATATTTAGTTTCAATATAAATCAACATTTTAGTCAATCGTCGATTCTCAATTGCTTCCAGTGAAACGTAAATTCATTCATCCTTCGTTGTTTTTGATGTTGTAAAATAAATATTTTTGCTGAAACTTCTACATATCATTCATCAAATATTTTTAGACAATTTTTGGAATTGATTCTAGTCATATTCATTTCAAATCAATTTCAAAGTCGTTTTTAATAGATGTTGAGCACCCATAAAATAATTGACATAGAACCAAACCTCCATAACTAGAATCTCTCTAAAGTGATAAACTGTACAAATCGAAGCTCTATTTGAAAAGGAAGATAACAAAAATCATTAAGAACAGTTGGTCGCTTTAATTAGCAATTCTTGCCAACAGTTCGTAAGCCAGATTATATGAACATATCGTAGGACAAAAGAGATATCAGTCTACGCATGAGGGGACTACGGCAATATGGACTAATTTAATTAGTCGCAGGTTTTACTAAGGTTAACTAAAACATCTGACCCCATACGATTCGTAATTTCATCCAATACTGACCTGTTTTTCTCCTTGTATTTTATGTACAATCTCAGATTTAATGTTTAATTAAAAATGAATAAATCTATGTGTACTCCATTATAAAAAGAAAAATTGAAGGAAAAGAAAATGTATATAGTACGCAAATATATACGCATATAGAAAATACATATAACGACATAAATGGCGACATTCTCGCATATCTAAAAGATGGGGATCACAAGGAGTTACTATAAAATCTAAAATGTAATAAATCTGCAATCGTAATGCGCTTGTACAGATGATAAGTTGATAACTTGGTTGATAAGTCGAAGTTTAAGGGAAATGAAAAATGTTTCGAGTTGTAGGGGCTTCTTCTTATCGAAGTTTCGACTTACAGGAGCTTAGTAAGCAATTTCGACTAACGGAAGCATCTAAGAAAAACGAAAGCAATTACAACTATAAGTTCAGATTAAAAATTCAGAACTCGTCATTAAAAAAAAAAGCGAAGAATGGTAATATTTTAAGGCTTGTTCACTATGGTTTAATGACAAAGGACAGTTGGAGAATCGTTTTCTTTGTTTTAAAAAACTTTTTAGACAATATTGTAACATTATTCGCGAGACATAATTACTTTTTCATATACATATAAATTTATATATATATATTAAATACATTCATATACATTCATATATTAAATACAGAAGAACTGTAAACATAAACAGTCGAATACAATCTTAATGAAATGTTTTAAGAAACATCAACAATAATTTCTCGACTTTATTTTTTTCTTTCAGATGATTTTCGACTTATCGAGGTCCAGAGCGTAGTTCGCTAAAGCGCCAAAGGTTGCACGCGAAGCGCCGCCACGCCCGCCCCACCATGCTGCACAGTTAGTCAGAGGGGTCGGAGGAGAAGCTGTTAGTCAGTCGGCGCAGTCGCTCGCCGCGTTTTATGCAACCAGTCTTGCTTCGGAGCGAGTGAATCTACTTCACCAGCCTTTGACAGACGGGGGAAAGCGTGTGCAGTGGCATTGGTGTCCGTCTGGCCGCTCTTGCTGGTCGGTCCTTGTCAATCGTACGATTCTGACTATCTCGACGGGGCAACCGATTCGGCCCGATTCGGTTTTCTTCGTGCCTGAGACATAGTACGATTGTGTAAACGACCGTACTACGTATAGCGTATTCTCGTCAGTTGCGTGCGCTGACTTTGCCTTGCCGGCGAGAGCAAGCCAGGTTCCCGAAAGGCGGTGTCGATTTTCTGTGTGTACGACACCATTGCCATCGCATATCAAGTTTTTACATACGGTCCCGTAGCTCGGTAGTACGGTTGCGAGCTCGTGTCTACCGATCGAGTGCCAGTGCGACGTCAGTCGGGCGTGCTACACGGGTGTATTATCCACGACTGTGTTGTACCTAAAGAAGTGTGTATGTGCGTAACGTGTGCGTAGAGGAAAACAAATTTGTCGCTGCTGGGGGAAGAGAAAGATAGACGGGCGCGGCGGGGTGGGAGAACCGAGGCGGCCGTGAATCCACCGATACGTGGCTGCGTTCACGCCGCCGCATATCCTACACGGCACGGAGGCACGAAACACACAACGACGTCAGCCCAGACCACGGGAGGAGAGAGGCGCGTATCAGCACGCCTTCCAAATTATTGCGAATTCTCGTAGCTTCAACGCGCCTTTTGGCGCGTACACCATCCTCGTTCGGTCGACTTCCTCGACCACCTCGTCGCCACTATGGCGGACGACGAGGTTCTCTTTGACGAGGTTTACGAGCTCTGCGAGATTATCGGCAAGTGAGTAATAGAACCACGAGAAAGAACGAGACAGCTGCGTTCGCAGTAGTGTTAGTCACGGGGTAGAAAGAGAGGGACAGTGCCCGAAATGATAGAAAAGATCCACCGTCCCCAGAGGGTGAAATGGGTATGAGAAACTAAACTCATGTTTCTGGTTTCTGAGCAACGCAGTATCTGTGAGGTATCGATAACGTTCTCGACCCGGTTACAGGCTATGGTAGAATTCCATAATTTTGTTAGAAGATGTGATTCTGAGGTAATAATTTGGAGTTGTAAGAAATTGAGGTTAGGTTAGAAATAGCATCCCAAGCGAACTGCGCCTCTTTGGTACAGTTATCAGAACATTATTTTACGTTTACATTTTTACATATCTGTGTGATAAATGTGTCAAATAAACGGAGTTAATGTAGGGATTGTTAGGAATAGTTTTCGAGCTTCTTGTAGGTTATGTTCAACGAAATTGATTCGATAAAGGGTAAAAGAATTATTTGATAAAAGATATCGTTTAAAGGTAATACATTGGAGCAGTAACAAATTAAGGGTAGGTTAGAAATAATACTCCAATTAAGCCTCGCCTCTTTCGCAGAAATGTCAAATTACTATTTTATATTTTCCACGTGTAGATACACCCTTACATGCAACAGAGACGTTAAATAAATAATACAGAAAAAATGAAATAATTGGTTCAAGTGGCCAAAGAAATACTTCAGCGATGAAAAACTTGTTCACTTTTGCATTCAAAAGCCGAATAATACCAGTATTGCATACATTTAGAGTTATTGGTTTTTTCGGTGAACTTTTGTGAAATTCGTTGACCGAAATTCACTTCTGGTAACAACTTTTGCATACAATACAAAATCTGTAAAGGTTCCTTTGATCACAGCCGAAAGCAAAGTGTTTCCATTTTTGGATTCATTGCGTGTAGTTACATGGGGGAAAGATCTGAAAGTAAATCCTTTTTCAATATCCCGACTGCATACGCCAAATTTATTCATGCTTTGACGAACGTGCTTCGTGTATAATCCTCTATTTTGCGTCTCTACATCAGAGGTAATTTATTTTTAGCTGCAACTTTGTATATTCGATACTTTACCTCAAATTATCCGGAATTCGAGACACCTCGAAGTCTCGAATTTCAAAACTTTAGTTTTAGTTTACACAGAGTGATATAAAAGGACGTTTTGGACTTTGTTTTATGAGAAAACACAAGTGGTATGGAGCATATCTCATTTTCTTGTTGTAAATGAATGCTTTACTTACCTGGAGGCTATTTATAGGCTTTTTAATTCCAATGTTTACCTCCTGAAGTATATTAACTATGTCATTGGTTTTCTACCTACAATGTTTAATTTGGAGAAACAGATAGATCTCTTACTGTACCTTTTAAAGGTAGGAAATTCTGTTCTTAGTTGTAAACTTTTCCTAAACAGAGCTCTAGTTAAAGTGTTAAAGTACACGGTTAGAATTGAACGTAAAAGATGATGTTTAAGTGTCTATTATTTTATTATTAATTTGTCATCGAGGTATACGTATACACTGCACGTACGCTGTGCGTGCAGAGCTTAGGCGTATAAAAGCAATTCATGCGCGCGCAGACAATGCATGCAACGCGTGTACGATGACGTATACATATGACTCAAAAAGGGCGAATGCGTGACAATACAAAAGTAGGGAAAAGGTGCGAGTAAAATATTCCCTGCGTACCATTTCTACAAATTCTTGCCAATTTCTCGCTTCGATGAATTCCACCTGGCAACGTGACCTGGTCCTTGTAACAAATATATATACATTGTCTGTCTAAAAAGAAACCGAATTTTTGCTCTAGAATTTTTTCTAATCCCGCTATCTAGTTACAGATAATAAAAGACCGTGCACAGTAACAATTGAATCGATCGTTCACATTCCGTTGTGTGACTTGAAATATGTATAACGGAATACATTATATGGCTTGTCGGCATACCGCAATGGAGCAACGCGCTAATATTAAGTTCTGCATTAAATTGAAAAAGACTTTTACCGAAACGCTTACGTTATTAAAACAATTGTATGAGGATGAATGCCTAAGCCGTACACAAGTTTACGAGTGGTTCGCTCGATTCAAAAATGGTCGAGAGTCTATTGAAGACGACCCGAAAAGCGGTCGTCCAGACGTCAATTACGGACACTAATATCGAAGAAGTGCGTCAAATATTGGGCGAGAATAATCATGTCACTTGCAGAATGTTGGCAGAGAAGTTGAGAATATCAAAATATTCTGTCCACATGATTTTACGAAGTTATTTGAACAAGCATAAAATCTGTTCCCGTTTTGTTCCACATTTGCTCACTGAGGACCAAAACTTTGCGCGCATTCAACACGCTCAGGACATTATTGAAACGGCTCAACGCAATCGAAATTTGATTAAAAATACTGTCACAGGTGATGAGACGTGGTGCTACCAGTACGATCCGTTGACTAAACGCTAAAGTTCCGTGTGAAAGTCACCAGACGAATTGACGCCGAAGAAACTTCACCCTACTCGCCTGATCTGTCTCCTTGCGATTATTTTTTTTTCCAAAAATTTAAACTTCCAATGAAAGGGACACATTATAGCACCATTTTGGAAATTCAGGCCGCTGTAACTGCCGTACTAAACGGGGTACCAAAACAGGAGCTACAAAGGTCCTTCTAAATGTTAATTACTCGGTCTACATGCTGTACTGACGCAAAGGGAGATTATTTTGAGTAAATAAACGTATGTGTAAAAACTTTACTTGTACTTTTTTCTTTCTATAGCAAAAGTTCGGTTTCTTTTTAGACAGACCGCGTATAGATTCAACCACTTCGTACGCTCAAGCAACTAAACCGTGATTTTTAGAAAAACCTATCATAACACCGCACAACCATACCAGAACAACATTCAGCCACGATAGCAACAATCAATCACCACAACACAACCAAAGCCAACTTACTTGGCTTAACGAATTTAAAAATGAAAATCCTTTGTAGAGAAACCTTCTCTAACACCACGAAACCATATCGGAATAACATTCAGCCACGATAGCAACAATCAATCACCACAATACAATCAAAGCCAACTCACCTGGCTTAACGAATTTAAAAATGAAAATCTTTTGTAGAGAAACCTTCTCTAACACCACGAAACCATACCAGAACAACACTCAGCCATAATGACAACAATCAATCACCACGAGAAAACCAAATCATTCCAGACAACCAGTTCGGATTTAAACACAAACACCCATCCACACACGCTCTACACAAACTGTTTCCAATGTAAACAATCACCTCAATAATGGCCGACTAGTACGAGCAGCACTTGTAGACCTGGAAAAAGCATTTGATTCCGTATGGATCCATCGACTGATTTATAAAATCCACAGAAAAAATGTCCTAAATGGCTCACTGCTGTCATAATTGACATGATCACAAATAAATTGTTTAATACCTAACCTCTCCAGAAAGACGTTCAAGATAGAAGAAGGCCTACAACAAGGAACAGTTAACTCACCTATTTTATTCAACATATACCTCAGCGAAGTAATCAATCTGTTCGACCTCAACACAAACAACCTCAAATCCTCAATAGCATTTGCCGATGAAATCAAAATCTATGTCGCCAGCACCAGACCTTCGTCTATTCGCTTCGAGTGTATTTTTCTTTCTTTAAGGGGCTGCCATGTAAAAAATTTGGGAACTACTGCAATAAAAGATGAAGTAAAAGTCTGATTCCTTAGGTAACGCGCCATTAAAAAAAAAAAGTAGTACATTTACTTTAAAAATCGATGAACAAGTGTTGCTGGTTTGCTCACGGCCTTCTCTATCTTCGCGTAACGAATGTTGAAGCTCTCCACGAAACACAGCAAATACCATTCCACGGCTCTTAATGCTGGCACGTATGTAGGGGATGGAAGCGTTGTGCTGCACTTCTTTTAGGATGCTTGTCTTACTTTTCATCCTCCTCGTGAATCACTCGTGGAAGGTCGTATATGCAACGGTTATATTCTCGGAAAAGTCAGAGTAAATTTACGCAGATGCAGTTTGTCCTTGAACTTGATCGTGGACACTCGTCTATTGCAGACCAGTTAGCGATGAACGTTTTATCGTGTTAGTGTAACCGGATTCTCGAAACGGAACATACTTATACATTATTTATGTCAATACTGGAAAACGGAATTCAATGTGATAATCGATTCTTGGAATTCCACAAGTTGTATTTTTTTAATGAAATTTGTACCAGATGATAAAGATTAAGATAAATATGATGATAAAGGGAGTTAAAATTATATAAAAGCATACAGCTGTACGTGTTAACGAATAGAAGTAGATACTTCTCGATTTTGTGATACATTTGTGTACGGAAGATCAATAGATTCTGGGCACAGATCTATGCATTTACTCCATAGTAGTAACACAGTGTATCTTGCTATCACTCGATGAGACTTTCTAGAGATCAGTCATTTACTGTTGCACTGAATACGCTCGTGTCTCATCCCTTTGGCATTCAGCCAATTGTTAACGGAGATAACGTAATGTTAGATATACTTCCCAGAAGCACAGTTAAGTGTCGTTGATCCCAATTAGTCGTTGTCTATGAAACGATGCGATGGGAAAATATCGTTGTTTCTATTTATGTCTCATTAAGGATCACCTTCCATCTAAGAATGGACATAGTACTGTTGTAACAATAGTCAGATGATTGATTTACCAACCGAAAAAAGGAAATACTCGTTCTGTCTTTAGTATTTGATAAGTTAATCTAGTTTGATGTTTTAATGACGAAGAAAGCTACAAATTTTCAAAATAATTTCTTTTGTGCTCACTTAGAACTGAAGTATCACGTATCGCCAAAGTATCACACATTAGAAACCATCATCTAGCAATACATGTAGTTACTGATACTAGAAATTCATATATTTAAATGAAACCAATAATATTTACGAAAATATAACGTAAAGAGTTTAGTGAGGTAATCATAAATCTCGTCAGAAAAATCTTCTACTCATGATTCCTTAAAAAATCTATTTATTTTGTAAGATTTCCGTTCCTTTTTCTGATACACGAAATATCAGCGTAAATCTCACAAAATTTCCTCAACGAATCCTACAGAAACTGTTCTCATTTGGTCCCCAATTGGGCTAATTAAGCGGTGCAGTATTAATGAAACGAGTACTAATTCAACGTCCTAATTCACCGACAGCATTCGGACAGTATTTATTCATCGACCATCCTTAATCAATAAATGATTTTAACAAGAAGGACGTACTTTTCTTCTAAGTTAGAAAATAGATCTTTTCTCACACGTTTTTCTCAAATAACTGTTTTTCAAATATTTTAACGCGATATCTCAAAAACCGTATGTCGGATCCAGTTCAAATGTTGCGTACATGTAAAAAACACTTCTGGCTATGGCGTGAATTAAGATACTTTTGACATTTTAAAAACTACTTTTTTTTTCAAGCCACTAGTATCACAAATGGCGTGGCATAGAATATTGTACGTAACTTAAAAAAAAGTTTTCTCTTAACTTATCTTTAATTTGTAATATCAGTCACGTCGGCGAATAATATTTTCTGGAAACCGTTTCATTCTTAGATTATCTCAATCCTCGTGGTCAATAATGTAACGAATTCTTCGAAATCCCAGCTACGATGCTCTCAGCGAAAACGGAATATGAAAAGGGCGAAATTCATGCAAATGAGGAGCCCGTATTACGCTTGAGATGCTGATTACACTTTCTCGTTCGAGTTGTCTTATGCTAACGTTAGAATTGTGAGTAGCTGCTGACAGAACGTTAGTTGTATTTCCTTTGCGGGTTACAATGTCTTTTTAATCGTAAACAGTCCCAGTTCCTAAAAACTTTTTAATGAAATTCGAATATACGGCAATCATCCTTCCAGCGATCGCGCTGCTTTCACTCAAACATTACCAACTTTGGCTAAATATAACATTGTATTTGTTATCTTTTTTTTTTTTTAAATAATTCATCGTGAAACCTTGACTGATAAACGGAGATAACGAACTGATTAGACCTCGGTGTTGCGAAGAAATATGATTGCAAGGTGATATATGCATTTCTTTTTTAATCACTTGTCTCGGTGAGTGAAATTGCTTTCTTATAAGGGAAGAAAAATTGTAGTAGCTCGTATCACTTTAACCCTTTTAAAGTGTTGACCATTTCTTGTTATATTCTTATGATGTTACAGCATTGGAAAATTTAATTTTAAATTTAATTTTTAATTGTGGAGATTACTACAACAGTACAATATTTAAAATAAGTTAAAACTTAAATGTACAAAAATGTATGCATCTTTGATCTACGATAAATCTCAGCAGGTATAAAAATACTTTTCTAGAAATTTGACCATGCCGTTCAGAATATTTATATTAATACGCCGACGACATCGAACTGTGGTATCGTTGGGATTTGCTTGCGAAGGCTGTTAACAGGACACGCGTAAGAGACGCCTTTTTTAATGTCAGTTGGCTTCCAGTTCAGCCAGTTTATTTTCGACTCTATTCTGTCCTTGCATAAGTAAACAGTGCTGTCGTTGAGAGATATAAAGGGATCGTTCAGACCCACGAACGCGGTACCCAATTTTTTCTGCGGGTCGTAGATGATTTTCCAAAAGTATTTGGGAACTATCAGTGGCGTCTTGGTGTTAAATTCACCCAAGTGTATCTTCTGTTGTTGTCCATATTTGTCAGCCATTGTCATTTCTCCATGAACTCCCGTGTAAACTTCCAGGTCGAGTAAACGATTTCTGACGAAATCTTGAACTCCCCTTTCTAGTATCGCCCAGTTGCCACCGTTGAAACTGACCCATTGGGGTGCCACATTTAAATAGGAGAAGGTGGCAGTTTTTTGACTGCCATAAACGAAGTCACTCATGGCAGTGAGGTGTCCTCGTGAGAGAAATTGATCTTTGTTGATTTTCGCCTTTGCGATATCGTCGGATTGTAGTATTTTCCCAATTACATTGATCTGCACGTTCCAATTGTAGAGTCTTCCTATATCCAGTCCGCTGAAGTAGTTCTCGTCCCTCCATTTAGGTGGCCTGAAGCATATGGTAATCAATTTAGCGCGGCAGCATTTAAATTGTGTCATTATCGGTGTTCTTTCGGACTGTTTAGCTGCGGAATAGCGAACGTTTAGTGTACAGTAATAGTTTTCAAGGAGCGTGAGTCTTATTGGATGATCTTGCAATCCAAGAGCGTGGAGAAGAATTTCTTTTCATGTAGAGATGTGTGGATTATTTTTAACAACTATTCTAACCTCTTGGAAGATGAATTGCTAATAAACTAAAATCTTAATATACATTGACCCGTTACATACTTCCAGTTTGTGAAGATGTTCCACTATTATATCCTGGGGAAATTTCATTATAAATAAAATTTTTTTTCCATTATTCTAACTTCATCAAGAATGAATTACTTTGTATAAAGCAAACCAAAACCCCAATTTACGTTGATCTGTTTTAAGTTTGAAGTAACTGTGAAACGAAACGTACACGCACGTGCCTATAACCTTAAAGGGACTATGTACCTCTTATCTAAGCCTTGATAGGAGGTCGAAGCTAGTGTAAATTTACAACAATTCATCCAGACGTTCTTATCGGTGAGCACTTCGAAATAATCTGCCGCTGTATCGCTATATTCGTCATTACTTGCTCAACAGGATATGACACTGATATATTTTTCATTTAGTTTGTTAAAAGTTTTGAAAGTTTACAAACGTACATTTTCTGAGGGCACAATTTCCTATGAATTATTTGCAAACGGTCTTCAGTATTCTAAACGTCAATATTTAACGAATTAATTCAGCCACACTTACCTGGGATACCCAATCTGGCTATTGCCGTGCTTCCTAGTTAAACTGTACATCGAGTAATGAGTCACATAGGTATCCTTATCGTGACAGAGTTTTATAGTCTGCAAGAATCCGTGTTGCAACTGAAAACCGATTTGCATGGCGGAATATTTGTTCAGACAAGTCGTCAGCATGCTCTTGGTGGTGGCACTCGAGCTGATGAGACAGGTGAGTGATGAAAATTCTCGAATTTTCATGTTGACGCTAAAGGTTTTACCGCTGATACAAGTGGCCTCTGCTTCTTTAACACCAGGCATGTTTTTGATATAATTGTTGTCGCCAGGACATGCCAAATAAATTGACTTTCCACTAGATATTTCCAGAACACTTCCATTATTTTTCTCAGGGTAAAGAAAGCGACCTCTATCTTCTGTTAGGATCAGTGGTTGGAGAGTTCCAAATTCACCATATTTTATGGACACTGCACAAGACGCTGAGAAACTAATTACAATTAGTAATTATCGCGACTAATTTGACTTATTATTATCTTAATTCAAAAGTCATGGAACTTACCAGAGTATGCTGTCGGCAGGGAAAGATATATATAGAACAATAGAAGTGAAAGCATGGTTGTCATCGTGGAACTAACTGTATCTCTGCTGTATCTTGGCATTTATATTAGTCAGCCTCAATACGTATCGCATCAATATTTGTCATCTTACAATTAGTACTTGACAATGATAACAAGAATGTAATTGAATACGGCGTCACGTTATTTCTTTTAAGCGTTCAGTTTTACCTATTCGATTGCCACTTGGAACTTAATTCAATTGTAGGATTAAACTGATAATATTAGTAGTAAAGAGTGACGGTACAATAGTTTTAATTCTTATAATCAGTAACTTAACGAATTCTTTAAAGTTTCAGCAACGAATCTTCTAACGAAACGTAGTATGAACAGAATAAAATATATGCAGATGAAAATTCCGTATTAGTTTGGAGATGCTGATTCTCTTTCTCATTCGAGTTGTCTTATGTTAAATCCATAATTGCGAATTGCTCTTGGCAGGTCGTCACTCGTGTCAGCTTTGTGGGTTATAGTTTTTTTTAGTTATTTTATTGAGGACAGTCCCAGTTTCTAAAAATGTTTGAATGATATTCTGCTTCCTCCAAGCATTACCTATTTTTGATCAAAATAAATATTATATTAGTTATCTTTTTTTTCAGATATATAATTCACTTTGTTATTCCACGTAGTAGATTGAAATAACCAGCTGATTAGATGTAGATCTTATGATACGAAACAATGGAACACGTGCTTGCTAAAACAATTACTTTCTTAATGGAATGAAAAATAATGATAATTAATACTCAAACGAAGTCGAAATAAATGTACCGTTACTTTCCTAGTTTGTTTATACGGAGAACTCATTATCGAGACGAGGGTAGTTCGGAGTTCCAAGTTTGTTCAATGTATCCGCACGTCGAATACAACAGGGCATCTACTCACCTCTGAGAACATCGTGTTTGATGGCAGGTAGGGTAATATGATTTCATCGAGTCGATCTTAGTGTCACGTCTGAGTTTGAGTGGATCAAACTTCCTCGCTTCACTGTTCTCGAGTATATGTCTGCCTCGTGGCAGCCTTTGCGCTCGGAACAGGAATACGTCTTGTCAATCTACACTAAATGCTAAACTTATTGCATTAGATTTACGATTTCGCGATATCCCTTATTGTCATGTTAATTACCGTGAAAATTTCTTCTGACTGGAATTGCAAAAAGATCTATTTTTTAACTCTTAAACCGCTCATATCGTCAGTGTGTTGTTTATAATTATTCCAAGATAGGACGAATGATCTTCATAGAAAGCACTGAGTATATTATATTACGTGTTTGAATTTGTATAGATGCCGAGAAGGATTGGGTTATTTGCGAGATAGTCATCATCGCATCCATGGTTTATGGCACGTTTTAAAGAAGATTTCGCCAAGATTGGAGAATTCAGCCAACTTTCCCAGGAAAATATTCCAGATTCACAGTAGGTGGAATAAATAAAGCGACGTGCTCGAGGTACGCTCGAGTGGTCTGTTCAGCAGTACCCTTGCTAGGTACAAGCGGCCAAATATGGTTTCCGTAATTTACTTAATGGATCTGAGTTGAACCCACTTTTACTCTTTTTGCCATGAAAGTTTGCTTCTTTCGTGTTTCTAGGGGAAAGTTTTTGCTCAAATGTGACTGGAGAGCCTAGGGACTTAGGAAACTTCCCGACCGCGACGCTCGGCGGACCGATGTGACTGGGAGGTTTCTCTTAATTTTCTAAGAAATTTCCACGACAACTTCTTCTGTTTGTACGCGTGGCATTCGTACCATTCGATTCACAATTCGAGCGTTTCGTTAAGTCTTTCAATACAATTTCGTTGAAAACCTGGAACTGGTATTCAATCAGACATTTAATATCAGGTTTTATATTTCCTTCTGCATAGTCGAAATAGTCTTAACACTGATTATAAACTGAAATTGTATTATTATTTCAAATGTTCGTGTGAAACATAAGCCTGATTATTTTTAAATGTGACTATGAAATATTAATATTAAACAGAAGGATCTCCTTAAATTATCGTCCTATTTGATTAATTAAGTTTTAGAAATTTAACATTTGACCATAACATGTAATTCTGAGTTTGTCAATTGGTAGAAAATACCTATCGGACATATTTGCAACAGCTATCAAGAAGTTTTAAGAAGATAATCCTCTACTAGAGCTAGGGGCATTATGTTACCAGCTTAAACGAATCCCGAAAATCGGGTGGGTGTGTGTCGATGGCGTTGTTTATTCCCGAGTTTCTCTAATAATTTCATTTATCACGTTCAATTTCTTATTTCTCCTGTTTCCTAGACTAATGTCGACGCAAAACAACATTAACGTAGCATTCTGTCACCGGATGCCGTTTCCACATTCGTAGGTAAATTCGTGATATCTAATTACATCAGGTTCATCGTTCTCTTTGCAACTACTTTTGTGTACGATATTTATCTCTGTCGTTTTGCGAGAACATCCTTGTGTATTGCACAATCAAAGTCCTTCAATTTGAAAAGCATTAATTACGATTGTTACCATCTTTCTAGTTTAAATAGTCATTGAAATTTGTAATATTATCGCAAGGAAAGTTCTTTTCTAGGCTTCATCTTTCATA
Organism: Hylaeus anthracinus; assembly: GCF_026225885.1. Classification (NCBI taxonomy): domain Eukaryota; kingdom Metazoa; phylum Arthropoda; class Insecta; order Hymenoptera; family Colletidae; genus Hylaeus; species Hylaeus anthracinus. The sequence goes on along the minus strand of NW_026534330.1, from coordinate 8,261,078 downwards.
CCGACGACATACAGCGAGTTAAAATAAGCTTAGAGCACGGGAACATGTGGAGAAATATTAAATTTGTAAAATGTGCCGATCGTTTCACACAATGGCATGGAAGTTTCCATTGGTGTTGAAGTTTTCCTTGGGTGGCTTGTATTCGCCCTGGCAACGCACACGTAGGAAAGTTTTTCTCGCACCTTCGTGGTTTCGTTTTTCTTCGACACGTAAAGAAAACGGAACAGTTAACGCGGTATTTCTTACGCTGGCGAGTTTTCAACAAAGGAAGCACCTCTGTCGGGTCCCACGAACTTCGTCGAAACGATTATTTAGCAGATGACAAATGCAACCATTGAACTGATGAATAACACCTATAAATAGTAATTGAAAGTGTATGATAACGATCCTGAAGCTTTTTGTCTGCCCAAGTACATATACATTATTTATCTTTAATACAGCTTCTATTCAATAGTATTCAAAGCATTTGTGAAGCGTTTTGATAGAAGAATAGGATAAGAAGCGTAAATTGATGTTGGACAAGGAGATCTGCTTCTAAATTTATTTTCTAAACGTCCTCGTAATGGTTTTATGATATTTCATTTAGGTGACTTGGCGAGGGAAGATGATGAAGTTTATCTTGGTTCTCTTGAGACCAAGACATGATTTTTTCTATCTTTTAGATATAGACCATCGCGGAAACGCTTCATACTTAATAGTTGAAAGAAGGAAGTCCTAAAAATATCGAAATGTAAAGTTCTAGTAAAAAAATTCCAAGAATGAATGCTGAGAATGTTCACAACGAGCAGTCGCAGAAAGAACAAGAAATACTTAGATTGCGTTGGTTGCCACAGTTGAAGTCTGCGTGTCTCAAGTGTTAAAATCATACTGCTTTTAAGACACCAGCTTGACACTACCCAAACCTTCTACTTTTTCTTCCAAGACAAGGATGAGGTTACGTGTAGGTAACAGGGAAAGGGAGTCTATAATTTAAACGCGGTTTCCTGATCAGGCAATGCTTACGAATCAGCATCGTCCTTTATTAATAACATTTCCTTCGAAAATATTTTCTTTTCGGGCATGTACAAAGATAATCGCATTTTTTCATAAAATTGAAAACTAGGCGTATACTTGACAGCTTGCACATGTTGCAGCGATGATGAACTATCTACAACTACATACTATAATCTTCGGTCTCGACTGGAGAACTCCAGTGAAGTACTTCTTGACTACCTCTTGTGACTTTCAGTGTTCCAGTGCTACCACTTCTGAGAGATTTGATTCTGTCTAGCTTCGGAATACCTATAAATACACACTTCGGAAAGTACTGAAGGATTCGAAGGTTCGAGTCTAACCTACTTGAACTTGATCCTATCTCTCCCCTCCAGACTCCCAGGCAAACTATAGAATCCTAGTGCTTAAGGGTTTGTGTAACAGCGTCACTAATGGTTATCACTGAATTCTTTGGGAAAGATTTGACTACGTAGAAAATTATTTCGATTTAGACTTTGAAATTTTATATCGATCACTTAACACCCTAGGTATAGTTAAATGGGGTAGTGAAACTGTGTTTACGAAGAACAGTATAATGATTCGTATAAGTAGGTGACATTAAAATACTTGTAAGCTTGTTGTAGTGTGAAAAAATTAGTTAAACAAAAGTTGTTTGACATCAAGGGTGACATACAGGGTGATTCACCTAACTTGTCGGCCTTAAATAACTCGTAAACTGTTCGTTCTATGAAAAATATTTCAAACAAAAGACATTGCTGTTTAATTTGATCTTTCATACAGATACGAGGGTGTTTTGAATTTTATAATTGAACATATGATATTACATTCTGAAATTCGAAATGGAATTACGATGATAGCAAGACTGAGGATATCCTCGAGTAATTTACCATTTTTAAAAGCATACAGCAACGAGCTGTCGATATTTTCTTTTAAGAAGTAGGCCATGTTGGCGAGCAACCCGCCTTACCGACTCTTCTCGAGGTTATAGGTTGTCTCATGAAAGACCTTTTAACACCGAAAAAGACAGCAAACGATGTTTTCCATAATTCGTTCAGCATCGAGGAAAGAAGGCAAAAGAGTGAAGGCTTTGAGCTGTGCAAGAACTTTGTTTATGCATGAATTCTCGAGACTATCCTTCTAGTCCCTTTATAGCGTGATTAAGTACTCGAGCTGCCTTAAAGAATCTTTCGTTTATGGAAATAAGTAATAAATAGGCATACAAAATCCCTTTGATCGAATTAATTCTTCATATCTTCTTAGAAGGCATTAGACGACGAAGTATGTTGATAGCGTCGGAAGATCTACCGATGTATGTTAGGCAAAACCCATTTACTGGTCATCTTATCTCGTCAGCTGTAGAAAAAACTCTTTGACCACCTATACGTAGTGATGTGCGCGAGACGAGACGAGATTTCTACGATCTCGATCTTGATCTTGAATTTTCAATAATTTAGAATATATGATCTCGATCTCGATTTCGACGAGATTTTGACAAGATTGGCAATACAGTTCCAAATATGCCAATATCACATTATAATGCAAAAATCAAAATTTCAGAAAATACGTATGTGTAGTTTTATCTGTAGTTTAAGAACACAAATTGTCGTGATAATTGACTAACATTTTGCAATAGAAATATACTAATGTTAATACATAATTTATAATTGAATAATAATGAATTTTTCTGCAAACAATAGAAAACAAAAGAAAACAATAGCATATTAATTTAAATCAATTATGAGCAATTCTAGTTCAGGTTATGAGACTATATGGTGTTAGAAATAATTGTCATTAGCTTGACTGAATTAGATTATTTATAATTACCCTGAAGGTTTCAGAAAGCCACTTCTATTCCTGAAAATTTCTCACTTTCTATAACGTGTAACGTTAAATGCCTTTGATTTTCCATGTAACGATAGATGCACTATAAAGCATCAAAGTATATTCGATTAACTATCTAGAAGGACCCATCTTGAGTTCGTTTTCGCGACTTTATTGTGTCATCGCCAACCCTTTTGCCCTACTGACCTGCGCGGTATAATGTATCAGAATGTTGTTCAAAAAGACCAATCTGATCATTAACAGGTACATCAGACTTTAATTTGACTTCAAAGCGCTTTCAAAGGAGAAGTGAACAGTGAATCTGTTAACACGTTAAAAAATACAGGATGCTTTTTTAATATCAATGAAGATATCAGCTTTCCTTCGACCATCGACCTTCAGTAACACATAGACTTCCGCGATTTTATATTTCGCATCACACTATTCGCATTACACACCGTGGTCAATATAATTTAACCTCCGCACTTCTACCTTCTTCACGCTCCCGTGCCTTTCGTCCATCCCCAATTCCCTCGGTACTCGTCACCCGACCAATATCAGCCCGATTCTCCCCATTATAAATTTTCAACGTCCAACTATCTCGTAAATCAGTTGGATCGAATCGGGAGCATGCGTGGCCGATCGATGACCACAGAGATCATTTGTTGCATTGCTGGTTGTCACGAATTCGATGAATGCGCGCGTGATCAACGTTCGACGAATTACCCAGCCCGTTATCGGGTTTAATAGGGCTCAGTCGCCGGCTTTCCGAGCTAAGCCAGCTATCGCGTTTATGGCTGACATAATGGGGCATGAATGATGCGAACAGTGGTGACTCGCGTGATTATTTTGTCAGCCCGTTTCTTTCCGTTTTGTTTCAGGGGACCATTCAGTGTTGTTCGGAAATGCATTCATCGGCAGACGGGGCAGACGTTCGCCGTAAAAATAGTCGACGTTGCAAAGTTCACCTCCAGTCCTGGTCTAAGTACAAACGGTGAGTCCCAAGGGGAGCCAGAATTCCTCGTACATCTCGGTGTGTTCCGCCATTAATTTCCGCCGCCCGCTGCGAAGCATATAGCACATTCCCTGTGTCTTGCTCCCGTGTTCCCATATTCTCTTTTACGACGTACGCGTACTTACAAGCCTTCGAGCTGCTCATTGTGCGCTTCAATGGGAATTGGTTTCGTTGTCGCCAATGTATTCCGTGGATCTTAATCTGGCATACCTAGGGGCTTCGAAAATGGACATGGGGAGTCCTCGAAGCACACGGTATCATACCAGAAAGCTATTCCACTCAATTTTGGATAAAGAGAGTGTTTCACGAATTGAAAAAGCATTTCAGAGAAATTATTTTAATGTATTTGTTATTTTCTTTTATGTAAATTAGAAGAATGAAATTTTTGTTAAATTTACCAAATTTACACTCCTCTAATGGAAACTAACATCGTACTAGATGAACGTAATAAGCTTATGGACTGGTTGAAGTCACTTCTAGCATAATGCACTCGATATACGCACGCATGGACATGATTGGCGGTATAATCCTGTAATTCGAGGACTTACTGTGAATTCTACAGTTGTTATCGAGGACGTTCGGTGACGAATGAAGTATATGGAATTCTGTTTATATTAGTCGGTGATGAGATCGAATCTTGATAGCATTGGGTTGAACGAAAAGTACTATAAAGAAATAAAAAAACAAATAAAGAAGTGGAACGAAATCCAACGATTAACAAACAATATTTTCAAGAAAAGGAATTTAGTTAATTAAATTAAATGTCTACAAAAAGATATAGTATTAACAACTTCGTCCCTAACAAAAAAAATACAATAAAATTAGTTACTTAAACTTGGTGGTACTATTCCCAACTGGACCGCTTGAAGACAACAATTGACTAGAAGGACCTAAAATTGGCCAATCGGAAAGCCATAACGTTCCATTTCGTTCACCAGGATAGCGCAAGAGCTGATATATCTTTGGTAACTTAAAAATTCACTCTTAACTGCGATGTCCCATATCCACCAGACCTAGTACCTTTCGATTACCATTTATTCTAGTCCCCGTGAAATTCTCTTAACGGCAGGAACTTCATTTACCTGAAAGCTTGCGAAACCCATCTTCGACAGCTTTTCTTCCAGCAAAGTGGAAAGTTCTACAAAGATTGAAATATAAAGTAGCGTCAAAGATGACGAAAGGTCATCGATAAAAATGGGGCACACGTTGCTGAAGAGAATTATTTCTAAATTTAAAAATCACCTTTTCGTTCAACCTGGAAATCGACACGGACGTTTCGTTCGACCCAATATAAATTGGAGCACGTGTGAAGGCTTAGTACGTCTACAGAAGTTTCTTGAGGCTTAATATAATTGATTGATGTACCTCTTACGTTCAACTAACTTGGATCGCTGTTACAGCTTACTGGGAAAATTGGGCTTCCTTGTTGCATGTGTTTAATTTGTGGGAAGAGGTGTTTGAAAATGAGATGTTCGAATTGGGAAAGTTTGTTTTAGTAACTACAATAATAATGTGATGATTATTTTTCTTGTCTTGTAGCATTGTCAGATGAAGGGAAAGCTTGTTGATGATAAGAAGAAGATAATATTAGTTTCCTAACAATATATTGTTGTCGATATGAATACTGTGATTTACTGTAAAGAATTATATAGATGTAAGACCGTTGAAAGTAATTTTTGCTCAATATTATTATTGATATCCAATACATTTTAATAGTCAAAATTTTAATAGACTTTGCTAAAAGTTCTGTGCATACCAGTAGTAAGCATTTTAATTTTCTATTTTTTTTATAACGTTTGTCGCTGATGCTGGAATCATCCACCCTTATCGCCTACGCATTTTAACCCATAAAATATATCTATAGATGTAAAACCAGTCTACGCTAAATGTAGAAATATGTGAAGAATATTATTTCAGAGTATAATGTAAAATTAGAAACTGCAATAAATTAGTAACCGAAATAAAAATTATATAGAAATAAAGAAATAAAAATTAAAATAAAAATTGTCTATCCATGTGTATTTCTAAAATTTTAATCTAAATTGCAAAGATCTTATCTACAATTTTCTCTTCTCAACAGTGGATTGTGTTGAACTTTCAGAATTGTATATTATCCAATTATTTAAACTCTTGTTGTGTGCTCTTCTTGGTTTTTCATTTAACTAAAAGCGTCTTGATTGTACAATAAAAATAACTATAAGTGGTGTTTAACTACCATAAAAAATGAAAAAATTGCAAAATTAAAAAAATTATTTATTAGACATGCTTCAGTTCGTGCAACCCCAACCTTTATGGGTAAATAACTTTTAGTGTCAAGTACTTTCCCTACGTGTCATTATTATTATAAATTATAAATCGACCTTGCATTTATATTTCGTACATTTTATTGTTATTCTTTACATTCAGACAACTAAAATAAAATATTCGTATGTAAAAGTATGGCTGCGATTGCATTTCATGAACAAATTTAGAAAGACAAAGACAATTAGCAATGTGAATTCCGGTATATTAAGTTTTTCGAGAAGTAGTATGCCGTTTTCTTATAGTGAAAAAATTATTGTCAGACTACTTCGTAGGCGTGCACTGTGTGTAGTGTGTATTTTTGCATGTCTAATAATAAATATTGCATTTTACATACCTAGGCGTCTAAGAGATGCATTTTTCTATTAATAAATCAAAAGGAGATGCGTCGCGTTAAGGGTTAATAATACTATGAAAATGCGTCATTGTTGGAACGTAATTTCAAAAAGTGCTCGTACGTCATAAAATTGATAAAATTCCGTGATTGTCTGCTTCGAGGAAATTCGTGTGACATATTTTTGTATTCGTGCTTATTTCACGTGCACCAGTTCAGTTCATTTAATCTTTCCATGTGTGTGGACACGACAAATTCCAATCGTCGACGTAGGACTTCCATTCAATATTAAATCTGATAAATTTGAAATTCAATGTATTCCACATTTTCTCGTAGATTTTATTTAAAATTAGCTTATACCATTTTGTTTGAAATATTTCTGACAGTAATGGGGACGATTAAAACACACTTATATTGATATATGAATCAGTGATGAAATAGATGAATCAGTAGATGAAATCAGTGACAATAACTGGATTTTAAAATAAATATTTTCCTCAGAACATAAAGATGTCTAATATTTCGTATCTTGGATTCTTATCGTCTGCGACTTCATTGCTCATGTTATAGCTTCTCATAAATTCTGTTTAAAAATGTACGAGCCACTGTTACAACAGAAATAAAGCTTCATAACCATACGATTGCTGCAGATTTGAAGCGCGAGGCCACAATATGCCACATGTTGAAACATCCCCACATTGTAGAGTTGCTCGAGACCTACAGTTCGGAGGGTATGCTGTACATGGTATTCGAATAGTAAGTATAGCGATATCAAGTTATTTTATTTCACTTTACAGGCCACTGAGACTTGCGTGAAATTCGAAACGAACATAACAACCCTTTCTGATCCGTTTTTAAAAATTTTCCATAAATTTAGAAACACTATAAAACGCAATGAGAAGTATCATTCCATAGTACCACAAGTATTCAACACATTTGTAAATAAATATTGCTGGAAATATAACAACTAATTTAAAAATATCATGCTACACACGTCAATTCAAAAAAGTTCACTCCACTTATGAGGGGTTGAGAGTCATAATGATTATAAATAAATAAAAATAAAAGTTTGAGCTCACTTCTTTTTATTTTATGTTTTATTTGTAGCATTATGACTTTCAACCCCTGATGTTTTATTTTTCATTACGAATCGAGTATCGTCTCAGTTATTTGTCAACACAAGTAAGTCCAAGTATTTCAGAGAAATTGTGTAAGATGTTCGTTCGGTCTTTGAACGTTTGAAACGTTTCATTTCACGCGAAGAAGAGTAGAGTAAACTTTCGAAATAGCGAAATAGGAATAGTATAGTTGTAGCCGAGACAGTAAAAGGAATGAAAGCGGAAAGGAAAGACGAACCGGCAGCTGATCCTTCGTTAAATGATGTTGGAACAGCTAGAAAAGGACGGCAAACTTTAGACTTAATTTCAATGAAGTGTCTTCAGATGTATCTATTCTGAAATAAGACAGAGATATTAATATTCACAATATAGTGACATAAAATTCTTAAGGTGTCACGAATATTAACGAAACAAGCATTGATTTTATCATTTTATTTAAATTAATGTAGAATGTCATTTAAGAGCAGGTTAAAACATACTTTTTATCTTCGTAGTATACAGATAATTGAAGTATTCCAAATTGTAAATAAATTAAAGGAGTGTGCGAAAAGAATACACTTTCAGTCACACACCTTTCACTACAAACGCGCAATGCGCAAAAGAAATTTGATTTACTATATTTAATTCATTAACACGTCTCCTATTTTTAGAAGTTTTTCGTCACTTTTGTTTACGTAAATGGACGTCTGGTGTCTGCAAAGTAATCCTGCGGTACAGTGTGAATCAGTCGCGCGTTTTGACTGACATAAATCTAAAAGCAGGCAGTGTCTCTAGATGATAACATCCGGTACAGACGTATGATGAACAATTTCAGATTCTTGAACTGCCATACCGCCCGTGAAAGTTTACGTCACAGGAATTTCATACGGATATTAAAGGAGTTCATTCATTTTAGAAGTTTAAACAAATCGAATGTATTTTATTTTACTAGTCAACAATGCCATTCCATGATTTCTAATCGCTTTCATTATGGGCATTTTGGTACTTGGGTTTCCTAGTTCTCAATGATGAAAAGAAAATATTTAGCACTGATAATTGTGCACCCAATAACAGTTCGAATCGCTATCTATATTTTTACCTTCTCTGAAAACATAGGGTATCTGAATTGTGTCTATGAAATTATATTGGTAAATTCGTGAAATTAATATAGTTATGGTACATTGAATTAGGTAGTGAATTAGGTGTTTATGTACATAGTACAGATTGTCTATCTCGATCATTGCAGCCACTTCCTGAATACAAATTTCGCTTCGCTGTGAATGTATTTAATTATCTTCGATTCAATTATCCTCGATTCAATTATAAGCAGTTCACTGAACGTTCTGCAGCATTGAGTCACTTTACAATCGTTGCTAGTTACTTAATCATCCATGCGAGTCGTTGAGTTGGAAAACATTAATTTCTCGAATGACAACACGGGCGGGTATTATTGTCAATTCGCTAAGGAAACTACATCGAGTGAAAGTTGAACAAGTCACTTTTTGTTGATTTTCTCATTTCCTACACGAATTTGTAAGCACCGAGTAATTTATTACGTTCGATTTGTTCGTTTCCTGTGGTAAAATCGCACATGGCGCTATAGTTAGGTAAAGATCAACTGGTTGCTCAAGGCCACTGGCGAGTTACCCCATCACATATATTTTAGTTATTCTGTATGTCACGTCTTCGTGCCAACCGGTAACCGCACAGTATCTCTGAAATATCGATAGGTAGATAGATAGGTAAGGCATTTATTACATGCTCTGGGACAGTGTCCCCTAAGAGCCTAAGAGTATTAGGCTATTGCACAGAGCGTTACATGGGTCAGCACTGTCAGCAGAACACAAGCTCTACAGGGTGTCCCTATAGTCTGAACATGTAGTAAATGTCACTATCTACAGTTAATTTTCTTCCATAAAATAACTATGGCCACTCCTTATTCTCTATGTGTCCATTCTTCAAGGACACCTTGTAAAACAAAAATACTAGAGTCTGCTGGTGCAAACATCTAATAAGTTCTGCATTAGTTCATTTATTATTTTTTATGTAATTTATATCTATCATTTCTATTACCTATTTTCATGTAAGAAATTCCTTGAGCATGAAAAGGTCGAACATTTTTGACATAAAAATGTGAATTATTCTTATTAACAAGAAGACATGGTATTAAATTTACAACAATTTCAGAACTTAAAGAATCCAATCCTAAATTTAAAACCATTCATTGACATTTATTAATGAAACAGTTTAACTATGCTTGTGCTATTATGGATTATTTAGTTGTATTCGTGTAAACAATACTTTTTACATTTGATCGTCTCAATCTTAATATACAACGCGATCGAGAAATAAATACGTCGTATTCTCAGTTTTCGAATCGGAAAGTGTTGCGTACGTCTGCTGACGTATCTCATTATGGAGATTTTGTTATTCGAATGTTAGCGTAAATCGTTGTACTTTGTAAATTGTATGTTAATGCCGACGCTTCTGTTCCAGTATGGATGGCTCTGATTTATGCTTCGAGGTTGTCCGAAGAGCGACTGCTGGATTCGTGTACAGTGAGGCGGTTGCCAGGTAAGAGAATGTATGCATTGTGTGTATAAAATTATTCCATGCACCAGAACTTCATTCTTCTATTTTACGTGTACTTTGAAACGACACGGCTCTCCAAACTTTCGAAAGAATCGTTAACCTAGATTCTAAGGTCCAGCGGTCTCCATTTTGAATATGACTATTGTTGCCTCAGAACATGGAATTAACAATTTGCATATTTCCAGGTCGTCGGTGACAACTTTTTCTTGTACATTATGTAGATCTTCCTTATCCACGAAAATAGTTATTTTATGTAATTTCTTTCAAGTAATGAATTTAATTTTTTTTCCATTGATTTTCATTAAACTTATTGTTTTTATTGTCATAGTTAACATTATACTGTTTAAAGGTGTTATTAATTATTGGGAGTCTTTATTAAAATTCCGGAATAATAATGAGAATGATAGCTGGTTTGTAAATAGACAACGGCTAGTGACGTCTTTACATATTCTTCTATTTACAATGAACAGTACGCATGTTTGCTCTAATTACTGCGGTTATGAAAGGAAGCGACATTTCCTCACAGAGATTTCCGTCTCCTGTTTACAAATTCGCCCGTGTTGAATAGCAGTAAATTAGTCGACCATATGACGGACAACTTGAGCGCACGTCATGTCCAAAATTGTCCGTGAAGCGTGTTGCTCTCTTCATGGTCGGTGCAAGTTTAGATCATTGCTCGCAGCTATCTGAAACACTTGTAGCGAACAGATCGGAAACGGATCAGACTTTTTTGGTCTTGTGTTTAAAAACCAGAATATTTTAGGATATATTTATACGCATTTGAAATTGGGTACTTAAAACATCGAATTAAGGTCAGGAAGAATAATTTATAAACATTGAGTCAATCGTAGCATTTGTCTCTATTCATCGACGATACGATCCTTGTCATTATTTCCCATTTATCCGAAATAAAATAACGAATAATAAATAAAAGATACACAGCTTTGAATACTTATTTATTTAATATTAATTACTATCTGAAATTATAAAGGTCTCCTCTTTCGATGTACTTTTATCTATTTTATTATAGACTACAGGTATCTATTGATTACAATTTATATTACTTACTAAAATTAAATTATATTTCACGTTGAACGATTACAAAGCTTTCTCCGAATAACCTTTCAGTAGAATAAACGTTACAAACAAATGTCTACACGGTGTTTTCTATCTTTGTTTGAATAAAATTTTGTCCATTTTTAGAATACTCGAATAAGTGGGTACGAACATATCTACTAGTTTCGTGGACAGCTTACAATTGGGCGTTACCCAAGTGTTCGGAATCGATCTTCTCCTCCTCGAAATATATTATTGAACACTACAGTTCGAGAGATCCGTAAATTACTTGCGCTCAAAATCTTTGTGCGATAATACAGTTTCTTGAAGATTGAGAGTTGTTCTTTTACAAATGATGATTTTCGGCCTGATAAACGTGAAATAGTTCGCGGATGAAGTGTATTTTAGGAGAAACGCGGGCTGTGGAGCAAACCAATTAATTCCACAAATAACAGGAGGGATGGAGAGAAGGGCATAGAAAATCGAGAGAAGTGAATCGGGTGGGAACGTTCATTCTGATAAGGCAGTGTTTCTCGTTCATTGCTTTTGCGTATACATATGCAATATTAAATGGAGCAATACAGAAGCATGTAAATCAGCATATTTATGCCATACAAAAATAGGAGTAATTATAAACATAGTATTTACAATGTTGTGTATATTAAATAGTGCATACTATTTTATGGAAATTCTGTAACTTTTAGTATATTACAAAATTAAAAATATTAAATTATTCATTATTTTTCTATGTCATGGAACGAAAGTAATATCTAGGATAAATACGGTGGTAGTTTTATTTATTTTATAAAACTTTTTCTAATACAAGCTCCGAAATAACTGTTCCCGCGGAATTTATATTACACCACTTTAATTACACAATTTTTCACAAAAACATTTATACAGGACAACAAGAGATGAAGTTAATAGTGGTGCCACTAAATATATTAATAACCTCCTCCTTTTCGAAGTCGGTTAAAAAGCGATTACCATGGTTCTCGTAGCACTGTTATTAAGTCACTTATTTATATGACTGTGGGACACAGATGATTCGTTCTTTAAGAATTTAAATGTGAAATTCACTTTTAATTTGATTAAAAGAGTACAATGTATAGTTTGTGCCCCACAAGATGCTCTTTCAAAAGACATATCATCTAGATATCAAAAGTCAAGGAACGGTACATGCAATTTTACTCATTACTAATTTATTACCTAAGATCGCTTCATTCACTTTACTCCCAACGAAACATTTATTCGTTCAATTGAAAAACATCAGTACGCGAAATCAATACGACGGCCCCGCGTTACTCCTGCCGCGTCTTACGCTGCAACAAGACTCCGAGACTTTTCTTCCACGAAGCGTTGAAAAACGATACGCGTCCGTTTCACAACTTTTCCATCCCGCTTGGTATCCGAGTGTAACGCTCCCTTTCGTTTTCCAGCCATTACATGCGACAGATCCTGGAGGCGTTGCGCTACTGCCACGAGAACGACATAATTCATCGTGATCTAAAGCCGCAATGCGCCCTCCTGGCGGGCAAGGAAAATTCCGCACCGGTGAAGCTACGCGGCTTCAGCGTCGCCGTGCAACTTCAGTCGTCGCAGGCAAACGGCGTCGGTATGTTCTCACCAACCTTTTTCTCATTCGTTCATGTTTTCTCTGCGTGTACAGCCGTTCCACAGAACGTACTCTATACTATCCATTCTCGAGGGGACACGATACGGCGTTAGCTCTCTTCAATGCTTTTTTTCGTGCCTAGTTTCACCCGTTCTTTCCTCCCTCGGCCGTGTCTAGGAGCCACTCTACGTCAAGCCGCGTAAGATGCCATAATCACCGATTGTTTGGTGGTCCAAAAGGGTATTCGTTTAGCTCCCAGCTGGCTGCCAGCGAAAGATACTGAGGGCCTTCGTTAAAAGCCTGAAACGTTACCTCGATGAAAGTCTCGAGATTGGATTATTTTATTTTCATGGTTATCCAGAGATTTAAAAAAAAAATTATAGTTTCAGATAATTAAACACAAATTTGACTTGTGTTTCTCGTTATTTGCATTATGCAACTTGGTAATATCTATTATTGGTAAAAGGATATTTTTCCGTATTTAATCCGTAGAAAATACAAACAATCAAAATCGAAAAATAGATCTCACTTTAGACAGATTGAAAACAAACACAACAATTTTTTGTTGTCTCGTATTTATTCAGAGCAAACAATACGTCGATCGGCGTTGCTGACGCGCTGTATAAATAAAAAAGGTCGATTTCTTGAATAAACTCGTCTGCCCAATGAAAGGCAACGAGCTCGATTTCGCGATTTTCATCGAGGAGTTTCTGTATTAAAGTTTGAGCAAAATCAACTGGTCGATCAAGGCCACTTACGAGGTCTCCCCACCACACTGCCTACTTCCACCCTAGAGTGTACCCTCACCGTACTCTTGTCTTTTCGCGCATAACCTCCAGGCACACGCTCTTGGTCTCTAGAACAGGGAGGCTAGGTAGCGTGGAGTAAATGAAGGAGTCACTGCTGGTATGATTCATAGTCACGGAAATGCCTTGAGCGGTGTTGATTTTGTCTCGACTATAGCTTGAAATAGAGCTTGCATATTGTGAGCGAAACCGTGCCTCGTCGACCCATTAATATCTTGTATACTGTTCTGGTTCAGAGACTCGAATTTTATGGGAATTCATTGTCGAAGTAACTGAAACAATAATAATTGTCGAGATGTTTGTTTGTTCTTTATTACCATAGATATTCGGTAAAATATGCTGGCTTTAGATCGAGGAAAGCAATTGTCCGTTTCGATTTGACGTGGAGTGGTACAGACATATTTGCAGAACACTTACAATGAAAAATACAACTGAACCAATTACATCATATTTTTTGAAAATCTATATTTATTGTTTTATTCAACATACGTCATAGAAATTGTTACATTTACATTAGCACTGTTAGTCTGAATCTACTTTAATATTATTTTTAGCATTTTGTTATAATAATATTTAATAATATAATAATAATTTGCAAGAATCACGAAACACGTGATTTCTAGGACGAAAATAAGTAGAAAGTATAAAGCGAATTTTGTCTTCAAGGGTTCGTTCTTGATAAATGAAATTTCGATATCATGTTACTTGGGAACATACGTTGCCCTATTTTTACAGAAGCAATAACTCTCTTTATCGCTCGTATCATCACTTTTATAAATAAGACATTCCTCAGTAAACAGATGATCTTAAATTTCAACGAAATTTTTGTGAATCCAAAACGCTAGTAGAGACTTCTTAAACTAATTATTCAAATATACACATAGTGAAAACAACAAAATTTTCTTTGGTAATCCTATTTGTAGGCAATACAGTATAATATTTACATAGAAAATACAATAAGAGTATAAAATAATAATAGTGGCATTGTTGAGTAAAGATTTCATCTTTTGTTCGCTTTACCTATTCCTTATTAGTCAGCTTCTAATCTGTCGATTATAATTTAATTCATTTTGGTGAATTTTCTACTAGCACAACTCTAAAAATCTTTTAAAGTCCCGTTCTGTTACTTCCATTCTAATAGTAATTTTTATTGTTATAACTATTATGTTGCTAAATTATTTTTTTAAAAGAAATTCCACTTTTTGGATACTATACTTGTAGAGTTTTTTGCTTGTAAATTAGGGTAGTTCAGTAGAACAGTCATGTCACTAATTATTCACGATGTGGGGATACGTAGGACCAGAATAATAAAGTTGTTTGAACTAACTCAGTTTTGCTGGTTAGAAACTGCATATTTGATGTAAGAACAACTTTTTCTTTTATCAGTTCTTGATTGAACATGGTTATTATTATAGTGATGTGCGTACAGTACTATATACAGCGATTTGGATATATGAAAGACGTGAGAAATGTTTTAGGTCCCAACCCTTTAAGAATGGGCGTGGCAAATATGCCATCGTATACTTTGCTATTTTAGAGATGGTTGTATGTACAATACATTGAAATAATTTTTTAATTTATTAGTTACAGAATTCGTTTGTATGCAGAACTAGAATCACGATTAAAAATATCTATAAATAATTCATTTTGTTCCATCTGTTCGACATGGAAAATAACACTTGTTTAAAAAATCTATTCTTAAAGAGTTAAGCTATTCGTATTTGTTGATAGTTTAAAAATCAAGTTTCACTTGACTGTTATACGCACATAGATTTTGTTCTCGAAATTGATAATAGAAATAAAATTTAAAAATTTCGTTCCAACGAAACATTACGTAACTATTTCTAGTATTATTGACGAGAATTTTTCTGTTATAATTACTTCCAATCAGTGGTATACATTTCGTATAGAAATAGTAACGGCTTCAGCGATCGATTGGAATGATCGAGTATTACTACTGGTGACGCAACACAACCAAGTTCACGATGTCAAATAATTAAGGGGAATGACACGGTTCGTTTGATTAAACGACTTGGATATTGATTGTTGTTTCGTTAGCTTTAGATCAACGTGAAACGAAGGGTGCTGTTTTCTTTGTCAAAGAACACGACAAGGGAACCGGTGTAATCAAACGAGTTACGCGTGTGCCATACAGCCAACGGTGCGATAATTGAAATGCTTCTCGTTAAACGTTCGTGAAACGTAAACGGCAATCATAGCGTGAGGAACGAAACGATTCATTTCTGCGAGGAAGTGTAGCAGAGTTGGAAAGTTATCGACCCTCTGCCACTTCTAACGTACGTTTTCTATTGATTTTAGAAGAGAGCTAACATCGTTTGGATTTAATATGACGAAATGGTCGTTATTAATTAGGGGGTATTCGTATTTTAATAACAAATCCTATAAATACTAACAATGGGACACAAGTACGCATTATCTCACAAGTACGTTTACATTCTCTGTGAAATCGAAGAGGCAGCATTCGATACTAGTCTACAGAGTGTATTCGTATATTTTATATTTAGAATCTATTCATATCAATCTTTGTTTAAAGATGTACAAATGATACATATGTCTAGTAATCCCTCATTATGTATGACATAACAGCCATCTATGTATACGTTACATTGGTAACTAGAATCTATTTATCCTTTCGACAAGTAATGTATAGTGCATATATACTACTTTTATTTTTATCATGTTTATATCTATTATTTTTAAATTTATTATTTAACAGATACATGTTTTATTTGTATATTTTTAAACATATGTCATATAAATAGTTTATAAATACTTGAATGAATATCGAATACGTAAATTATTAAGAAAATCGTTTGATACACGAGAATTCGAACTGAAAACTGACAAAGTATAGAGTAAACTCCATGAAATTCTTCTCTTTTTCTTGAGAAGACCAGACAACTTTTCGCTGAAACATTGCAGAAAAAAGTCAATAATTTAGTTTATTCTTAATACTGACAATACAAGCAATGATATTCACCTAGGAAAGGTTTCCGCCAAGCGTAAAGAGATGGTCATCTCTCGATATTATCCTTCAGTCGATAGTTGCTTCCGGTTAAATAATATCCACGTTGCACGTAGAGTGGCAGATAATTTTTTACGGCTGAAAGGAACGACGTGTCGGTGTGTAGCGGAATCCATTATTTACAGGAACGCCGTTAACGAATGTCGTTGAGCTAGGCGACCTCATTTTCGTAAACAGCATTGTAAGGGGCGGGGGTGGGGGGAAGGGCGGTATAAAAGATTCAACGGCAAGGAGACGAGCTTACCCCGTGGGTTAGGGGCATTCTCCGCCACCAGCGGAGTGACATATTTGCAGACAAAGCTGATTAACGTCCCTGGAAATGAAAAGCGCCGCTTAATCCCTCGAAGGGACAACGAATTCCTGGGGAAAGAAAAGCACTCCGCGGTTCACGGAGCACCGCGAAGCGTTCAACCGATAAGGGATGAGTTGTCGTGAATCGAAAATTGAATGCTGCCTCTTTAGAGCGTCCGACGACAGTACATTATTTTTTTCTTTTTCTTTTACCTCTTACTTCTTACACCAGGAACGCGGAACGTGTTTTTTGAATGAACATTCCGTCAAGAGCACTTTTCAAAGACACTCGGTGTTTTTGTATCGTCTCTCTGGTGAATGCCCTATTCTTCACTATTGGCTGGCTTGGTCGATGATTGGCAGTCGTATTCAAAATTTTCTCGGTGTTCGGTGTGCAGAATGCAACGGCTTTTACGGTTCTTTTTCGTCTAAAAAACATTCCTACCACCCACACCCCATCCGTTACTTTCCTAATGATTATCTACGTTGGTGTCTCTTTCTTGTGATCTTCTGTTGCTTCGATATCGCATGATTCCACGGTAAGTAGTATTTACTGCTGATCAAGTTTCTTGGTTTCTTTCGGATCTGAGTTTGTTTCTTTCATTTCATTTCAGTGTACTTCAATGTACTTCGTTTCAGTGTACTAAAAATTGGACAAATTTCACACGTCATCGTCAATTTTAAATGTCAAATCTCCTTCGTTTAATTTCAGACTACAGTAGAATCTCAATTATCCAAACTAATCGTCAAACACAGATGCTTCAAGATCTATATGTAATTTATCAACAAACATAAAAGTTTGACAACTTCATCCGTTCTCCGATTCAGTTTTTTAATCCTTCCAATTTCTCGACATGCACATTCTTCCTAAGCGTTTGATTTACTTTTCTCAAATCGCACGGCTACGTCAGAAGGGTTTGTAAAAGCTTCGAAATGGATAGCATTGTTATTTTTTTTTAGTTTTATTTTATTTTTACAGTGATATTTTTATTCTTCCTCCTATATGGTCAGTGGATGGGGAAGAGCGAAGGTAAGTAGAGAGCAGGAAAGCGCACTCGCTGTTGCGTTTAGAAAAAATTCTGAGCCTATAGCAAGGAGACGGAGAAGCAAAAGGGAACACACAACGGTGCGCAAGCGTGTTAACAACGCGCAACAGACATGATGTCAAGGGAATATGTTCGTTTTTGTTTCTTTTCTGAAACACGGTGGTTACAACTTGCGTCTTTATTGGTGCTGAATGGGGACATCAGAAAGTTGTAAGATTGGCTTGCTGCCTAAAGCCTCCATTGCACAGCAATCTAACTCAACTTGATTTCGGTCGAGACGGCGATGAATCTCAATTATGGCACATTATTAATTATTCTATTAATACATTTTAAAATAGAAGTTAAAATTTAGTAGAGCTAATTTAAAATATTCAACATTAAAAATGGTCATTTATAAGAAAATTAATTATTTTCCTTTCACAAAGGATACATTTCCTTATTTTATTTTTGTATTCCACTTTTTAAAATTATTTTCACATGTAACTTTCTTGCGCCACTGATAGAGATTTTGTGCAGTATACAATACGCTTCTAATAAAGAATAATTTATTCTAAAGTTTAAATTCTTTTGACTTACCGTTCTATGTTTGTTGAAACTTCACAAGGATTTGAATTTTTCGCAAACGCAATAGCAAATTTGTTCAGGCACATTACTTACCGTTCCTCTTGTCCCTCCACCTCCTTTACCAGAATTAATTCACAACATTGAGGAAAAGCAATAACGAGTGTAATGGCACGAGGGCTATTTACTATCCTCCTACTGCTCCATTTAATCATTCTAAGTTCCAGAATCCCAATAGTTATTGCCCACTTCACGTACTTTTCCCATTATATTCCCTTTGGAGTTATTTTATCGTTATTTTAATGGCGCTATTATCAATTAATTCCAAATTAGAGTTAATTATTCACAGAAACGTGCACTGTTCACCCCCTTTGGTTCTAGAGTTCCAATTTACTGCCTACTCTATCTATTTTTAAAATTTGTATTATTATTCTTATTTCTTCCTTCCTTGAGCAGAGTTTATTTCGTATATATCGTATCTATATTAAAAATATTATCTTTTACAGTATCGCAATAGTTATGAAATAATTACTCCATTGAATGTCCTTGATTTTTACACATATTTAATTATATAATCTCCTTTATTATAAGCAGCATTTGCTGCGATTCGCTTTGAAGTAAACAAATGACATCGTTTGGATAATTGGATGTTCAAATATTCGTTTGTTCGATAATTCGATGCTCAGCTGCAGTATTAACCCTTTGGGGTTGACGAGCACCGTACTGGGGACATAAGGAGGTGCTGGTTGGTACCATATGGGAACAAGTAGGGGTGGGATTATGCTAATCGAATTACTTCTAATTTGGAACGCGAGTTTCGAATTGAATAATTAAATTTCATGAAGGGAATTATTAAAAAGAACGAGTGTTTTAATTGATCAGAGAATAATTTAGTACAAACTGGCATTAAAGTTGAGAATATTCGCTCCATTATTGCCTAATTTGTACACCCATTACCATCGAATTTGACGAGTTCTAATAAATTTATTTTATAGGCAATTATATTTTGATAGCATTACTTTGCCTAATTAATTTCAAATTATAAGTATGATTAAAAATCATCCGAGGATGTCATATCAGTCATATTTCAAATATCATGTCAAAAATGTGTACGCCTCTACCCCGTACAGTGACGGTCGACGACAAAGAGTTAATTTCAAATGACAATACATTAAAAAATGTTGTATACAATTCTTATATTTGTTCTAATTCCTTGGTTCTCATATTTGTATGTTAAAAATTACTATTTACTTTGAGTAAATTGTATTTAATTTAAACTCTATGAAATTTAGATATTCAATTTATTTGTAATATACAAGCTTAATATTTTCAAGTATACGTTATATAGAATTGAACATGCAAAACTAGAAATTAATATTCGATTTTTATATTTATTATTTACGTACGTCATTACCCATCAGCAGTATTACAAATTCAGTTCGAAATGCTTCTTAGTTCATTTCCGCTGTTTTCCTCACAATGACATTGAAAACCAAATTTCGCGCGACGTTCGGGTCGTATCGCCGTTAAGAGCCGTTGATAAAATGCACCGTGTTGTATCAATCAATTTATTTCACTCACAATCAGTACTCGAGCGTAAATGGCCAGTTCCCCATTCATGCTCCGTGATTCGCATAAAATCAATAAATCATTCAGTTCGAGTAGTCACGGGTGAAACTATTTCCATGCAGCTGGTTAACCGTGCGGGAAACTGATGGAAACACAGAAACGGATATCACGATATATTCTTCCTGCAAGATGTGCAGTATTGATCCGGTTGTTTGTGAAAGAATGTTACACGAAATCTGCAGAGTGCACTGTATCTCGTTTGAATCCAGAGTTGAGCACACAGTTATTTCAAAATTAATTTAAGAACCATACAGCGAATTTAAATAAAAATAAATAAAAAAAGCCAATGAATTGATCGAAAACAAGCCAGATAACACGTTGTATATATTTAATCATTGCTCATTTTTCGAAATAGTTTTTTGTCAAAGACGTTTCAAATCTTTCTTCTTTAAAAAAAACTACCTTCTTTAATTATAGTTAGAAAAATATGAGACAATTGCCAGAATAATTCATGCGAATGTTAATTTTAATTGAAAAGGTGCCCAATTCTGCGAAAGAGGGAAATTATTTCCCGATATTTCAGAGCGCAAAATTTTTGACACAGTTCATTTAAAAGTTGTCCAGAAAGAGTGAAACGTTAATTTCGATGAAATGTCTGGTCGCCATTCAGAATTCCAAGTTTGAAACTAATTCGGCATACCTAACAACAAGGATACCGCAAATACCTTCTTTGTCTTCTTCAGCAACCTATTCCAAGGAGTGGAATACCATTCTTCGTATCTTTGAAAGCTGCATCGTTTCTGATTCATAAATTGTTCAGCGAAATGCTCGCTGAATTTTAGTAGGTGCAAAAGTTATATCTCTCGTGATTCTCAACGGGAAAATCCGACCGAAGTTCCCGATATCAAAGTTATTAAGTTTCATATTTATTATTCGATCGGCATCCTGTCAAGCCTCGTTATTAAAGAGTTATTATGTCGATCGCGTTGCAGAGAACGTTGTTGCTTGCAGCAGCTGCTTTTTAATTTTCCGAGTTTAACAAGGTGAAATTAATGTTTGGTATTTTGTCGCGTAACACGAATGCTTCCATTGCCTTGTTTGTTTTTGAAGGAAATTATTCTAGATGTATCTAATAATATCCGACGCTACAAATAACATAATTTCACAAAATATAAATTTAAAAGAGGAGGAAGTGGAGGTAATTGAATTTCTACACATATTTTATTTAGTCAAATAGGATACATGTGTTTACATATATCTCTAATAAAAGTAACTTATATATGTGTTACGACGTATGATCAAAGAACGAAACTCTCCTTTTCATGCAAACGTATAGTATTTTAAGATTCATTCAATTATGTCGATGGGCAACGCAGAGTCCACTTAGAGCGTTCGATGTAATTATGTTTAACGGCAACGCGTGGAAAGGGCGTCGCATAAATGCAAATTCTGATAACTTGAAATTTGGTTTGAATGAATACAGAGTGTTACACGACCGAGTATGGGCAGTGTCTGAGCCCAAAGGGGCAGCTCTACTTGAAGGTCGACAGCGAGGGTAAGCCTGACCTAACCTTTAATCATCGCTTCCGCAGGAGCCTTATATCATCATGCCATATGTATCACACACACTCACACACTCATATACGTACACTTATCACGTTTACACCGATTGTATTATGCTACATCTTAACCCGATCCGTGTGTCCCTCTCACGTTACTGTACTCTAGAAGCTGCCATTGCTTGCTTGCTTGCTTTTTCGTGTTCAGATTTCCAACCAAGAACCGTTAACAAGCCAGCTCGACATGCAAGCTGGAGATTCTCCCTAGAATTACTTCAGTGTTTTCATCGAACTTTCGAAACCATGCGATTTTAAGTCGAGACAATGCTTCCCGACGAAGACTACCCTCACCGGAACCTCCCTTACATCGTGTACACGTCTTTTCTCCATTACTTTCGATATCGATAGTTGTACAGGATGTTCCCAGCGATTATCCGTAGACAAATTGATCGGAAAATGTGGATGTTTTTATACGAAGCTTCGATTCCGAAAAAATCGGATGTGAAAATTGGAACTTTCTCAATCTTTCCTTTCTGTTATTTTGTTTACATAGACCACGTGGTGCGTTTGTTTTAGGAGCACAGGTGCAATTGTTTTTTCGAGCTATCGGAGGATCGAAAAGTGTTCGATTTTAATGAGGAAGAATGTAGAGATTCTTTTATCGTGTCTTATTTTTGAAGTATTGTAAATACTCGTGACAATTGTAGGAATAATTCAACTCTTCGTTAGTATCTTTGATCACGGTATTTTAAATTTTTTCAGTAATAAATAAAATTGTATGGTGTATAAGAAAAAACACTTTCTTTGATTAGAAATGTAGGATTTATTAGGGGTTGCATAAAGTTTGAAAAAAAATAAGTCTAATAAAATGAAACGAGGAAAATTTGTTCACACAGAAGAAAGCTGAGTCAAATAAATTGAAGTATAAATCATTATTGTATTTTTAATAAATACAAACAGAATTGCGCGTGTACACTCATACAAACCGAATGTACCACGTCGATTTGTAAATTAATGTAATTAATTTTTCCTTCTAGAGTACTTTTATAATCAGTATGTCTTCTGGTTAGATTGTATTTAAACCTTTGAAATTAAAACTTCACTCATGTGTTTGAATATCGATCATCTTGAAAACGAATCTTCGTCCTCCAAAATTTTATGTATTATTCTATGTATCTTCCTTCTATACATTTCCACGACTAATCTCTCTTTCCTCTAGTTGTTCCGCCCATTATGAGTATTCGATATTTAATGTTCCTATTTTCTACCTATATATATAGTTATCTCTACTAGTGGCATTACTGTACTGTTAAATTCCATTCACATTGATGTACCATTTTTTTTATCCATAAATGGAGTAGCTGCATATTTCAGTGTTAATCTGTTCACTAATATTATCGCGAGAGAAAGGGAATAATACATGTAGGAGTGAACTAGACTGTAGAGGAGGCTCGCGATCATTGAACATTGATATATTTAGAAAGTCTGTTGTCCTGCAGAAATGAAATACGTGCACGCAAATCTAATTATATTGCTATTTTTCATTGGTGTTATCGTTAAATCCTGGAGGTATTTGTATATGCCACTTAAGGAGAAATTTAATAATATACTGTCGTTTAAAATTAGTAATTTTTTCGCATTTGCATTCCCATCAAAGAAAGAATTTATATAACCTCTTGAATAATTTAATTATATTACATCGCAAGTGCATCACACATATATATCTGCATATCTTCTCGGTAGCTTTCCTGATTTCACAGAAATTAGCTTCAAGAAAAATCGGAGATCCCTCGACAACTGTCCTCGCCTCCACTACCATTTCTTACCAGCAATAAAAACAGCAATGTAATTATACACAGTTACTTGATTTCCACGAAACTACAGACTTTCTTTCACATATCACTCGCCAATCCTCCTTGTCATTGGCGCGACGGAGTCATCGGCAATGTCCAATAACAGAATCGTACCATAGCGATCCGGGAATGGCAAAACCCGGTGTCGATAATAGCGATTACGAGAGGCTTTATCTTCCAACGACGGAACATCGAAACCTCGATAACCATGTCGACCTGCCGAACATTCGATTGTCGAGGGGAGAGGGGTAGGCACGTTGTGGCAAAGAATCTTTTAGGAAATCGGTTGCTCCATCCCCCGAGCTCCCTGACCCGTGCTAATTCGATTCACCTATGTAACGACACAAGCACAGGTCGGTCTTTCTCTACGAATAACGGCGACGACGATAAGGTTCCTTATCGTTGACGACGGCTAGATGCCGAGCACTGCCCGATATCACCCCCGATAACGATCCTATTCCTATTTGTCTGTGTTCTTTCGATAGGACCGACGTCCACGGGCTGCAATTTCCCTTTCGAGGACCTGACCGACGCCGAGGATTCGCTAGTGAGCGACACGGAAGACAATATCGGTACTCGTATGCCTGCCACACTCGCATAACAACGTGAACCTCGGGGGTAGACACGAGACGGGGCTTCGATTTACCCCATCGCGAACGTTATTGCCCCCTCGCGAATTACCTCGGTCGGGCGACACGCGGAAGAGTGACGTGCTCGATACGTCGCTGCTGAAAAAAACTACCATCGAATGGAGTTACTCGCATTAATGCTTTTCCGCATTGAGACTATACTATATGAAATTGGAGATATTTAAGGGTTCCTTTTATTGTAATGTATAGCAAAAACAAATATTACACCTAAAAGTAATAAATAATTTACAATAACCGAAATGGCCTTTTTCTAAGGACATAATGTAGATTCATAATATCATAGGCAAAAAAACCACTCCTTCGCTGTTTATATACTAATATATTATACGTATATATATATATATATACTAATATTTCTTTTTATAAGAACGCGACTCTTCCACTTACAGAAATGTCTATGGCTTCTCTATTCTATCTATGTATCTCTGTGAAAAAATCGAACGAATAATATATTGCAAGTTATCCCGTTCCTGCAAGTAACCCCATTTGACTGTATCATTCTGGTTTTTTACGACCTTCGTCTCCGGAATTCGGCAGCGACATCCTATCGGCACGCACATCCTCGGGCTTTGTGACCATTGAGGTGTATCGATCGTACGTGTTGTTTTCGATGCAATGATACGCACAAGTCGTTCTACCCCCGTGTCGTTCGGTCATGTCAGCTTCAGACGAACACGTAGTGTCTGTGTAGACACTCCACTAGACCTACGTGCCGGTAGTTTGTTCCTGTAAAATCGTTGTGCAGGCTCGCGTAGTGACACGTACACGTTCTGTCGTCGAGCTAATATCCGAAGAATGAGACAGAGAGCCCCGTATTGTCTATTTTTTTTTGTTTTTGTTTTTTTTTTTTTTAATTTGGTTTGTCTCCCTCCTACGTCGTCGTTTCTTTCTTTTTGTAGCGAATGAATCGAGTATTGCTTCGTCACTGTAGGGATTCGACGACTGAAGGGTTCGTTACGTGTGTTATCTGTGTATTACAGACGAGATTCTTCGGTTTTAGGTGAATATTTTATGTCGGCTGTATCGAAACGTGTGGGCATAACCGGGACTGGGATTAAGGGATTAGCTTAAGATACCACAGGTTCAGGTTACGGATTTTAATAGCCACGTGAAGGGTATATGGCGCGAGTTTGGCCAATAGTAGGGCTAAATAATAATTTTTCATTGTTTATTCATATTATTTTTATTTAAAAGGAATGCTTTATGTTCAAAGAAGAATAAAACAGCTTCAACTGATAAATCAAAGTTTAGCAAATGGAAGGTTGTATAAAAATGAAGTGATGCTAACAACGCGCAAGGATCCATGGGGACTGAGTGTTCCCGTTACACGAGAAGTAAATGAACTATGCAAACGATAATATTACAGACTCAAAATCAACTAAGAGTTACGAGAGTATCAAGTAGGCCAACTCGGTACAATAACCCATTTCTCTGCAATAAGGGGGAATAATTTCTCCTGGGTCCTCGGGACCCAAGGGTACCGAATACAGGTTAAATGGTTACCAATTATTCCTTCCCATACTCTAAGTTGACGCTGGCATCATGCTTGTTCGTCCCAATAATAGGCATAGTGATCGTTCTATAGCCCGATTTTGTTTAATTGAACTGGTTAGGAAACATTATTGAATCTAGACTATTCTGGTTAGACAGTTCTGTTAAACAACCATGTGCAGAATGACGTAAATGATGAGAAAGTCTTTGAATCATTTGCATGTGGTATGGTTACAGCTATTCATTATGCAGTATTCTGCAAACAGTGTTCCAGATTCTACATTCTATGTGACGCTATGCCTAGAAAAGCTATCACTATTTTCATCGCTTTCGCAAGCTCAATTCTCTTCTGGTGTTATTCCCATACGTTTCGATACACCCTGAATCTGGATGCATCATACATACTTGAATAAAATCTATCGAATGTAAGTAAATAAATACTAATTTATCTAATATTTTGCGGATTCATTTATTTACACCATTTAGAAACGTGTAGATGGAAGTGTACGTAAGTCAAAATGCACTTTTTTAAATCAAAATAAGATGTACATTGTTGATACAATTGTAAAGGGAAAGTTTGTCAGTTCATTTGGAACTTTTCTTGTGCGTAAGAAACCCTTCACAAAATTTTACTTTTTTTTAATCAGTTTGCGTTCAGAAATTGCCCGATTGTGGGGCTTATTGGTGTCGTCATTGTTCGTAGCGGTAGACTAGCCTGTCTCTGTGTGTCCGCCTCTCTGTATGTATTTGTGTTTGTCTATCGTTTATTGTCTGTGAC
Organism: Hylaeus anthracinus; assembly: GCF_026225885.1. Classification (NCBI taxonomy): domain Eukaryota; kingdom Metazoa; phylum Arthropoda; class Insecta; order Hymenoptera; family Colletidae; genus Hylaeus; species Hylaeus anthracinus. Next base: position 8,234,604 of record NW_026534330.1, on the reverse strand, counting down.
GGATCAGTCATCATCAGTATCTTCAGTCAATTTTCAAAACTACTTCGAACACACGAAAAACGCAAATGTGACATGTACAAACACATACAAACAAATTCAGGTGTATTCATGAATCAATTAATTTCTAAACAGTAACTTTCTGTAACGAAGTAAACAGCTAGCTATCATTGAAGAATCTTCGAAATTACGAAAGTATAAACATGTTGTAGGTATCAAAAATGTTCTATTCGATAGAGAATAGTTAGATACAGAATAGGTGAATGCCTTTTAAAATTTATCCTTAAAAGAAATGAAATAAAATATTAGTTACTTCAGAGTAATTCATAACAAATGAATGCGATGATACATTTTTCGAGAATTTTTTTGTCCAGAATTAGGTCGAGCAAATAAATGTATGAAATCATTCCGTACAAACATTATGGGGTTTATGTAGAAAACCAATATCGCTGCAGTATCATATTAATTTAAACGATATCGTGAATAAACTCGTTAACTTTTGTTCACATTTAACACTAAAATATAATAAAAATAACAAAGAATAATATATTGAAATTCCCTCAGTATATTACGGTACACGAAATATACATGAGCGATTTTAATATCATACACCATTAACTACTACATAGCTTCATGAACTAATAATTTTGCAAACTTTCTGCTCTTCCATAATTATACGTTGCTCGCTAAAATTTAACGCAGCGGTAGTTTCCACTATATGACAGTTATTTATGCTACGTGGTGAGTGCTTCGTCAATTTTTTAACAGACATTAGGTGACGAAGGGGTTGTACAACTATATTTTGCACCTGCAAAAGTGAAAGAAGACAAGTTTAATATTATCTACGTGCAAAACGAGTGATCGTGGTGGTACCTCGAAATGAAAAATTAATAAGAAAGCCGAGTGTATCGTGTAGACTGGATTAAAAATATATGACCATATAAATAGTCACAGAAATTCATTAATTGACACTATTTTGCAATCTGTACTATGCATGTATGTTACACCTTGCACAATGTCTTTAGTCTCCTGCTGTTTTGGATATTATATGTATACCTTGAGGATATTTTCTTCACACTCGTCTCACATATTAATTTCAGTTTTCTTCACATTCTTAATGTTTATTCATATATTATAAGCTCGACCTTTCCTTCAATGTTTTTTTCATTTGTTATGCTTTATATTTCCTACTGTATGCGTATGATAATTTTGACCTACTTTTATGCATTTTTACATTACTTTTAATAGGTACCTGGACTGGGTCTTATTTCATTTCCAATGCTGTTTTCTATTTTCCATTCTTATTATAAACGGAGCATATTTTTCTCCTGCGTTTGCATTTGCTTTTTTATTTACGCCGCTCTATACTAAAGGACTGATCAGAATATTTGATATGCATTATAAATGTGCAACCAGTTCTATGTTTCTAATTATATTCTTTACATGCATTGTGCATATTGTATACGTGGTGATTCGTTAGAAACAGAAGATCTGCTTGTGTTTTTCGTCGCGAAGAATGGAACAAAAATATTCAAGACGAGGATTGATTGATTTTTTGAGGTGGGTAGGTTCGAAATATAATTTCAAAAATCAAGTCAACGGTAAATCAAGTCATGCGCGTGGAGTTTGTTTAAAATAAATCCAAGAAACAATGATACATATATGTTTTACTGTTTAATTATTTAACGTTTCACAGTCACGATAATATATGACATTATTATTCTACTTAACATTATCAATGAGATATGACTATATTATAACATCTGTTTCTGGTAGATCACTCTGTATAAATAATATTATAGTTCATAATATATGTATAATACTTTATATACTATCTAATTAATGTAATTAATACATAATACTATGATGACGTTATTATCATTTACCACATAAAAAAAAAACATAGGTAGTCACTACAAGCATTTCTATTCCGAATGATAGATAATAAACTAATAAATATTATTCAAAATAACAATCTTCGTACTGGTTATCTGCATCTTCAATTTCAGTTTTTGTCTCACAAGCATTGGACGTAATTTTATTTACCATAAAAATATTTTGCGCGTTTATGCCATTTTTGCTTTTAGCCTCGTTCACTCATTTCGTTCATCTTATTATGCTTCATGTCCCGTTTCTTGCAACTCTGACTGGCCCCTTCCACGTTTATATACATATATAAATATTCGAATCATTAATGCGCAATAAATCCACGTATCATACGTACATATATTTATATTTATATTCAGTGCTCGTACAGTGTTGCTAGATGCGCCAATGCGTTCTTTTTTCACTGAATGTTCCATCCGTCTCGCATATATACATATCCACACATTCGATCGTTGGCATTGTACACATATATTCAGCTCGATCCAGTCGATCCACTTATCGTCTACGAGAATACTAACTTCATTTTTAATATGGAAAAAAAAGGAGTTTTCAAATTAGAAAGAATTAAAATTCACTGAAACATGATACGGTCTCCGTTGCCGAGTCGTTGATAACGCGAGCAGTTTGGAACTTCTCGTTCGTAACTCGCTGAACTGACGAAGCTTTCGAGCCCCGCGTTGAAAGTTTCGTCGAACGTGACGATCGACTGCGAACTCTCGAAGCAATCACTGACACCTCTGCTTCAACTTTGCTCGACGGGACGATTGTTGTACGCGCACCTGATGATGCTGTTGGTCGTCCAGGTCGCGTGGGATGTCCACACTTCATGGCACCGGAAGTGATCCAGCGCAGACAGTACGGGAAGCCTGGTGACGTCTGGGCAGCGGGTGTTATGCTTCATATACTGCTCACTGGCACGCTACCTTTCGTGGGTTCCCGAGATCGGCTGCGGGAAGCCATTTGCAGAGGACGAGTGCAGGTAGGAGTCTACGAGATTTGGCAGCCTTTCTTTATTAGAACGTTAACCCTTTCACAGTCCAGTTCGTCGTAGGACAAGATCTAACGTACGTTGTTCATGTCAGAATAGGTATGCATTGTGATTGTCGTGTTTAAAGCAATTATTACAGTGCACATCATGTAAACAAATGTACTTCGTTTATTTAATAGACTTTGGAGACAACGTGCTTCTGTATGGGTTATTATTTGATACATTTATCGAGCTTCAAGCTATGCCAGTACGAAAATGTTAGACATATTTTATGTAGATACTTTAATATATGAAAATTGAAAAATTTATTTCTGCTTTTACGCTATTTTTCTTTCTCTTAGCTCAAAGAGAACAAGCATACAATTTTGTATCGATTGCTTGTTAATATCATGTGAGTTTGTAAATTTTAATTATGAACGACCCAAAGCATAATTCATTATTGTTTAATGAACACTGTTAATCTATATCTTCTTCGATATAAAATATTAATCATATACAGGCATTTAAAAATATAAAAGTAGAAGAGTTGATTCATGGTTTTATTATAATTTTATATTACATGCTTGTCAGTATTACGTGAATCCATGAATATTAATTTACATTCAAGCACGTTACCTACAACATCGAAAATTTAATCTTATAACCAATTCGGATGGGATTTATCGTTTGCATTCAAACATTAATATTTGTATTAATGATATATTAATAATAGCCACACTTTATTTTGATAAACGATCTAAAAATGACAGGTAGTAAATCGAGTAGCAGGGTAGGTAAAGTTGTATTGGTATTTTCATAACTCTTACAATGTCTAAACTGTAATATAAGTTTCAGACGCAACGATTTATGATACTATGTGTCGATACAGCAAGCTGCAATAACACAGCTCAGAGCTTAGATCTTTTATCGCCGAAATAATGTAGGTTTCATTCGTTTTGAGGATTAAAAAGCAATTCACGTCTTTCAAACTACTTTTCTTCATTTCATACCACTGTGAAAGGGTTGAGTAAACTTCACTAATTCGTGTCTGTATTAGATCTACTCGAGTATAGTGTTGGCTTGCTAACTGTTGCGGTTTCCGGCTCATTAGTTGCGCATACTCATCTCCACCATCTCGCCATTCCATTCCTACAGTTGCCTAAGAGCAGAGATAGCCTAAATTCTTGTCTATTATAAATATTTTATTTCACTCTTCTTAAATCTTCTTCTTCTCAATTAGATAGGTTTGTCAGCTAGATTTTTTTCATATATATATAGACCGTAAATTCGGGAGAAGAGAATATCACATGTTTGTCAACTGTGACATTATCGTTAATTATCGGCTTTGTTTATTATAATGTATATATTTATTCTACCCAGGACAGAGGCTGAACTTTCACATACAATAAACTTTATCGAATACATTCCACTCTTGAGGCACAGCAATAGCCTTCAAACACAACTTCCATTTTCGTTAATTAAATTGAGTATCATAAATTATATAATATATTATGAGAACTTTAAATTGACGAAAGAAGTCAAAATATAAATTGACAAGTGTGTTAATTTCTTTTACAATATATGAACAAAATTTCGATTCGTCGTTTGGGTAGTAATTGTTACAGTAGCCAATTCTGCTCGAGTGATCCATAACGTAAAGCGCGGTTCGTTTTCTCTTACTACTCCAGCATATCTACTGGATATCCTTTTGTTTGCGGCGAGTAATGAGAAATTTCTTGAAATTTACAGATGGAAACGCCACTGTGGGATTGCATTAGCGAACCAGCAAAGGATCTCATACAGAGGATGCTCACGACAGACGTAAATCACAGGATCACCATACAAGAAGTCCTCAACCATAAATGGCTTAGAGTGAGTCACGTTTCGTTAAATGTCGTCCAGGACTGAATCCAACATTTATTTCCTCCATGGTTTCATAACGCTTTGCTATCAGAACCTGCGAAGAATGGATATCTGTACTTTTTAAATTTAATTTCAACTTCCAACTCATTCGTTGCGAGAGTTCAAAAGTTTCTTGGACCTGGTTAAATAAACCACCGAGTTCCGATTGAAGCATTCGAGTTGAGAGATACCTCTAGCTCTTATACGATGTTTCATTTAAAGAACAATTCGGACGCAATAAAAGTTTTCCAACGAAATCAAAAGGATCAATAAATTTCCAAATTTTAGAAACCACGCTACAATTTCAACATCGAGGTACTAAAATGTAGATTCTCAAAGTGGGACTAATAAAAAACTGAAATTTATTCGAATAATATTTATGTCATTCTGCTATGCCACACGTGCGACAGAAATGAATGAAAGTATAACGAGACGAGATTTAAGGCAAAGATAATTCGCGCTGCATCTAGTACGTTCAGCATCTCCGTACGTTCGAGCCGATCATGCTAGCAACTTCTATTTAGCAGATGCCACAGGCGTATCTGCTTCTTTTTATATCGTATCAGGCTTTCGATAAACGGCCTCATTTTCTGTTATTATATCCGGCGAATGTGCGTGCGCATGTGCGGGGCATATGGTGCAATAAAGTGAGAATATACCTATGTGATACGACGGTTAGCCAGTGACCTAAGGTAGTGAAGCTTGGAATCACCCCATGTATCGATGCAATACACGTGCAACTGGGCTATCGATCGCTATAGCAGGGGCAAAGTTCCATCGGTTAATGAAAATAACTGTAGCCGTGTATATTTTTCCTCTGCGCTAGTTACAGTTTTTTGAACGCGGCTGCACGTTCTCTGTACCCCCTAAGAACTTCATAGAAACTCGCATAATGGCCGTTTCTTTTCCATTCAGAAGAAATTGTCTGGCACTGGCTCTCCATAACAGATCCGTTTTTAATGATCTCTTCCGACGACGGACGTACTCTATGCGCCCGATAAAATATCACGATCTCCATTTTTCTGCGAATTTTGATCAATGAGTACCGTTGGTTCATCGGAGGGAAAAATATAAATCAAAAGTCAAGAGGTATTAACGTTCTTCGAATCGGCGAACGGAAAAATTTCGCAGATATTACTTTCATGAAATATCTGTACGGGATGTGTGTAGGGTATTGTTCGAGTAACGAGATGCTTATATGATTTATTGCGTAACTGATACGTTTTTAATGATCGTTTTTGACGAGTGTATGTATTCTGTGTTTATAATCTCTGATTTGCCCGTGGAAAATTTTGCAATTCTGAACTCTTGGTTTCAGTCACCTTCTGGCTAAAGTACGAATTATATATAATTATAAAAATACCATATTATTAATGAAGTAAATCTGTTAAATAAGATTTACAGATTTCAAATATTGAAATCAGGAATAAATAATCATTAATACTCCATGTTTTCCTTTATTTTATTTTGGAGATCTCTTTAAACTAGAAAATTTATTTTAGCCGCCCAACATATTAGGGTAGTAGCATTTTCATACCTTTACTGATATTGTATTTCCTTGTGCAGTTATAGTATAATTTACGCTCGAATCTAAAGCTGACAGTAGTCGAAACTTGTAACAAACATTGGACTCTGAAAAATTAATTCGGTTCTATTAATCTGCAAGCTTCCAACAGTGAATATTACCGATAAACATAAGAATTTGTTTGATTCAGAAAACGAACACGAAATTATGAAGAATTTCTGTATTATGGCTTAATTTGAATATTGATTTATTGCATAGCAGCTTGAGAAGAATTCCATATCATAGCTCGTAGCGTCGTTGGATTCGGATGCGTGCCTGCTAAACAAGTTCTGTTGCACTTGCAGGATCGTGACAAGGGCGTGGCGCGAATACACTTAAGCGAAACTATAGAGGAGCTCAAGAAATTCAATGCCAGACGAAAATTGAAGGAAGCCGTGAAAGCGTCGGTTTCGTCGCAGAAGTGGCACGTCGGGTATTCGGAAGTAAATGGCGACAGTTTTTTGGACTCCGGAGACGAGGAAATCATGACCACAGGTAAGAATAAAGTTTAAACCACTTGCCTCGTGGTAGATGGGAAAAGTTTAGGAAGCGTGGAGTTAACAGAATGGGCGTCTGATAGCAAACAGTTTATCGCGGTGAAAATGTGAATAAACCGAATTTAAATGTTCTTAAAGTAGCTTAATGCATCGCTCATGATTTTATAAAACTCTGTAGGTATTGTTATGAGACTGAAAATTACTTTGCTTGCGGCATGCAAATTATCTTTTTGTTTAATATTGTTTCAGTCGATGTATTCTACAAGTCAGTTTATATCTAACAATTTTTAAAGTACATTATTGTATATAAGAACCTAAGTTGTACATTAGAGAAAGTGTTTTATAGTGGAAAACGTTCATTATCGAAATTTTGTTTAAAAAGATTATTAGGTTCAGTGTATCTATGGTTATTACATGAATGTAAAATTATTTTCTAGGTGCTGTAGCTGACATTTTGGACTCTTTGGACGACATCGAGGTACTTCAAGAGAGTGGAAGACTGACGCGTAGTGAAATACTGAATGCGGTTGATGATTATCGCCTTCGAGCGACTTTAGAGGTACGAGCATTTTGAGAGTCGTCAGTGACTTCTTCTCAAGCTCTTCATAACGACTTTCTATTAAATATACGTATATTAGGCATGGTAAGCAGTATACGAAATGCATCTTCTAAATGTGCTCCCATCTTCTGCAATTCTCATTTTCGTCGATATATTCGAAGTGTTTTATTTTGTTTAAAAGTAACACGCGTGACAAATTAAATAAGTTCCCTAGATTTATTTAGACGACCTTCTATAGGCTTTTAAAAATGATCAGACGACTAACTATACGTTTCGTCTGAAGCCACAGGGATCTTATTAAACTTGACGAACTACAGATTCTTCTATTCAGTATTTCCGTTTCTAGTGATATTCAATTACACGAATGAAGATTCTCAAGCCTTATGACTTCAACTACATTAAGTAGTTTCGTAAAAATTTAAATCATATCCTCCCTCTCCGGAAGTCATAGCTACCATCACCGAAGACACGTCGATAACATACCGACGCAACATCAAATTCCACGTTAGCTACTAACGTTAGCTACTGACTTTCGAAAATTCCAAATTACCCAAAATTCATAATCCGTAAGTCCTCGCATTATGCACTGAAATATAATCATTAGAAATATGAATTTTTCTTATTAAAATCACTTTGACTTTCCGTTTTCCATCAAGATTGACTGACTGGCGGTCGATGCAATGGCCTCGGTTAAAGAGGGCGCCATCGGTGGTTTCCGCTACCCTCTCGAGGTCGTTTTTCTTTCCGCCGTTCAGATCTCACCCCTTCCGTCTTTCATTATGTTTATATCCCGTGGGAAGAGGTGCGCTCTCATTTTTCCGACGAAAAGGGCGCAAGCGCTCGCCCCTCGCCTACCAAGATGGCTGACGCGATGTTGTCGTAAACAAAATGCCAGGGAAGATCGCGGGGCCGCCGAATCGCGTCTTTGAATGGATAGATGTGTCACGTGCATCCTCTTTGTGTTTGCTAAAGGGCCACGTGGGCTAACCCACGCTGTTAGGCATATGGCAGACAGGTTATGGCGTAATCTGCCTTGAACGGAGATGCGCCTCTGCCAATTGATATTCTTCGGCGAGGCCGAACTGGCCGGTGACCTCCTTGAAATTGCAGGTCTCCTGGTAAGTAAATCGGCCACGTGCAGAACCAAGGACCCCTGCTATTGGGTTTCCTTCCCATTTGTACCAAATACAATAGTACACCCATAAACTAAGCACTCAATAAATAAATGAAATTGAAATGGGTTTCCTTCTGTTGCCAGCAATGTATTGAAGAGATGCAGATCTCTTGCAGAGCTCACATCTCCCATGGATCTAATTATAATAGATAGTCAAACTTGATACTTGTTGAAAAATAATATTACAGGCATTTAGGAATTAGATAACTTTGTCCAGGGCTTTGAAGATTGGGGTAATATGACCCAAACCGGTTCCTATAGGTAGTTGGTTTTTTTTTTAAATGTCTTTGTATATAAGATCGAGGAGCATAAGTTGTGAACCTCTGCTGCACACTGACAGAGCTTGGCTAGACACCATTTTAAATACAAACTACCTGTGCTTGTGTTGTGTTCTTGTGCCACACACGAATCACAGTGACATGATGAGACATCTGAGGGGTTAGCGACGAACTAACGCGTTTTATGAATACGATGCATGGCTGGTCGGTTCGGTAATTGAGTTAGCAGAAAATGGGAGAATATAAATTTCGTTTTATTTCGAATTCTTTCGAACACCTTTCGAGTGTTTCTGTGCCTTATTACATATTAATTTTATGTGTTTTAGAAACTATGCGTCTATTCTACCTTGTATAGATTATCCCATTCTGTGTCTAACGTATCTTTTATTTATTACCTATTGAAACTGTATTTCAGAATATAAATTAATTAATCGAGTGTTTAAAAAAAAGAATGTACAGAGAGTTTAAGAGTGTATAAGCTAAGGGTGTTGATTTTTAAGTACTTTTTTTGGTTACAGAATTGCGATAAAAAGATTAATGATTTTTTTTTCAGCTGTACGATAGGATTTCGACCCGGGTTTCAACGCCATGCCGGGCGCCGCAGACAGACGCAGTTCAACGTGCGCGAGAAGTGGAAGAACTTCTTCGAGAGATCGAGCATTCGGCAATAAGAAACATCGATAGGGCCGATCTTCGGGAGCTCCACGAACTTCTGATTCAGCCGCACATGAGGGTGAGTCTGTGAACAATATCAGTTCGTCGTGTTTGGGTCACAAATAACCTTTGTTTTACATCCTAGATGAAGACATGAACTTTCTTGGCTATAGTAACTCAAGTAGGTGGTGAAACTTTGGGGTAGTTTTACTTCTGAAGTTTGAGTTGCTCCCGCTATAAAAGGAAACGTGTCCTTCATTTCGATTATTTTACAGTCTTCAACGTTTCATCCAAATGAAGGGATTATTAACACATTACAGTTTTTAAAACATCATAGTTAAAATGTGACAGAAGTTATTTATGACTCAACCTAAACATTATTAACAGCTTAAACCGATTTATTATTACGTAACTGTAATTAACATAGTTTTTAGCGAAATAACCAATAGTAGTAAATTTAAAATTCAAAAATCTGGTTTTTAATATATGGGGGAGAAATGGGAAAAGACAATTTTAAATTGTAGCGCTTCTTAAAGACTAATTTATGATTCATTTTTTTCTTGATTATAACAATTCCTGACAATCGCACAGAAGTTCTCAAAATAATTTATCGAATACAACACTTGTACAATTTAATCATTTGTTGTTGAACTTCATCAAATAAAACGACGCACTACTTAAATCATTTATAGATTCAGGAAGCAGATAGGAATGAACATTTATAGAATTTTTATAGAAAAATAAGAGTCAGTACTTAGCCCAACGAAGTGTTATAGCAATCCAATACGAGGTAACGGAAATATAGTAACCTTTTTGGAGAAGTGGTACTTATAAATATCCACTGCTGGTGCTTTTACCTTATTTATTCTACTCTTAAGTTGCCTGGAATTAAACCTGAAATGAAACCTGAAGCGCCAAGGCAGTAAAACGGTCCCCAGTTTATTTCTACGTCAGAGAAGGTGTCACGAATGTATCGAACGAATGTTTACCATTGCAAAATGGTATTCTTCCTCTAAACTCTAATTTTCGAAAGGGATACACTATCCTATAACAGTCTCAAAACGTCGAAAAAACAACCCTAAGTTACTTTTACTCTATTCTACAAATGAAACTTGACACTGCAAAATGTTAAACTTGTTTTCATCTGTTTTCAACGAGTTCCTAATTCCTCAACGTCTGAAACGTATCAAACCATTGCTTCCTGCTAACTCTCGTTTTCAGTAGGGATAACACTCCGATAAGTCTGCGGCGTGCCACGCAATTGCATTGATCTTTCTTTTCGTCGTGGTTGGTGGTAGTATATTTACCGCGGTGTTTGACATTGCCCGCGATACACCGTAAATAGGGTGCAGAAATGTAGGTCGATCGTTAAAATTCTCATTTAAAAATTCCGTAGCTGTAGCGAGAGGAACACGTAAAGAGGGGAACAGACCGTTCGAAAGAGCAGGAGGATCGACTCGGTGGGAGGAGGAAAAAAAAGAGCTGGCAAAGGTAGACGAAAAGAGCTGGAGAGCGATGTTACCGTGAAAAGAACGAGTTCTGATAGCCGAATGGATCTATGATCCCACCGCGAACCGAATTAATTTCTCCTTTCACTCCGTATGCTAGACGTTCATTGTCCTAAGTCTGTTGTTCGCGAAATCACGTTGTCCGATTTTCGTCCACTTGAACGCTGATGAAACGTGTAATCAGTCCAAGGATTTTCGAATTTCATCCCTCCTGATTCGGTGGACATCGATGCGGTGTCCTACTTTAATTACACATGAGGATAACACAAGACGGTGAACGAAAATAGAAAAGACTGAACCACCGAAAATATTGCCACTATTGCATTCTTCATTCGATTCCATGCAGTGGTTTCATTTTAGTAAAGAACCCGTCTGGCACTTTATATAGAGTATAAATTGGTATCCGCTTTTTCTTGCCTTGGCTGCGGTTATTGTTCTTTTATGAGGGTACACGTCAAACTTCCAGAATTTTTTCAAGATTTAAATACGTATTTTAATTCGAATGAAAGAAAATACATTTTGTTGTTAAGATACGTGTTCTTTTTTTATATTTTGAGATGTCGATGAAATTTTTTTTTTCTCAAAGAGAAGGATAATGCTCCTTTCATATAATCCCGAAATTTAATTTTGTGGAACGTGGTAAATTTTCTAATTTGTTTACGTTTCATCTTATGTATTTCCTCATCGATCTGTTATATTCGGGATGAAGTAATAACAACAACTGCTTCACGTGGAAATACATAATATCAAATTGAATTCAGTATATTGATTCGCATTGTTTAAAATTGAATTCTGTAAAATGCAGCTGGAATTTTCAATGTATTTTATAATATGGATACGCGTATATACATATTTGAAATCCTGTTGCGCACTAACCAATTGTTTTTTGGTTTAAAAATTAAATGGGAACGAAGTAGTAACCATTTTGTGAATATATTAATGGGACGTAAAATGTTTTGCGATTGAAAATGTTTAGGACACGGAATTTAATAACAGAAATAATAATTTAGTTCTTCAGAGTTGATGTTTCTTCTTCTTGAATATGAATATGAATAATACATAATGCTGTTCTTATATTTTAATAACGCACAGTATTTTCATTGTTTAATTTTAATTTGTAATTGGCGAAAATTCAATTTTCTCTTACTGATTTAATTTTATTATTCATTATCTTATTTCTCTTATGAAAATTAATTAAAATTGATACAATATGTTGTTTCCGAGGATATCTAGCTTAATTATTTTAATTAAATTTCCATTCAGTTACTAAAAAGGTAAAGTGATATAATGAATTCATTTATCTGCTTTTACTGAATTTAAGAATTTAAAAAGTAGCACATATACCGTTTACACATTACTAAATATTTATAATTTCACAAATGTTTGAGTTTGATGTATAAACTCCTGTGTAAGATGTACGTAGGCGCTCCAAAGACATACACACGCAGCGTCTCAGAGGTACACATCAAATATTAACCTAATCGTGCGTCCTCATTACGTTCAATGCTGATTGAATCCCGGCAACGATCACAGGTCGCGAAACGACCATAAGTAACCTCGCTTAATGTCTTATCGTCAAATGGTACTCGAATATAGGGAGGCATCAGCTTACTGGCTTGCGTTCGCTCTGAAAATGATACTTCAAAGGAACGTGTTTGTCAACTGTTCTCTAACTGTTGCGTTAGAAGTGTTCCAAATGCTCGACTGTGTTTACAATCGATCAATCGCATCGAAGACCTTTCAGAGCAGAATAGCGAAGGAGTTCCGTAAGAACGTAACCCATTCCCCGCTGCTTGTTTATTGGAAAACAGAGTGGTTCGCGAACTCGTCACGAATATTTCATCGGGTATACACGAAACGTTCGTGTCGTGTGTTACTTTCGTGTGGATTCGCTTCAGAAATGCAAACAAGGGCTGCGATTAACCACACTTTGTCGCAAAAGTCTATATAACAGCATAAAATATATAAAAATCGTTTGAAATTGTCACGAAATCCACGCACGTTTGTAAATACACATTGCAATGTTTCATTTTTTTGAATTAGGTGGGTTAGAAAGTTTTTCACCTCTTGGTTTGCTTTTTATATATGGTGGGATATAGTTTAACTGGCCTCAAAGGTGAGATTAGTGATAGTCGTACACTTTCATATTTTATTTAAAGCTATTCATTTAGTTGGCTATGCTATACATCACAGTTAAACAATAAATAAGTAAAAATCTAAAAAAATTGCACATATACCATTTACATATTATCAAATGTTCATAATTTTGCGAACGTTGATTTTTATACCTCACCTTCACAAGTCGAAACACATTATTTCTTGTATTTTACTTTTTAATACAGAAATATGTACCTCACGAAAACCTAAACATAACAATTAAATTAGAATTATTCTTACTTAATTTTCTACATAAATAGAATTTTACTAAATTCAAGCTGTCTTATACGTATTATATGCATGTGTATCTTCTTAAAGTGTATGGATTATTTATAATTTCCTATATAAATGCAATTTCATTAAATTCGAGAAAACGTATTAGCTGTAACAAATGAGTATCTTCCTAAAAGGTGTGAATTATATAGATTTTTCATCCTTCGTACCCGTATGTGGACGTTTGTGACCAATTGTGTCTTGACATTGGTTGTTTTATGTTTCATTACGTGTTAGCCATCAGCGGCCACGTTCCAAGCGTGACAACGATGCGGTTTATTACCGCTCTACAGCTTAATGGTTAAGCAAATACGTCCAACCACGGTAATTGCATAATTAAGACTGCGCAGAATAAGTTCCTGCGCCGTGCGACATAATGCCGCTGTGGTCGCGTTTGGTTTCTAAACGTACTTATGCTGGTTATTCGCTACTCTCGAAATCATAGTTGTTGGAATTGCTAATTGAGTAGGCTGTGGGTATTGTTATATACCTGATTGCTGTCAGATTCATAACTAGGGTAGTATGGAAACAGAATTATTGTTAGAGACCAGAATTATTTTTAGAGATTTCAATGCTACTTTGATTTCCCGTGCCAATGAGAATTAGAAAATCCTGTTTTATTATGCAACCTTGGACTTTGTTAATAAAGTCTAGTACAATATTTTCTAGACAAAACTATAATTATTTTATTTCTATCAATAAATGGGTAAACTTAGTTAACCCATCAATGATCCACAAATTTGTGTTAAATATTTTATTTTTACGTAATTCCACCGTATAGGGAAGGAAGTTCAAAGTGCCATGTGTCACGAATGTATCGTCTCCTTGAAAGAAACTCTGAGTCCTTTGTCCAATTACGTTGCGCAGGTTTGCTCTTGGCAACAAATAACTTCTCCCAATATGCTTCTCTTACTCTACCGGGTGTCTCATTTAACTCTTCAAATACCTCTAATACTAAGTGCTTTGGATGAACCCTAATTTGATGTAATTATTTTCGTAAGTGGATGTATGAAACTCAACTTCTTTATTTTAAATCGAAGTTCTTTATGACGAGATAAAAGTTTCAAGAGATATGCATATATATATATATATATATATATATATATCGTAGAATTAATAGTGTTTAAATTATAAAATACTACAAAAGGAAAAGGTACACCTTAATATTTTATACCTAGAATAATTTACTAAATCAAATTCAACCAAAAACACTGATCGTTCTGTTAACTAGAAAAAAATATTATACTGCATTTCTGTTAACACATCCATTTCCCTCGCATATTCATACAAATTACTCACATCGAAAAACATCATCTTCCAAACCATTTAACGTTTATGTGGGACGTTCTCCAACATAATGAACCATCTCCGAGATATTCGAGGGGATCGATTTAAACGGGACACCCTAGTACTGTCCACGGGTGGAGCTCCTTGCAGCACATCGGATCCTCCTCCTTCATGCTCCGTATTGTGTTCGTTCTTGTTCTTATCCAGCATTGCCCAATATTGATCATTAGCCGTGGTGACACAGCTTTAGATAGGATCCGAGCCATCGACTTCGCCAACAGTGCACGAGAGTTCCTAAATGGTCGTTCCAGTCAAGCATTGACCGTACCCATAGCAGTTTAACTCCACTGATCGGACGAGGACTATAATAGTCCTTTCTGTGTGCGCTTCCCCCTACCGTTGACTATTGTTATCCTAAAGGGCGCGTGCATCTAACCCGACATCAACCTGGCAGAGCATCGTCCTATTCAGTCTACACGTACACAATTGGACACATTCCGATGGTTTCATTCCGCAGCAGTTTTCAAGACATCCAATTGAAAATAACGACAGCTCTAGCGAGGCCTTGTTAGTTTTTTCAACGGATTTCGAGACCGTATACGCGTCTATGCAAATATATATTAGAGAGATCATTAATGAATAAAACAAGAGTGGGGCTAAGACGAGAGCCTCGAGGATCGCTCGAGACGACCTTAATTGGCGAAGAAAGTGAGTCTAAAGTGCGGACAATTTGTGTCCAATTACAATAGATTTACAACTCTCGAGCCAGGGCGAAACATGTTACTCTAACAGCCGGGGAAAGCTCATTTTGATTCCAAAGTACCACGATTCGTAGCATGAAAAGTTGTATCATCGTTCCACTGTGCCGGAAGAGCTACGAGGTTACTGCGGGGAGATACAGCTCGATTGTTTTTGCTGCATCGGTTAGCAACTCGTTGGAAATTTTCGATAGTTGGACGAACTTTTGCTTGAATGGAGGTGGAGAGAATATTCAATCAAACTTTCCTATTCGTTTTCTTTGAAAGTTCTTAACCTTTTGTGTTATTGATACCATTTAGAGGCTGCTTGAACCTAGTCACACTTTGAATGATGATAATCCCGAACATTACAAGATAGGTCTCGTTGAATCGTTTAACGGCAGAGTTCTTTTTTCAAATTGAAATATTTTGCAGTATACGTGAAAATAGGGTAGGTTTAAGTCATCGTTTAGATACTTTCGAAATGTTTACAAAATGTAGTCAGTTTGGGGATCTGTAACTTTAAATCAATTTTGAGATGAATAAACAACGTGAACTTCTTCACGTAGACCGCTATGTACTTTAGTGTGAACAAAATGTATGATATTCAGTATTTAACATGATATGAATCCTTGGCAGCGGTGAAAATAGCTATACAATTAGTGATATAAGGACTGCAAGGAACAGTCGCGACACTTGTTCTTGAACAATACAAATCCTAACACGTACTCCGTTTTACAAAGCTCAGTGTGCGAGGAGCAAACAATTCTTAACATAAGTATGTCCACACTGAACGCTCCATACAACATGCCTGACCCTTCACTCTAGTCATCATCGAGTCGTAGGAACTCAACATAAACAACTGCGTACTGCGCGTTCCATCTAGCCTACTTACGCTTTAGTCATCTCTGAGCCATACTAACTCAATTATCCCAGGAAAATTTAAATCCCCGCATTTGAGTGCCAGTTTTCAAATTAATATAAGCAACTGCACCTTGAACCCTCCATCTAGCCGACCCACCCTTACATTCTAGTTATCATCGTTCCCAGGAACTCAATTATCACAGAAACTTCTGCATCGCATGATCGACAGTCTTCCCTTCCCTCAGCTGTCCCCCGAGAATGCCTCCAACTACTCCCCCAAGCCCAGCTACCACCCGTAGGACAATAATCCCTAAACACCCCGAGATCCAACCATGTCCGCCAGCGTGAACGCTTCCGGTAAACACGACACGTCCAGAAGGTGAACCGATCCACGAAGTTGGGTCACGTTTGCCTCGCGTTTACATCTTCCAGCGTCACGGGAGGACAAACCGGAACAATTGGCAGCTACTGGCGTTGGTTGTGCTGCGAAAACGTTGGACGCGGGTCCTGGTAGCCGTGTCACGCGGCGGTGGACGAGGGTGGCAGAGTGGGAAGAGAGAGACGGGAGGCACGAAGGAGCCAGAGGGTGGGGGATGATGGTAGCTGCGGAGGAAGGGGCGAGACCGACCTGGGGGGTGGCGAGCTTCAGGGTACCGAAAGCTAGTATGCCGCAGAATGTAGATCGCGAGCGACGCGTTCCGCCACCCCTAATCCACGGTTTCGTTGACGATTGCGTGTCCCCCGTGGTCGATTCCATTCCAAAGGAACACGTGGGGGATGATCATCGTGCTCGGTGACGATTCGCTGTTACGTCTTCTTCGCGATCGTGCTTGCATTCATGAAAACGCGACACGCGCGGTCCAACGAGGAAAAAGCACGATTCTATCTGGCAGCTACCCTCGCGCACGGACTGTAAACAGCCGGTAGTTCAGTGAGCCCCGACACGACCTCTCGCAAACGTAACGCGTCCTCTGCGCGGCGCTGTCAGTATACTGTGTTATCACTTGTGAGTGAACGGTGTCTTCGTTGATATACAAGTGCGATGTGACACTGGTGGTTCGCGGATTCGGTATGCTCGAGAGAAACGAGGCTTCTCGGTGCTGTCCTGCCCGACCCCGGTTCGAGAACTGGGCTTCCATTACCCCCATCCGCGCTTTAACCCTCCGTTTACGAGTTCCTTGCCCCTAGCTTAGATTTGTATTTTTTATGAAACCGTATCCCGTCGAGCTGGATGACGAGAAACCGGAGCCAGTCGGAGATATTCCTCCATCACGGGAATTAATTTCAGTTTTGTCCTTTTTGTTTTGGCAGAATGCGTGTCTGAGGCTCTTGAATAGTTGAATAGGAAAATAGTTTGACAGAAGTAGGGCGGCTGAATGATCATTTTTATAGATTTTGTTCGTTCGTTAGGAATTTGGAACTGCGTTGTCCAGGTGGAATTAGGGAATATGTATACCTTTAGTGGTTTCTTGGGGTGATTAATGACCTTTGTGAAAGGACTACTTTGGAGGGATCTATTACTTCCTTCTGGGCATTAATTTCGATTTGCTTTTATTGGGCACGTTCTTGAGATAACTTTTGAATAGTGGAGTATAGATTGCTAAACTTTTAATATTTTTTAAAATTTCACTTACTCTTTGACAGTTTATATTCTTATTCAAGAGATTTAAACTGCATTCTCCATGTGGGCTATGGGAATCTATACACCTTTAGTGATTTCTTCCAGTGATTAATGTCTTTTATGGAAAGACTACTTTAGCAGTAGGTATCTACAGTCAGTTGGACATATAACTTCCTCCTGGTCATTAATTTCACTTTGTTTTTACCGAACATATTCTCGAACTGACTCTTGAACATTGAAAAATAATTTGATAGGATCAAGATAATTAGAAGATTTTTTGAAAAGTTACAAAGGTTGTAATCCATTGTTTTGTTCAATCACTAAAAGCTACTTAGTTTTTACAGGTTTTTTCAATGATTAATAAAAAGACTATTTTAGTATTAGTTGTCCACAGTGAATTAGACGTTCAACTTATTTTTGAACATTTCACTTTATCGTTAGTAAATATGCCTAACTTCTGAACAGTGTGAAATATTGTGAAAGAAACAGGATAATTAAAAGATCCTTCTAAAAATTGTACTCACTCAGTACGAGTTCAGAACTCCGATCGAAAGATTGGAATCCATTGTTTTGTTGTGCAACGGGAACCTACGAGAGGTTTTAATGATTTTTTCAGGGATTCCTGGGATTTATCGAAATACTATTCTACAGCGACAATATCTATGAAGGCTGTTTGACATTTTTTCAAAATGTTAAAAATAGACTTTTAAATTATACCAAATAATAGTGACTGTAGACAATTAGTTTGCCTTTGTCTTTCCACGTGATTACCTTGACTCTGTTCTGCGTGTTTCCTTGAACTAAATTCTTTTTGTAAGGTATCGAGGCTTTATACTCATTGGAATCCTTGGTGCCTATTGTGATGCTGAACAGACACCTATAGTACCATTAACCCCTTCATGCCCGCCGTATTATTTGTGACACACGCTAGATTCCGAATATTGTTATTCCTATCGCACAATCAACTGTGTACTTTTCTTTTATTCCTTCTATTCTTTATTTTGCCCTACTATTTGTAATGACAGTCTATTCCATTTTTTAGTTCGATAATTAATTATTCATGCAATCAATCGGCATTGTATTTTGTTATATTTAATTGTATCTTCTTATCAACAAAATAGACAATAAATAAACGGAACAAAGAGAAGACATTGAAAGTCATTCATCGTGTTGTAAAAATTCCATAGCATGATTAGGAACTGCGGTATCCAAAGCCAGTTTATATCAGAGTCTATTTGGAAAATTAGATTTCCTTTGTAATTTCATAAACGAACAACTCTCGTAAACTGAAATTACCAACACGTAGAAGAATTGAGTTCTGTTTCGTCTGCTTATGGTGGAATTTGTTGGGGTATTTGAGGGCGTTGGTCTCGGGCGTTCACCACACACACGAAAAGATACTGAACGTCTGCGTTCTCAAAGAGCGTACGTAAAAGTAAATAATGGTTTCCAGAGAATAGAATAGTATTCGCAATATCCACGAGTTTCGTTTCTATTTAGAGTGACGTAAGTAATATTGGCTGCTCTGGGTGAAAACAGGAACGGTTGATTAGCCAGGGCACTCATTAACCTATGGGATACTATTTTAGGATCATATCAGTTTTCAGCCACCCTCGACCTTGCAAAATAACGCTTCTATTTCTTAACATTAATCTGCTTATAAAACATTTCCAATTTTTATGTTCAAGGAAGAAAGATCTTCTAGTATATAATAGGGGTGAAAATTGGATACCCTTTTTTAGTGAATTTTTAAAAATTCCACTAAATGAATATTTTAAGTTTCTTTAACCTAATTTAGATTACGTTGATTTAATCTTGTAATTTTGTATTATTTAATTTTTGTAATTGCAACTATTTATTTTATGCTTAGTAAAACTTGGAAACTTTCTGTATGTTCGGAACTGAGAATATTTATTTTAAATGTAGGAACAATTGAAAATGTTCTATCGTCAATTTTTTCACTTATCTTTTGATTGGCACTGGAAATTTAAATTGATCATAGAGTCATTAGCTTTGACGACTGAAGAAAATTCGTATTAAAATCAGGAAGTTTCCATTCATACATGTTTATAAGATTCCCGCAACAGATTCTCCAGTTTCCGCAGCTGAGAACGTTCGCGTTAAATTTAGTGTAGATAACGTAACTGTCCAACCATGCGATGAAAGGGTATGTCTGTTTCGCCTGAAAATGTAACACGCGAACTCGTTCTCCCACTGTCCGAAATATTTTATCTATCAACGGGATCCGAGTAGACTGGGTTAAAACGAAGTTACTCTCTCGCCATGCGAAATAGACCTATCGATGATTCGCTAGTTGGCACGCTGCGATCGTTAATAAATTTAGCCTTGATAGATGGAAAACCAATAATTTTGCGGCTTCCTCGATGACTCTAACCGCATTCGCCTTTCGGCGTGGGCGGTGGTTTCCTTCAATTGCCATCGTATTTCGCGTCGCACCCCATTCTCGTCGTATAATCGGTTCATCTTACCACTTACAAGTGCCTCTTTTCTATCATCTGATCTTTACTCCCGGGCTATACTTCGATGACGTAAACTTCGTATCGTAGACAGCTTGTCTGAGTCAGCTATTAAGGACTTGGCCCTCCCCGTGAAAGCCGGCCACGGATGCCGGAAAGGCGAGATATATTGCACACTTCACACAATCGTCTTGTATCTTAAAAAGTCTCGCCGATATCTTACATCTCTCATCGCCTCTGCTAATCCGCGTGATCGATAATCCTCTGAGGATTGAACGGTTAAAAAGAATACTCCGGGGATTTCTCCGCTCCTCGTGAGTTGAACTCCAATTTAAACCCCTATCATAAAGAATATACGACTGGGATATTTCTCCGCGAAGCATGGTCGCGTGGAATCGTCCTTTTATTGAAAGAGTAAATATTTTTTCAAAATTCTATATTGATGAAATTTTATTACGCCAGAGATTTGTCAAATTCCAAATTTCTGTGTAGTTATTGTTCCTTATCGCGTGACTGCGTACATCGATTGTGGTTCTTTGTACAAACGAAATAGAAAACTGTATCGTTTTATTACGTTGCATTTGTGGGTTCCCCTTGTGTAGTTTCCATTTAAATCTCTACCTTCAAGGATATATCACTGTGATATTCCTCCATGAAGTATATGGGTCGATGGAATGTTTCTTTTATTGTGGATTTTTTATTGACAAAAATGTATCATTGGATAAAATTTGAAACTGTAGTAAATTAGTCCTTTATTCAAAATGTTAGGTTGTATAATAATGATTATCTTTTACTACCTCCTGATTATATATTATTATCTTATGTATTCCAGTATATTTTTAAACAAGCGAAATAAATAAAAAATGATGAATCGTTTGTTCTTCATTTATTAAATAATAATGATTAGACTATAGAGTTTTTACATTTGTGCCTAAGTTTACACGTATGCCTAATATATTTTATAAATTAGTATAATATTAATAATAACATTATTTCAATTTATTGTAATAATATTCATTTATTATATGCGTTTTATATTTTAACATACTACAATTTCATAAGTACGATATGAATTCTAAAAGGAACTATATTTGAAATTGAAGAATGTTAATTAAATACAACTAAACTGCTCTGCAGTGCTTTTATTCGTCGTTCAGTGTTCGAATAAGATTTTGCCTGTCTCTGAGCTCGGTATAAATGTACGGTAGGGTGACTCGTAAGGTACACGTGCGAATCAATCTAGTCTACAGGTTGTAAAGGTACGTTTACACGTCTATGCGGCTCCGCCGTAGCACACGCTTAAAATCCTTGAAAAGGCACCATTCGTTCGTGGGTCGAGGTTCATTGCACGCTATTGGAAACAACGTGAAAAGAACTTGCGCGCTACTCTACGTATGCTTGATAGCCCATAAACACGCATTTCTATGTCGGACATTCCGTTTTCAAGAGTACCATCATAAAGACTGTTCATCTTCAAGAGAGCACGAGTTTGATTCTTTATTGTTTGTATCACTGGTTACATACTTTCTAACGGACAGAGATGGTCAAAATTAAGTTCGATCGATACATGCCGAATAACATCATTTCATTTCATAATACAAACTCTAGGTATTACTTAAATCAATATTTAATTTATATAAAATAGAATATTTACGATTTCTTAGACTACTGTTTGTTTTAATGTTAATAGATAGGAACAATGTGATTTTACTAGCAAAATCTTCTGAATCTAAATATTCAGTTTTACAGTAATTTGCATTGAATCCCTTCATTTGCATGTTCTTTGTCTTCATTGTAATGTTATAGCTAAGTTCCCTGAACAATATCGTATTTACCTGACTTGTTTTTATTTCATTTTAAATATGCTAATTCGTGCAATAAATTTCTTGTGATAGTATTTAGTGAAAAGAAAGTGTAGAACTTACGATTTGTTATCATTGTATAAAAACGTTTTAGAAGTTCGCACAGTTAACGACTGATGTCTCTGCTGGTTGCTCAGTAATCTGTCGATTTTTTAAATTGTTTATAGTGGAAATCCTAACAAATTTATTTTATTCAGCTATTACATCAGATTTGTTGAACTTAACGAAACTATTTATTTTTAGATCTATTTACTCTGTTGTCTATTCATTTGTCTAAAATTAACTTTGAATTCTTATTGTATTCTTTTGTTGACAAACCTCAGTTTCTTTCTAAAACGTTTGACTTGCAAAGTACGGAGTTTTCTTAATGATACCAAATTTTATTCGAGAACAGAGGTGTCAGATGTCGCGAAATAACTATGTAAATTCCTTTTCCTATCGGAACAATGCAAAAATTTATTTCCATCGAAATTCCGTCTTCGAAATGCTGCATACATTCCCTTGGCATTACTTCAGCTTTGTCTTGGAAAATTCGTACGTAGTCAGCTAGTTTCAGAGGCGCGAGTGCAGCTCGTACGTATCTACCATTCTACGAATTTTGTATTACTATCACGTCGATGCTGTAAAACAAAGTGCCAGTATATACGAGGTTGTTCGGGAAGTAGTAAAACTGATTATACTCGCGGAGTTTAAGAACTTCGGTGAAAAACGAGACACTGTTCAAAGTATGAAAACGGACTTACACTAACCGATTTTTAAGTAGCCGTTTCGTTGTTGTAACATTATTAATATTATGAAAAATATTATTTACTAATTGTTTTTAATATCATTGAGATTACTTTTATCTCTATATGTTTTTTTAAATACGATCGGTCTTTTTTCAGAATTTTGAATAACTGTTAGTCTCTAAAAATAAAAATATATTTGTTTCGATTATTTTAAATGAAATGTAGAGAAATAAAAATATTGTGTGTCAGTATAATTTTTGAACACTTTTCATGTATGTGTGCAAGTGAATTGGGAAAGTTAATAATGAGAACTACTGTATTTTAATATGTGTTCTTATTAACTTTCTATTTGCAATTATATTTTGATTATTTCTGGGGAAAATGAACCGATTGAAATTTGTTTCGTCTAGCATAATCAAGTTCAAAGTATTCGTGTACTCATGAAATAAATTTGATTAGTCCATTACCACCGAGATTTATCAAGGTTATCGAGTTATCTAGTTCACTTCATTTATTATATAATATAATATAACTTCAAATAATTGTCTAATGGTTTAATTTTGCTATATTAACCAAACCTATTCGCTTTATTAATTTTAATACGGATACATAAAACTTAAAACTTCATAGTTTACCATCGAATGCGAAAAATTGATGGATATAAACAAAAGTTTTAATACATTATTATACTATCCTTATTTTAAAATGGATTCATGGTAACTATCCTTCAAGATTGCTAAACAATCTGACACTCTAACCTCTCCTAACATTTTTCCTAATATTCATCGCATGCAATTTGACTGCTAAAACATTGCACTGCCTCCATGCAAATAAATGTGCACGTTCTCCATTTTTCTAACTAAAGTTTCATGCTGGATGGATCATCACGCTGAATGCAGCAATGTTTTGCAACTCGTTCGTTAGGATGAACGACTATTAAACTGTCTTCGTGAAAGAAATGTGGTCAGTCGATGGTTTTATTAATTTGGCACAGGGCTTCGAACAAGCTCGATGTCCCAAAAACCCCGAGTTATCGTTGTATCCTCAATTACAGTTTTGGCAAAACGATCGTATGTAAATGCCCTCGTTTCTGCGTGTACGTAGCTGTATTCTCGCGGTTGGCTCGGTAGATTTTACATTATTCCGGGAATATATATCTGGTAAGCCCGTAATTTTTTACTTGTTGCGAAATTAATGAGTGGTCGATAGCAATTTGGCACGGTAAAGCGTGGGTTCCGCGTGGGCCGCGCGAGCTGCGCTCATAAATTCAGTGGAGCGAGACTTTTTTATAATTCATTCAATGTATGAATTCGTGGAGCGTTCACTGTACAGAATTTGCTTCATTCAGGTTTTAATGCCAATGTTGACGTAGGCATCTACCGAATTTTTTTGAAAATTCATGGAATATTTCGGGAATCTGCCAGATTAGCATTTTCAGATTAAATTTGAAAGAACTTGGATACGTTTTCATTCATTATTGTCGTTGTTCTATCCTGTTTTGTATAATGTAAGGCTTTTATAAGGTGTACTAATACGATTGGCTCCTTTTTTTATATTTGCTGAGTCTACTGCTTTTACAATAAATAATAACTAATACTGGATTGCTCTGGACTATCAAATAACTTACAAATTATTAATTTATAAAACCAGTTTGTATCATTTTCTACAGGAACTACATGTAAACTCATCTACACGATATAATTATTATGACAGAGTCTACTTTAATGGAATAAAAATTTGAATATTCAGAAATTAAACTGGATTTTCAATATAACACTAGGTTATTTTATATGTATCCTACGCGAAAAATATTAATCATTCACGAAGTGTGCATCATCTAGTCCTATCCAGTGTCACTTTCAACACGTTCACGTATTACAGTTAAAAATTTGCAATTAGGTTAGAAAGCTCCCCACTACTACATTTGTCAGCATATTCCTTTATGCATGTGTCTTAAAAGAACATGAAATAGGAATAATGAAAATTGAACCTATCCAGAGACCCTCGAAAAATATTTTCCCCGACAAGAACATTTACAAAATTTGTCTCGATTACCCGCAATGTCGCATAAAAATACTTTCCCGCACAACGAACCGCCTCGACTCGTTCCCCAAAGATGGCACCCACATAATAACCACTCTGTACCATCGATAAACCGAATCAACGTGCCGCAGGCGCCGCTGCGATTGAATCGACAACCCTTCCGTGATGGAGCGATAAATAATGAACTCGATGCAGGGGAGGAAAAGGGTTGCGAGAAAACTGAACTGTTCCTTAGAAGATGTATAAATATTCCATACCAGACTGTCACGGGCCACCGACGTCGAATCTTCCCGCGGCCAGGACACGTTGATTTCCTGGAAAAAAAGGGAGATGCAAAGCAGAGAAGTCCGCACAGTCGTAGGAGACCTGCGCGTTAGCGCATTGATTGAATTTTGTACAGCTAGCCGAACGGAGTGGGGGATATTGTGGAACGACAAGAGGAATGGAGAGGGTCGCGGGGGTGGCTAGATTTTTGAGGGTGGGGGCGAATCGAGCGGGGATTTGGAGCGACGGGTCGTCGGGTTGGCGGGTCGACGAAATCGTTGGAGTGGGAGAACTCGCTGGAGCTAACATTGCAACCCGTCTTAGCGTGTCTCTTCGCTACCTTTTCTCTTCGTGCTCGTCGTCAAAGTTAAGCTGAAATCTTCTGCTTTCCTTCTGTACTCTTTTTTTTTTCGATTCGTGTCCCTTTTTTTCCTCGTTGTCTACCTCGTCCCATTTGTCGTTCCGTTTCTTCATTAGTCTACGTCGAATTCCTAGCACGTTGTCATTGTCGATGAACGTTAAAAGTTTCCCACCAACCATGGAGGCATCGGCGTCACCCGAACTTTAACATTAAGCGCGATTCGTACCTCTGGATTAATGATTCGAAGTTCCTGAGAAGTTGTTATCAGTGTCCTAGGAAGTTTTGATAAAATTGATTTCTAGATAGTGAATCTCTTGTTCTCATGCTTTCTTTGATATATATGATTGCAAACATTGTAAATGAATTTTTATCAGAATTTCATACAAGTAATTGTAGTAGCTTTTCCTCTGTTTGCTGTAATAACGAAAAAATTTAATTAAATCTTAATTATTTCATCTTAAGTTATTCTACATTCATTATAAAGACTGTTTTTTTTATACATTATAAATTACTTTAAATTTATTATAAAGACCCTTTCTCTGTGGTCTATCTTTCTTTTTATTTTCAGCTGATTCCATTTTTAATAAATCGTCTCAATTTATTCGGTATCTTCTACTGTTCGAATATTCCATAGGTAAAAATAAGTTATCGGGTTCGCACTTCTCCTTAGTAATAATTCAGGAAAAATAAAATTTTTAAGATTTCCAACTGTTTCTCATTTGGTAAAACGAAGAATTTAAACGCAACAGAGTTTGTTTAACATTAATAAAATAATGTATGTGAAATATTGTCCTTTACTAGTGGACAAAAGCATTGAACAACGTAGATGTATTCATGGCGCACGAAAGATTAGCTCTGCAAGTAGTAGCGACCGTATTGGGTCAGTCATTTTAGTCAGCCTTCGTTAGTCCACAATCTACTTACTCGTACTACCGCATTCTCCCTAATTCGGGACTGGTATTTCCAGTTTCCTAGGACAGACGCGATACTCCATAGCACAAAATATACAGGGTGGGTCAAAATTCGTGAATCCGACAGGAATGTGATGCTCCTTTAAAATAAATGAAACATGTAGAATAATAAATTTACGTACGAGAATTTCATTCTATAAAAGAAACATTCTAAATATTTCGTCTAACTTTTAATTTCTCAGAAAACGAATTCAGTTCTACGGAATTCATATAAAAATTTAATTTAACACATTAAAGAACTGAGTATGTTTTTCGAAGTTGGTCTGGATGTATTTATTCTCTCGTACAATTATTATATTATTGCAATACCTTCCGCTCTTCTTTACTGTGTTTTCTATACTAACTATATATTATTTCGATATCTTATTTCTTTCCATACACGTTTCTACTTTCTTACGTAATTTGTCTCATTTTTATGGGATCGCGAGAGACTCGAAACGTCGTATTTAAATAATTCCTACAATCATATGAGACCTCCGGTTATTATATTTCCTCTTGCATACCTAGAAATGCGGAAATCTTTGCGGAATACTCGTTTATTCGTTTCGTGATAAATTATTTCGCAGTTTTCGTTACTACAGTTAATATTATTCCTCCTGGGTCGATGCCGGTGAGTAATTACCGTAATCAAATGTTACGAAAAAATCAACGATTTCCATGATTAATATTCCCTCATTTGAGTCCCTCCGCCCGTGAAATAATCGGTGCAGACGTTTCCGTGTAAAGTTACACGGATAACTCATCTTAATCAGGCCATTTTCCCTGATGAAACTTTGGAATGCGAACCGTAGAAAGAAATTCTTATTTCAACTCGAGTAAAGTAGCTGGCGATGGGGGAAACCTGACTGCTGAAAGGCACTGGGAATGTAAGAAGTGGTGTTTTGGGTTGTTCACCGTCTGCCTGGGAGGTAATGCCAGCCTTGAACAGAATGAGAAATGTCCCGTTGGATAGGGATTCATCACTGCGCAAAGCATTACTCTGCGCGTAAGAATATTACGTAAGAGTGTTCCTCGTGGCAGCCAAATCGTGAGTGTCTTGCAAATCGGTTGGCAGAACCAGAGACTGTGTTTCTGATGTATGCTATCTTAGGGGCAAAAAGCGCTCGAGACAGGACATTAATACTACAACTAGCGTCGCTTAGGTCGTATCTGTTATGCATATAGAGAGTAAAGAAGCAAATCAATTGATCAGTATATACTTTGTTCTCTATTTCAATTATTTTCACGAGAAATTGCAGCAGAAATATTGTTAATAATGTAATCATTCTGAAAGGAAGTTAAAAATATTGTGCAGTGGTGAAACATTGGTTAGTTAACCTGCTTGGTTAATCTCCTAAATTCTAAATCTTCTAAATCTTCAAACTATGGTATATTATAGTATAGATTATAATATTCTGATTGCTACATTTGAATTCCATCCAGAGAGATGCTCTGCTCTTCAGTGTACGTATTGTATTATACAAGCTGCACTGTACTTCATGGTACGAATCGAAGAAGGAGCGATTCTTCTTAATTAAGAGCCTGCGGGTATCCTAACTCTCAGGTTCGAGTCGCAAGAAGACAGGTTGGAATGGGACGAGTCCCGGAAGTATCTCTACCACATACGGCTGCTTGGGATTCCAAATGCTTAAGGATTAAGAAGGCTAATCCTTTATTCATTCGTCCTCAATGTCTCTCGCGGTGCATCGTCTCTATTTTGTACACACACCGTCGCAATGGCCCCTTTAAGTCTCACAAACGAAGAACTTCCGCATTTTATGGGCTACAGTAGGTTCCCGTTTCCAAGTAACAATTTTTCAAATTACTCTGCAGTCCCCAATTTATGGTTGTGTAGTGCGTTGACCTCAATTATAGACGTAATTTTCTATATTCGCCATTATTAAGTACATTACTAGTCTGAGTTATTTCGAGTTACTTCAAACAGGAAGGAGAATTATACTGTTATGATATATTATGAAAACATACATTTGTGTTTAGGTTACCTTACCTTAGGTTACCTTATTACTTCGAATTCCATAAGCGTACTCGAATTTACAAGTTACGAGATTTATGTAGATTTTATTATTTACTATGGTATTTACTGGAATGTGTAATGATACTTATTGACTCATTTCTAGTGAAAAAATTCGTTCTTGAGTAAACCAGCACGTTTTAGATTTTAAACAAAAATTTCATACAAAGAATAAATGTAATTGCATAAAACGTGATACGTTTTACTGACACAATATATTTGGACAAAAATCACTAATTATCACGAAAAGCACTTAACAAACATCGAGTTAAACTTTGTGCCAATCAGTATATCAACGAATTAACTATTTTATTACTAAAACATATTGCTCAAGATCCCACACACCAAGTCTGAAGAGTTCGCGAAGACAATCGCACATCAGGCGTTTTGTTTAAACGGGGAAGAATGTGGTTTACAGTTCTGGCGCGGTTTGTAGTTGTGGACGAAAGGAGGAGGGGGAGAAAGTCTCGCATATTTCTTCTCTAGGATGACTTTCTATTTATAGCTAAAAAATGTGTTTCTTTGTTGGACGACAGCCGAGACTTGAATGTAACGAGTATTCAAGTGGTGCGATAACGGCGCGCATAGAGCGTTGGCCTCGAGAGGGAGTCTGTGGATCGCTTCCACAGCTTGGGCAACTTTTTTTTTAGGGCAGTTACGTCTAAAAGGGGGCGTTTCTTAAGCAGCTTGGAGAGACTTACAATTTAAGACATGACTCATTTGAAAAGCGTGTTTTCACTTCTGGGTGCGCTCCTCGTGAATGAAATCCGATTTTCTGTTCTAGCATCGCGACCTCTTTAATCTGGCAAAGTTTCTACGCGTGGTTCTGATTTTGCATGTTTGGTTAGGCTTGATGAATATCGCACTGAATATAATTTTGCCGTTCTCAAAAATGATGTACTTAAAAATTGGAAAAATTGATCAATAATAAATAATCTATCGATGAAGATTTATATAGGGGTTGAAAACTTGATAGGTTTACACAAACTTACGCTTTATATTGTATTATTAATCGACAAAAAATTAATATTTTATAGTTTCAAATAGACTAAATTAAATTTTGTCATGTGTCTAGAAAAATTGCGCATAATATACTGTTATGTTCTAACGTTAAAAATTTCAAACGTACGAAAAATTAAATAATATATATAATAAATGACTCAAGTTAAAACTAGAATTCCTCGGTAAAACCAGAATTATGTAAAATGAATTTGTAATTTTATTTAAGAACGTGTTTGCTCAGTTGGTAAATTGTACATCTGAATGGAGCCAGTACCTCCGTCGAATTATTAGGAAAACTCGATATGGTGACTTCTTTGCTTGTATTGAGTGCACACGCGGACGCATTCGCGAGCGTTTATATGCGCTAGCACATTGTCAATTCGTTTACACAGAGCTTGCGCGCTTCTTTTGTCGTGCGCGGTACGAGTAGGGAATTTAAGATTCCTTCAAATCGCGCGAAGCAGCCCCAGGGAATTTGGCGATATTACTAGTTCTTGTGTTTCCTACGGGCAAGCATTCAGGCCATGCAGGTTTTGTCATCGGGTCTCTTTGTTTGCGTTCGAGCATAAAAACGCGCTCATTCCGTGCTCATCTCTTCCCCCGTTAGCTTTCTCCAGCGTGATACTGTTTTTGATTTAGCACACGCGCAATACACTGTGTATGTGCATATTCTTCCTTCATCGTCAGTCCTCGCCCTGTTGACAATGCCGAATGAGGAATATTTTCTTTCATGTGTTTCGTATCGAGTTCGAAGGAAGCCTCTCTGTGTTTCGTGTTACGCGTCGTTATCGCGCCCAATAACCACAGAAAAGTACACAAACTAATGGCAAAACTGCCTGCAGTTATACTTTGTTTCTAGTTAGGATCGAATTCTGTGAGTATTTTGTGTTATCACTGGTTTTACGTTAATTAAGACCTGGGCACTCAGGAGTATTTCTTTCTATGGTTATTCTGTGAATCAAATTGTAAATTGAAGGTAGACTTATATTATTGTAACTTGCTATGGGAATTTACGCAGGATTAAATATTAATGCTATTATATTTAAATGTAGAATATATTGTACCATGCACTTGCCATATTAGCATGTGGCTTAAGCGCACGAGATTTATTGTGTAATTATAATTGAGATTCGTCAGTGTGTAAAGTTCTCAGCATTTGCTGTCTAATAAATTTTAGTTAACAATATGGATCCTTAACAAAGTTATTATGAAATTTAAATTATTGATTATGTTATGGAACTGATGACTGGATTCTGTACTGTGTATAACTCTGAAAACGACAGCTTTCAAAATTATTGATGTAATAGTACTTTTTATTTGAATAAAATTCTTGAAAAATTTCTTAAGGTTTATCAAAACATAAATAAATAGACGTCTTAATTACAGAAAAACTGTACTATTCATTCATTGATATTATAATATAGTGTTTATATATTTACCCCTTAGATCTCAACAAGACGAATAATTGTTGGAAGCAAATGAATTAATTATCATAAATTAATTACGATCGAATTCATACCATTGCACATACAACTCCTTTCAACATTCTAAAAATAATTTACAAATTATGCCATCAATTTTTCGAAATAAAAATTTGTATTATAATAAACAACACTTGCGCCGAGATTTCCAAACAGTGATTCTCATTTCTCGACTTCACAGAGCTTTTTTATAATATTCTACAGTGACTCAACCGATCGCATATCCTCATCCAAAATGTAGCACGTCGCGTTGCCATTTTTACAACTCCTTTTTCGTGGTTATTTTTGCGCAATCATGCGTCCGTTTCCGCACAAAGACGAACGCGGAATAGAACGAGCGAATGCTTTTGAGATAGTGCCAATCCTGTCAAGGTCCCACTGTTCGCAGTTTCATCCCTGGCTGGGTCCTCGGGGGAGAAGCGACGGAATAGGAGTTTAAGGAAATGGAAATGCAGAAGAACATGCGAATGCATAGAAAGAGGGTTAGGAAAATGTACGGGGACGGAAAGTTTAGAGATGGGGTTGAGGGTGGAGGAGGGAGGCGTTGGAGATGGGGGAAGTTGGCTTCCAGGCTAAAACGCTTAGTGCACGTTACTCATTTTATGGCTTAGTGCCCGAAACTCGCCCTCGACGTCGGCCAACCGAGGAGCTTGTACGAGCAAATATTTCGATTGCTGATCTGACTACTTCTTAAAATCTACAGGGTACTTCCAAAATATTCTACCATCTGTTTATAACGAAGGGTTTTATTAAAAAGGCTCTATGATTTTCTTTTTGATAAAACACAAATGTTGTGAAATGGTTCTTTTTTATTTTAAATGAAAGCACATGTTAAAATAGAATATTTTTCTGAATAACTGTCAATAGAATTCAGAACAGTTCCTTAACACTTCCTGCAAGCAAAAATATAATAATGTTTTTTTTCTCAATTTGAAAGTTATAATTAGTTTCCATATATATACAGCTCGTCGATCAAATACTTTTATTTTAAAAACAGACCTGAATAGCACTTGTTTTCTCGAACCATTTTTACAAATTAATTGTAATCAATTCTACATGTTACAAATTAATTGTAATCAATTCTACATGTTACAAATTAATTGTAATCAATTCTACATGTTACAAATTATTTCTCAGTTACTAAAAGCAAATACACTCACTGTACTTTAGTCCCATTTAATTGAGTTCGTTTGTTTAAACATTGTATCGTATGCATAATAAAGCCAGTAATAGAACAAAAGCAAATGTGAATTAATATAATCAATGAATGAATGTATCAGGACGTATAGAAGTTCAAAAGTTTTATTAAATTTCAGGGAATTATATTTAATGAGGTGTAAAATTGAAACGACAAGTGCATCCTGTAAAGACGGATTAATTAATTCCACCGAATATTCGTTTGTACATGCTGCCGTCAAATTTGAATTTCACATCACTTGATGCATTTCTTTTTTTTGAAATTGGAGGAATTTAATAAGTTCAGAACGCATTTCAGCGTGGCGTTATCCAACCGATTGGAACAGCGTTACGATATCAGAGGGAGTTTCGACATTTTACGCAGAGTGACGTGCCAAAGCTCCCAGTAAACTCACGCTTTTTCGCCATGAAAGGAAACGATATCGGACACAAGTGACCTTAATACGTTCAATTGGTACGCAGCTGGCCTTGCGTCTCTTTCCTGTTCCATTTTTCGACTAGAAATTCGTCGAAGGCAAATGGAGTTTCTGAAAATCACGTTTCAGTTTCACCAACGGCCTACGATCAGTCTGTTGTAGGCTAGAGCGAACGGTATTCGCCTGATTTTCTTTCGAAAGGATCGGGAAATCGCCGAGAATCATGGGCCCTTTGAAATTTTAAAACCGTCTCGCAGACACACGTCCAAGAGTCCATGAACGTTCTACGAGTATCGTCGACGAAACCGTTGTTTATCGCGCTATTTTGTATTCATTGCCACGCACGGTTTCTCCTTTCATCCTCAGACACGTTTTCGTTTGAGCAGCGTCCAGGTTGCACGCCGAAACTCTGATCTACCTAGCTTTCTACATAACGAAAACTTTCAGCAAAGTCTCATCATTTATTCATTAATGTCTTTTGTAATTTATGTTTCCTCACTTTTGATCATTTATTCCCTTTAATCTTTCGTGATTCTTTTTTACACAAGGATCTTCATGTAATATATTTCTGGGCCACTGTATACAATTGTTCAGAGTCTATTAGTGAAATTATATACAGGGTGTCCTAAAAGTCGGGGAGGAGCCGGAAATGGGGGGTAGCTGAGACGATTCTGAACAACAATTTCCTTTGCAAAAATGTCGGATGGGGCTTCGTTAAGGAGATATTAAGAGAAAACCCCGACCACTCAGAGCGCGCGTAGACCGTTCGAGCGGCCGCGGTAGCGAAGGCTACGCGCTGGCGGCCGCGCTTGTACGCGAACAGGTGACTCGACGTGCATCGAAGGACATTGACGCTGCCACCTAGCGCGTAGCCTTCGCTACCGCGGCCGCTCCAACGGTCTACGCGCGCTCTGATTGGTCGGGGTTTTCGCTTAATATCTCCTTAACGAAGCCCCATCCGACATTTTTGCAAAGGAAATTGTTGTTCAGAAACGTCTCAGCTACCCCCCATTTCCGGCTCCTCCCCGACTTTTGGGACACCCTGTATATGAGTATAGTAGGGTGATAGTAACTTGGGAGATAAAATACAAAAAAAATAAACCCCAAAATGTTAAAAGGAATCCTTAATTACAACCATATTTTTTAGTAAAATAACCCTGTTGTCACTAATTAAATAAGGATCTCTTGCTTTCATATTTTAATGTGACTGACCCTATCTTGTCTAAGCACGCGTTGCAAGTATAACAGAATTTTCAAGATTTGAAAATTCAATTTATGTCGCGTGTGTTCTCTGTTCCTTCATCTCGTTCATATTCTCTAACTTTGTAGCCACCGAAGTAAATTTAATTTTCAGTACGATTTCTTCTTAATTAGTCGTCGTATACTTTCATCACCGTGTAGGTACACCCGAGAGAGCTGAAATTAAACTTTGTACGTGTGTCGCTTCGAGTAAAATTAGTGTACCTACGCGATAACGTGGTACGATAATTTTTATTTCGTTCAAACACCATCTGCAGTTTCCTCCTCTGCTTAAAAGCATTTAAGTGTCCTCTTCTGTGGACGATTATGTGGGATTATTTAAATATTTGAAGTGAAACATTTTGTACTTGTAAGGAGAATTATCTAAGAGACGAGAATTAATTTTATTCAAATTTATTTGTAAATTTATTTACATAGTTGAAGAATATCATTTGTATTATTTTTTTAAATGGTATTTCTTTGTTTAACATTGAAATACCAATACATGCTTTTATTTTTACAATTTTAGAAAATGTATAAATAGTACCCTTAATTTCATACTGGCTTTACTTGTTGATCTAAAAAAAAAGTTAACTCGGGATCAATTGAATATTCCAAGAGAATATTAGAAACTTAATTAGTTGTCAAATTTATAGAATGAAGGAGCTCACAGAGTACTGATAATTGTTATTTGGTAGGCAATGAGTTTCACCTGGATAAACTTCACATATCTCCCATACAAAGTGTACTGTTGGGTAAATAGATTATAAAGCGATCAGTTATTATTAATTTCACGAATGACTGGGCGTAGATAAATAGCAGCCGATGCTAACTTGATAATAGAGAGCGTAAAAATAGTCACTACGTTGGGAGAAGCTTTTTCACTTCTTCAATTCGAGGAATACGTAGTTATTATTATTTGTAAATGAAATGAAATCGATATAGAACTGTATATTTAGAAAAGAATAATGTGTCCATTATTTTTGATGTGTTACGGGTGAACTCGAACCCATTATCTGTCGTTTCTTTAACATTTTTAGGGTGGCGAGTTATTTTGAATGAAGAAAACCAGTATTCGGAGTAATAATATTCCGTGGCATCTGTCAATCATATTACTAAGAAATTTATTTATAGATATTTATTCTCAATTTTAGCAACTACTTTTTCGTCGCAAAATTGTTCATGTGTGTACCAATATTTTTAGACAAGTTAAGATATCTATTACTTAGTATAGCGTCTTCTGCCACGTATGAAATTAATAATAATCGTTTCGATTATATATTTTCCTTATATATTTTTTAATATAATTCTCAATACATTCCAAGAGCTACTTTACCCCACGCTGTCTTCATTTCTCCTCTTTTTACAAACTCTACTCCTTTTAGTGGTGCATCGTCGCTATATTAATTATTACAATCTCCATCCAGATTAACTACATAAAAAAGACCTCCAATATTCCCTAATTACAGTCCTCTATCTAAACTTCTTTCGCCAAAGTAAACGCATTAAAAGATTAAGTATCCAATCATCCATCGTCGTCAACCCCTTGGATGTAACAAATTACACTTTTACTACTTAAAACTTTGACTAACGAACAAGACTCATGGTGTTTCATCTGACTTTTACCCAGGATGAACGTGAATCTGTATATATGCCCAGACCTAGACAATCTTAAAAAATATCAATTTGTCAAAGTAAACGTATTAAAAGATTAAGTACACCGTCGACTCTCTGGATCAATTCAACTGCCCTGTTATTAATTAATATTCAACGTAACCGACAGAAATTTCTTGAATACAAGACAATATATTTGTAAGGATCAGTGTTCAGTTGGATGATGCAAATGAGTCCCTATATGACCTGGTTACACTCTTTCTCACTCAAGATTCTCTTCTTCATATACAGTCTCAATCCTTTTATACTTTCTATTCCATCGTCCCCAAATTAGCCAAAACTAACCACGTAAAAACACCATCGATACTCCCATCAGCAATTCTAATTTTACAGTTCTCTGTCTAAACTCGTCCTTTCGGCAAAGCTAGCCTATCAAAAGATAAAGTACCCCAATCGTCCCCCGTCCTCAGCTCCCCAGAGTCAACCAACTGCTCTTTTACTAGCCAAAACTCTACCCAACGAATAATACTCGCAATTCTTCATCGACGAAACCGCAGTCCTGCTTTTAAAGGACCACTGTCTATCTAGAAGATGTAAATGAATACGTACAAAGACTTGAATACGAACATTCCTGTAAGTACAACGAACGTCCAAGGAAGAGAATGACTTCGTAGCCAATCCAGTGATGATCAGGTGGAGTCCAGGTGGTTACTGAAAGAAGAAAGACCACGATTCTTGATGCGATGTGAAGTTCGTCATGAACCACCCTGCGACCAGGGATCCTCTTGGCTCCAGGTCGCCGGGATGCTGTTACCACTCGTGGAACCCGCAGGTCTATCCACCTTGCAGAGTGTGTCAGAGGCCTGTACTGACGCTGCAGCAGTGCACCCTGCGTTACACCGCGCCCTTCGTGCGTCCGTCTTTCCCGGAACAGAAGCAACAAGAGCAACAGGAATGCCCGCGACGTCACCGATCGGCGGACACGCCGTCGCCGCGCAGGCACGCGGACGTCATCGACAGGCGACCAGCCTCTAATCCTCACTACCACACGCATCCACCGCCCAGCTCGTCGTCAGGGCACCACCTCAGCAAGTCCGTCAGCGCTGCTTGGCTAGGGTCACCTGGCGGATCGCTGGGTCAGCGTTCCCCAGGTACCCGAGTGCAGAATCCCCCGGCACTCGAAACACCAGACAGATGGATCGGAGAGGAAACGAAGAGATCCCTGCCGTCGCATGTCTATAAGTACTACCTCGCTCATACCAAGGAATATCGGCGTCAGAACGTCAAGGTAATTTTTAGGAGTCGGAGAGATCAAATATGGAGAGATATTAGTCATTGATAATAAATGGTTCTGTGTGTTATTTATGTGTTAAAAGTAATTTGACGTGTCATTACAGAGTGTACTTTGTTCATGAATAATACTTTATATGAATTTTTATCCTACGTACTATTCGTACAAGTATGACCATAATATCTATTAAAATTAGTGAACGATTGTACAGTTTCATTTGAAACGTGCTTCATTTGAATGTGTTCCATTTGAAATATTAAATGACAAGTACAGAAAGAAGTGCTCGTTTGAGAATGCTTTAGTTTAAATTAATATAGTATTTCAACAGAGCTGGAATTAACGTATATCTTTTGTGTATGCGCATTATTCAAAATTAAGGGCATGTAGAATAACTGTGCTGTCGTGTGTTCGTTATATATAGCTGCATTTAA
The DNA here is from genome assembly GCF_026225885.1 of Hylaeus anthracinus. NCBI lineage: Eukaryota > Metazoa > Arthropoda > Insecta > Hymenoptera > Colletidae > Hylaeus > Hylaeus anthracinus. The sequence continues at coordinate 8,197,290 of NW_026534330.1, read as the reverse complement.
TAAACGTATTTCACATTGGCTTATACGTTGGAAGGCCAAAGGACGCAACGCAAACCGCGCAAGCAAATATACGTAAATCTTTAATGAAAATAAAACTATGTGATCTTTTCACTAGCTTACAGAGATAATAGAGTAACGATGCAGTCATTTCGTGGAACAGTTTTAATAAACATAAACGAGAGTTATTTTAATAAATACACTCGTTAGAGGAACTTGAAGTAATAATATCCAACAATGGGCTTTAAAAAATAGTAAATACAGTCCATAACTCTGTAGTAGCGATGCAAAGTATTATTATCTAGTAATCGATGGTCGAGCAAAAATTTGAATATGAATTGCAGAATGTTTTATCTCACGTTGGAAGAACAAAAAGCTTATCTAATTACGTATATTAATCAAACTAACACAACGTTGCGAATGAATCGCCATGAATTTGATCTTATTTCTCATTTATTACTAAAATAGAGTTTTCCTCGTTTCTGTGAGGTAATGTTGAGGTAATTGCTTTAAATAATAAATGGAGATCGTAAAATTCACCAGCGTATTTTGATTTATTAATGATAAATGTTCTGATATTTTATTTAGATACTAATAATATAATTTATAATATTAAAGATTTTTGCTAAATCTAATTTACAAAATGAATTAATCTATAGCCACAAAGAACTGAAAGAATTATTCTCACAGAATAAATAGTATTAAAATAACGAAAGTTATTAAATTTACGAAAGGAATTCAACGTGTTTATTTAATAAATATAATGACGCTTATAGATGTTGCATTTTTCATTTATTTTTTAAATATAACGATCACATTACACGCGTGGATAACATTTTCGAAATTATAACAACTAAATAATTTTACTTTGCTCTTCACAATCACTCTGCGCGTACTGTCAGGTCGCATATATCAAATGTTGAAGTCTTTTCTTTAACAAAGACGTTGATGCCAATATCTTGGTACGGTTCGTTTGCAAATTTGGCCATGGTATACTTTTCATACAAATTACATAAAGGAACTGTTTGCTCCAATTCAGAGTCTTATCCGCGAATGTTGGAAAGTGTAATTTATTGAAATCTCTGATTCACGTTTAGCATAAACGAGTTGGCACATGACGTTGTACGATTGCCAACATGTCCCTTCTGTCTTCGATTTTATCGCGCGTGTAACTTAACTTATATAAAGAATGATTTACTTTAACCCATACATGGATTTACTTTAGAAACTATGCAAAACGCGTGAAATTGATCATAGGGTTAAAAGTTCGAAGAAACGAGTGAAACTTTACAGAAAATTGGCAGTAAGTGAAATGGTGTCATCAGTACAAGGTCATTCGAGCTTATTTCTTAGTATAAATACATTTTTTGTGACCAGAATATGTTTTAGTTTTAAATTGTTTACCAGTATAGAAAATCGTATGACGTGTCGACGAAGTCTTTATCTATTTACATTTCTAATGAGATTTTAATAAACATTTATTTTACACATTACATTAATCATACTTATACTCTATGTCTCATTCTGTATAGATTTTATTCAAGGACCTACATACAATAGTTGGGTCAATTCAATTGAAAGTTCACAAAATGTGAATAAGTTCTACGATGTGTAAAGAAAATTGCAGAAATGAGCGATTATTATTTTGTTCCGCTTCATTTCAATGTGTATAGTTCTCTAAGTACGTACCTATAATGACAATAAGAATTACACGTAATTGTTCCACGCGCAATTAGAAATGAGCATAATAAGAATGGCAATAATTAACGTTTAATTACGTTGCGCAGCAGTTTCTCGGCCTAATGGAATATTTTTTCTACGTGAAATTGCTGACATTATGAATTATGAATGAATAGTTTTAGACTCAGTGAAGCGTCTTTAATAACTAAACTTTTAAGTGCTGGCTGGAGTGATCAATAACGAATAAAATTTATTTCAAAAATGCGAACTCAATTAATTTTGATATTTATTTATTTTTTAAATTAAGTTTAACAGTCTTATAATATCATTAAAACATTATGTGATTCCAAAAAATAATAAAGCGAATTTCGTCGGGGCTGTAATAATTGTTTACACGCAGGATGTTTTTACACTTTTTCTGTGAATATTCTAGAAATTAATGCTGTACAATTTCCACTTATTGTGCTCGGTTTCTAACGTTATCTAATAATGGAAACACGGGTAAGTTAATCTGCCTCATAGTGCCACATAAAAAGATAAGAACCCCTGTCTATATTGCTCCAGCATTTGCATTACGTTTACTTTAGTGCACATTATCACGTTTATACTTGCAGTGATAACAAGGGTGCCGTTAAAACTGTTAAAATGCAATTCTCCGAAATCGATTAAGCGTAGTTAAGTTTGTTGAACAGTTTTATTGGTCGCAATATTTGTATTACCTTTAAGTAAACATCTACAAAATGCCAAACTAGCTTCGCTTGCAATATCTGGAACATGACTTTTTATATAATCGCCAAACTTTTTTCTTACTTTAATTTCACGTATTCGGAATCATTGAACATCATAAATTCCGAATTTGGATATTTCAAAATGAGGTTTTATCTGGCAACATTAAAGTTTTTTACAAAGGTGAAACTCCATAAATTCCTTAAAAAAATCCTCTTAAAAATGAACTTCATAGTTTTCAAACTATAAAACTCCAGATGCTTGTATTCTTGAATTTGCTCAAACTTTGCAACACACATGAGTTCTAGATTATTTTTGAATTTTCAGACTGTCTATTTAATTTGACACCAGGATAAAACAACTTAGGGATTGTAAGCTTCAATATAAAGTGGTTGGCATAGGTTTTGTTATGGATGTCAATTTGAACCAATGTTAACGTCAAACATTTTAGACGAAGTAGAAATGGAGATGACGTATAATATTCGCCATGAACATAACTGCCAGTTGCAATTGCTGGTATTCCTGTATTTAACAATACGATAATGATCATATCGCAATGAAACGCTAGAACCTAGATCAATTTCCCTTCTCATTGGTTAATTTGGGAACTAGACTGTTTCGAATAATTAATAGAAGTCATGGAAGTGATTCTTCGAAAACGTAGCATCTTATGTATCGCATCATTGATTTCGGTATACCCAAAAACGTATACATTGTTTGTTTACAAAATCTGAATGATATTTTTAATTTTAGAATAGAGATGCACTGTAATCAGTAAGATATAAATTCTGAATTCCAACGAATTCAAACGTTTGACGAGTTTTGACAGGTCACATATTTTGTTAGTTCCAGTTTGGATCGTTTCAACATGGAAATCGATGTTCTGGGTAAACTGGTACTCCTCTCAAATTCTCCTTATGGTTAATTTGATAGATCCAATTTAATAAATATAAGTCTTTTGATTTTAAGAAAGTCACAAGTAAAGATTTGAGACAGTGAAAAATGTGAACACTACTGAATTGTAATTCTCCCCCTCTTTCGTTTGCATAACCCGATTACTTAGTGGTGAGACTGATACGTGTTTCGATAGCATCGAATCTTCCTACGTCTGAAACCGATTCACTTGCGCTAAAATATTTTGAGGATCGTCTTCAAGTAATGCAAGACCTACTGAGACATGATATTAATTAAAATGTATCGAGGTCGATATAGTTTTAAAATGCGTCCATAAGCCATCTGAAATACGAGAAAGGATCACTCGATGTGCATTATTAAAAAGACGTTCATAATTATTAATTGTCTAAGTTTAGAATCTGATGAATATTCTGTAATTAATTGGACAGCATCGTTCAGTTTCAGGAGGATCTTCAATCTTCACTCTTTTTTTAACAGTAATTTCTAAATAATACTCTAAATCATTACTACTATATTGTACCATATTGTATTATTTTTCACTTCTTTTTCAACTCTAAACTATATTTACAATATAGCTATTGGCTACGAGTGAAACAGTTGAACAGAAATTGTTAACTCGATAAACAGCAAAGAAATCAGCTCCGTTCTCCCAAAAACCCAATTCACGTGATTCTCTGCGTACGGATTGTTTGTTTCCAAATGTGTGCAAACCCCTGTAGTATTTGAGTGCCTTGTGAATTAGTAGTCGAAGCTGAGGTTGGCGCAGCTCGCGTATACGCAATATGTTGCAGGTGGGTTGTGTGCAGTACCTCGAAACGATATAATGATATAATACATCTGAGGTAGGATTGCGTAACGAATATCGAAACGCGGTAGGGAACTGGCTTTGAATATAAAGCAACCCTTAAGTCCCATCTACCAAACGGGGCAGCTGTTTGGTAGCCTTATCCGCCTTTCTACTCCACGAAATTAGATCCGCTTCAGACATTTGATCTCTACGGATTCTGGAATACCTTCCATTGAGTCGACGACTGTTAGAAAGGGGCTTTAGAAAATCGCATTATTTGTTCACATTATTCTAGTATTTGCGATACTTTCCCCAAAAATTGTATTCCAGTCATTACTTAATCTGAGATCATTTCTTTGAAGAAAAATTTTAATTATTATTCTGTATTTGCGTGCTATTTGCGTATAAACGAATTGAAAAAGTCACCGTCAATGAGAGAAATGCATTGCACATTCAGACTATACAATAAACTGTTTCTAATGTGCTATTCTGTTTGCGTACTATCAAAGAAAACATTATTTCATGTACTATTAAAACATAATTAAAACGTTATTTAATTGTTTCTTCACTTTTTCTGTTTCAGGTAAGTGAAATCATTCAATTCCTAATCAGGAGTGCCGCCAGCATCCTTTATATAGGTAAATGTGTTTTCTCACATTCAATCTTTACATGATTATCTATTATCGTATAGATCGTTGAAAACGAACTTCAACGATCTACGTAACGAACTAACAACAACTTAAGTATTGACTGCACGTCAAATTCAATTCAGAGGGTTTCAGGAGTATACATGAATTTTTTCGAATTTTTAAAACGACTTTTACACAATGAAAAACGTATCGGAAATGAATAATTCTATTTTACGGAGTAAGGATGAATAAAAATGAGGAATATTTTGTCAATATCAATTCCCTGAAATGTACAGAATCAAAAAGTCCTTTACCGTTTTGCGATGTAACCCTTCGTTACCGAGATACAAGCAATTAATGTTCACCGTTGGCAACTCTCGACGCGGCCCACTCGGAGCCGGGTTTGTTTACCTCCAGGAGCGCGCGTGTACTCCCGCACGTGATACATGCGCTCGCGCGCACGGCAGCACGAGACTATGCGCTCGCGCGCACCAGTTCGAGGCTAAGCGCTCGCGCGCACTCGGCTCGTGGTCCATGCGTTCGCGCGTTCAGAAACTTTAACTGCCCATACCTCCGTAACGAAGCCTCGGATCTCAAAATGGAAAAAAAGTTTTCGATTCGTACTGCCACCAGGAATTGATTTAGCTAAAAAGTTCCACATTTCTCTCAGTACCATATATATATTGCACGGAATGACACATTAAAGAGGGACACCTGAACAATTGAAAATTGTATAACGCATCACTGCGATATTTAGTTATAGGCCGTTAAGTTTTAATTTTTTACTGAGATTAATAATACGAAGAAAAAATTATAAATACCTTTCAAATAACAATAACCTCTTCATAGAAGAATTCATCGATGAAAATATTAGGCAATGAAGTACAGATTATTTGGAGGAGTTTTTAAATGAATAAGAGAACTGTTCGGTAAATCTATTATACATAGCTGAAGCCAAACCTAATATACGCGTTCATCGCATCAGCGAGCTATCGTAATCACAATGATACGGTTAACGTATACCCTGGTCCCATTGATATTCTATAGAAATATACATATGCATGAACGATAAATCTTTTAATGCGCCTATCGTGAAAGCTTCGGCACCCTGATCAGCATGACAAACGGGTTCCACTGGCTATTTCATAGGCGAATCACGCATCTCGATTACCTCATTCAGGTCCCTGGCATTGTCGATTCCAGTTTTCACCGTTGTCGACCGCCACAAAAGTATTTTTATCGTCACGAACCTTTACGTTAAGTGGTCGCACATCCGTTTCGTTGAAACTAAAGCTTCGGTACGTGGGAAACGCCTTGGACTATGGTCGAGACAATGATGGATTCGACTCGGTGGCTGGCAGAAGTTTCACGAACGAAATCCCCCGTTCTCTACTTTATTCCCAGTGATGAAATTCGAACGTGTTTTCGTGCCATCTCCATTTACAACTGATCTCCAAATTTATGCGACGTTCAAAGTAAATAATTACTCCTTCTACTGCGACTAATCAAGTGCAAATTCAAACAAAACAATTTCTTTATGGCTTTACGAATGGCGCTAACTATTTAATTACATTCATATATTGATTGAAATAAACATAATTGTTGCAGCATTCAGTTTTAATGTAAATTGTAATTAATAATTTACAAACACATATACCTTAATATTTTAAAAATTAATATACAGTAATTATAACATACATTTTCAGTTATATTATATTCAAATTTCATGCTAATATCCATGTTCGTATTAATTACTCATAAACATAATTTTTCATTATCGAAATATCGAGAAACTGATAATTTCGTTACAATACGTGAAATAGTTAAAGAAGGAAACGAAAATACAGAATAGTTCCTTACTTTTTTGAAAACACGAAAGAGTTTACCCAGAACCTTAAAGCATTTAGCTGCAAATTTATTTACTTCAACACGTTCAAATAACTCTGGAGAATTTCGCTTCTTTCGCTAACAAACTGACGATAGAGAAAGTAATGACTCGACGAAAACGCTAAATTAGAAACTTCTGCGAAACTTTTTCACCACGTGCTACGTTGAAAATTATCCCTTGGCCGAGGAAAGTCATCCATTAATTCCGCTGGAGAAATTTCCATTCACCGAAAAACTTCCTTTGTTGTTTTCTCGCGCAGCCAAGTTAGTTGTTGCGGTTTCGTTTTTACGCACTTCGCCAAGCTTCTTCGCGTCGAGATACCGTATTCTTTTTAAGAGAGATAGTACACGTTGCTCGACGCATCGATTTTCACGATTTTCACAATTTTCACTTTCAGAGACGAACTCGTTAATGATAGTTATTTTATTTAATTCGCGGTTGAATTTGTCAGAATTTAAAGCGTTCGTAAAACACTCCATTCTTAAGTAATGATAGATTTATACGAATATTTGGTTTTTTCATAATATCGCATTGCTAATTTTAATTTCAATATTCATTCCCTTGATCACACTTTTAGTTAAACGAAACAATTATTCAGAGTGTTCCATAAAAAGTATTATCAGCGGGCAGTACGTAATTCTTCATGAATAAATGCATGGTAAATGTGAAATAGTATGTTATGGTACGAGCTGACATTTTAAAGAAAATCGATTTTGTTGACGACTTGGCTAAGTACAAGGAAAATGTATGCGTTCACGGTTAGAAACGACATCTACGTATATCAGTTAACATGGAAAGAGGGAACGAAAGAAATGTATATCAGTTAACATGGAAAGAGGGAACGAAAGAAATGAATAAATATAGTAAGAAGTCGTTCCTAACGAATTATCGAAATTTCTAGCGAAATTGAATTTTGCTGCCCCTGCATTGCATTACAAATTGTAGATAAATTACAAAAGAATCTCCATGTATACATAAACACATCAAGGACGAAAAGATGCTGTACAAGGCGAATGTATGCGTTCGGGGAAAGAACCTAAATCATTTAACGTAGGAGTAGAATACAAACGAAAATGAAGAATACAGTAGCACAGACTTTCCGGGACCGCGGGAAGCCAAAACTCGATGAAGTGGAAGAAACTGTTAGGAACTTAAGAGAACAGAATGAATTGTTAACGCAAGAGTGTGCTATATTAAAATCGCGAAAAGAGTCATTGGCCATGGAAGCAAAAACATCGAGGAAGGAAAGGAAAGAATACCAAGAACATGGAAGAATCGATCTATTATTTGTGTCAGAGTCGTGATGGCCATGCTGCTTCTTTCTTGGAACCTAAATTGTCTCCTTTACACTCTCTGCATGAAGAGTGGAACAACACAGTTAGCACTGCCCCTAACGCTAACCCCAGAAGAATCATTTCTTTCGAAGATACTGACCATTTATCTTTCCTTGAACTGTTCGATGAGTGCCAAGGAGACAATTACATCAAACAACTCGAAGGACTGAAAGAAATCTTTTTTCATAGGGTTATTATTAAAGAGGAAGGAAATTTTCATTGAACAAAGATAATACCACTGAGTATTTAAACATTCGAAAAAAGTTGTGGGACAAACATAAAAAAATGTGAACAGTAGTAGAACTAAAATCTCCGTAGTTTTTCCACTCATTGTGGACATTGGAAAGTTTCGGTAATGAGATATGCAGGAAATCTAACCCAGGACAGCGTGACGCATCGTGGTATGAGACATCCGGGCTATTATAGCATGGATACGTTTGTACATTAACAAATCTACTTATGCCATCGTGAAGATGGTCCAAGGCTTCTTCGTGGACGCCCTTGGTGTCGTCGAACACGTCTGTGTTGAAGTGGGGAATGCTTTTCCGGTCGCCTGCGGTGGCGACAAGACAAGTCCTGTCGTGGAGTGGACAACGTCTCCTTCAAGTCCTTTACGCGTCTCTTGGTGTTCGAACGAGTGACTCTGGCCTTGGGTAGTTTCTCGATTCTTCAAACATTACATCATTATTGAATTCATGTAATCGCGGTGTGTTGTTCCGAGTTTAACTTGACAACAGGTAGCTGATTTCAAGAATATCGGGGTCAGAGCGTCTCTTGACAAAAACATGTTGCTTCGACTCGCCGACGAGCGAAGGCCGTTGATATTATGTTTATGGAGCTCGGTCATATTGACCTATTACGAATTTCACAAGCAAATTTACAGAAACCGTTTAAACGATTTATTGGTCCATATTGACCTATTACGAATTTAACAAGGAAATTTACAGAAAGCGTTTGCCTTCAGAATCTTTTTGAAAATCATTTAAAGTATATTCAACAAGTAATTCTTCATAATTCAGCACAAATTATTGCACTATGTGCACTATACATTATAATCACAAATTATAAATGAATGTTATTTATGCAATATCGAATACACGCACACTGTAGGACTTTCATTCATTATCGTTTTCCTAATAATAAATTCATTCTCCGCTGGTGGGTCCATCAAAAGTTTTCCATTCTCTGGTTTACGGACAGGTGAAGTTTGAGAAACGCTGCTTTGAGCATTCATGGTTAAAGTAGATAGCGATGAAACTAAGAACTCTTAATTGATTCATTCAGATGTCACGCTGCACCGAGAAGAAAGAATTTCAGCCTTCTATCTCTCCTAGGAGCTGAAAGTTTAAATGTTTACCAGTAAATAGGAGGAGGCATCTATCTTTCATTATCATTCTTTATTGGGTAATCTCAAGTTTGCGGGATCGACGGCGTCGTGTCGTTAATCTTCGGTTGCGCAACCACGATTCCCGTTCTTAGCCGGCATAGAACCACGTTTTCTGTAAGCGAGCGGTTCTACTCTTCTCTTATGGTCGTCACCACCGCCGACTAGCTTCCTCCCCTTAACCGCCATTGACACCGGGGCCGCGTAAATTTATCTACGGCTGGAATTTACGTGCACCATTCTGGCAGTTCGCGTTACGCGACCTGTTTGCTCCTGGAGGTTAACGCGTTCCTTGGTCTGGATAAGGGCTATTATTTTTCATCGTTTCCGTGCTCTATCGAGCGCACGCGCAGGGCACTATGAACGCGTCGACTGCCATTAATGGCAAAAAATTCTATAAGGGTGGTTTGGTTGAGATTTAGAGAGTCTAGAGTTCGAGCATTGACGTTATGTACGTCTAAAATGCTACTTAGGTCATTCAATCTGAGCGACGTTTGTTTTGGTTAGCAAAGTCGTATGGAAAAATAATTTCCAAGTACTTACAGAAGGATCGTAATATGATTTTTGTTATTTTTTCCGATTCGTTTGAACTTTGAGGCGGGTGAAGGAAACAGGTGACTCTGAGATATCGACTTTAGTCTGGCAAGGCCGATAAACAGACGCTTGCCTTATGTGGACACGAAGTTTCAAATCGATCGGCACGGTAATTCCCGTGGTATCGTGTCGACAATCTCGAAAAACATGGTTTTGAGTCAAACGAATTTAAAGTTTCAAAAGCGCTTTCGAGATAGGTGACAACTGTTTTTCTTTTTATTGGATTACGATTCTGCGAATTTAGCGGATTTTCTTCCATGACTTCCCCGTGTGATTTATGTGGGACGACTGAGGAGGCAGTTGGCGAAACTCTTGAACAATCGGACCATAAATATTCTTGTACAATCCGTGATTTATATTTATTAGTTGGTTGATAAGGTTAGTCTTGATAAAGTTTGTTAACTTCGGAATTCTCTTTTGTATTTTCATGTCGAAAGTAAAGTAAAAAGATACTATTTCTATAAAGGTTTTTGACGTGTGAAAGCCTCTCCGATTATTGAATGAAAGGGTCTACTCCCCTTCGCGTGTGGTGACCTTTCGTAACAGCTTCTGCCATTTTTACGTTCATAGTTAAAGAGTAAAGTATCGGATCAAATTGCTTAAGGTTATTCTCTCATGACCTTAATCACGACGAAGTGTGTTTACAGCAAGTGTCATAAATAGTAGATTCTTATAATACTTGGGTTACAGGGTCGAAGCATTGTCATTTTTGTATATAACATGTACATAGTTCTACGTGCACGCACTGGACCCTGCATCTAGTTTTCTAAAAATGTATTAAAATAATGTTCAAAACGAAACGCTTGCATGAATGTAAATTATTCTTCAAGAAATTATTGTGAGGGACTTGCGGTTTCAACTTTGACCTTTATTTTCATTCTTGCTTCCAGTGATTTACTACACGCATAAAAATATCGTTTCACTACTAGTCAGCGACCACTATGATTCTGAAAAAGTTTATAAATTAATAGGAGACGCAAAGTGGATTTCAGTGATTTGATTTAAAAATTTAACTGATACAAATGTTTCAGTGACTGTTGACTATAGAAGTCACATTGTTTCAGATTTCTTTTTAACTGCTTTTTATATATATAAGCGAACTTTTTTTGGATTTTAAAAAAATTGATATTCAGTACTCTGAATTCAAAATTATTTGCACTATGCCACTAATATTCAATGTGAACTATATAATATAACTATAAATAATACAGACAATTTTAAACATCATAACATTTCATGTTCTATATTGGGTTATTAATTGTTTAAACATATATTGTCCAAACAAGTATGAAATTCCAATAACTCAAAGACTTCACTCTTACTTTTTTATTCTTTTATTTTTTATAATCTATAAATACTTTCTTCATATGTTTCTGTAATTTTCCTTTTTTGGTATAAATACTTTACACCTTCAATTTGTTAATTCATCATACGCTTATTTTAAAACTCGCGTTATTTTATTTACACCTCGTGAAGAGGGGGTTACCATGTATTTGATTTCGACGACAATAACTCAGCTTTTTATGTTGTAATACACCCAATGTTCTCGTATCTCTCTAACTTAATACTCTTCGATCGTCTTTGAAGAGCTCTCAAATTCCCAAGACTGTTCATCCTCTCAGATATAGCACTCAGCTAGTAAGGGCGACACCAATCTCTCCCGTATGGTATCAGTCATGCTCTGAGAACTGGTCCAAGGTAACTCCATCGAGAATTGTCTAGTGCGATTCTTTGAAGTCACGAAAAGTTTGATAGAACGTGAAATCTAACAAATACATGGATTCGTGGTTGGCAATCTTTTTCAAAACAATCCAAGAGATTGTGCAAACAATAAATTATTCGGTGACTGTATAAATACTGTCATATGAATACCCTTGATTATATTGTTGAGCGCTTTTAAGAGTATAATGAAATTAAGAAATCTATGAAAAAGGACAAGTACGATGTGCTTTCTATTATTTTGAAATTAAGATATTTCATTTTTGGTTCACCATCGAGAGAAATTTAATGCCTTCTAATATTGTTGTTGTATTTTTTTTTTATTTCTGGGCAAACAATTATCTAATCATTGCGCAAATGTAATTTGTGCTGAACATATTATCAAAAATAATTTTAGTAAGATCACTTTTGGATCGCAATGATGTAAACGCAGTTCCATTTTGTGCTAACAATCCTGAAATAATCACTGTACAAACTATACGATCGATTTCCAAGCTTAAACTAGCAAAAGTTACTGTCAGAACAAGGCCTGAAGTTACTGAGAAGTTAATTAAAATATTGCATAAATACGTGAATATTGAAATATTGAAAACATGTCCAAGACTATATTGGAAAAATGTCTGACCGCGTATGCTTTAAAAGCTCAGGGCAGGCATATAAAATATTAATTAGAGCGTTAGAATTCACGAATCCAATGGTTGCTCGATGTAAAGTAATAATTACACGATGTGGTGATAAGCATTTTATTTAATGTTTCGACCATCAGTATTTCTGATTGTTCAACGACAAAAATCATTGAATTACAATGTAGATAATACACAAGTGTTTAAAAATGAATACATGAACATTTTTAAATAATAACGTAAAATTATATACAAAATTAGTTTTCAAACGAAATACATATTGGGATACATATTTCCATCATCTGATGCTGTGGCCACGTAACTATCTCAACAAATATTTTCTGTCACGAGATATGATCTCCCTCAAGTCTTTAATTGTCTTCTCATCAATTGCTCACTTTTTCATGTAAGTTTAACTTTGTTCTTATATGAAAATTCAATCGAGACTCGTGTAGTACGTGTAGTGAAACGGGTTTTGTATCTATTCAATAACGCTAGACGTAGGTGCAAAAAGTAACGCGAAAGATTGAATTTCTGGCCAACAAAATTCAGCATCGTTGAGTCTTCTATCTTTCGTGGTGGCGCCTTCTCCGCAGCGGTGACGTTGACTGACGCATGCTGCATAATGCAACGGTGAGGTTATAATGAATGAATTACCCCTTCCCTTGAAGCTCCTACTCACGATCTATATACCGTGTGGTTCACCTGATTTTGCGACCGATCAAGATAATTTCCTGACAACTGTAGTGTTCCGAAATAGACAAGTTAGACAATATTCCCCTTTGAGTACCAATTATTTCTTTATGGTAAATAACAATGAAACTTCAAGAACAATACAATTATACAATAATATAGAATAAATAAAAAAACAGAGGAATAGGAGAAAGTATAACATGAAAATACATATAATAGCATTAATGGTAATGAAAAATAACAAAAAATAAAATACGCAGCAACATCTGTATTCTATTTAAAATTGAATTTGTTTACAAGTCTAATACGCACTTCCACGATATAATAATAATAATAAAAAAAAGAATTTGAAAACCTTTATGAGATTAAGCAATTTTTCGGTCAAAAGTGAAGGATATCCTTACGATCGATATTGTTTGGCGCCCCACCCTGTACAGTGAGTTAATACTGTCCCCTGGGTTCGGCGAAATTGATCGTTCTTTATCGTCACGGTTGTCGATAGAAATAAAGGGCAATGAAAGATAGATCGATGGTCGAGGGCAACAAGTGTTGAGAAATCTCACTCCTCGAAGGATTCACGTCAATAGCGGTGAAATGGAGACGAAAGGGACTGTGGATACGTCTCGGTTTGAAAAAGACGGAGCACTTGGAGCGTACATGCCGCGTGGGAATAAGATTATCTTTGCACCTAGCTGCTGGAGCCTGTATGATTTATGGCATTTGTTTAAGACATTCCCTATCTATTCACCGTTTTAAAAATATAACCTTCCGCTTAGAGATCTTCATTTTACGCATGGGCGAGAATTTTTAATCTAGAAGGAGAATGATCTTTTTATATTGTTTTAAATTACAAACAATCATTTCTTTCTAAGAATATTTTTATTTTGTATAGTGTTTGTTTAGTGATATAATTTTATAAGAACAATTTTACGTGATATTATTATTTTTATAGAATTTTTTTTGTTAATTAAGTATGATTTCTTTCGTCGTTTTACAAATTCTTAGTAGTGTTAGATTATCATTCATATTGTGTTATATATTTACACATTTTATTTTTCCTCAGAAGGCACAACCTATTTCTCTAAAAACCACCCCATTAAACTGTAAGACAATATATCATACCAAACTATAGCCAACAGTTTCACCCCTTAAACCTAAACTTACTCCGCTAAAAAAATGCGTATACCCTACTTTGCTCACCCTAAACACTTACAAAGTTTCATCAAATTTTTCTTTCGGAGAGTCTTGAAGGAGCCTTCAAGATTATTTCTCACGAGGTCTGCCCTAATTCTGCAAGACAACACGTCCAATTTTCCATGTCATACTCCAACTTTCCCCCGATAAAAAATGCGCGTCCTCCACTTTGCTAACCCTAAACATTCACAAAGTTTCGTCAAATTTTTCTTCGCGGTGGGCTTAAAGAAGCCTTCAAGAATATTCCTCACAATCTTTGCCCTAATTGCTCAAGACGCCGCGTCTAATTTTCTGTGTCAATTTGGTTACGATCAAGCGTACAGTATATTCACGTCCGCGTGCGTTACGTTCGATAACTTGCACAAAATTAATTACATTCGGTACCTCCTCCACTATGGCACTTCATCCTTTAATAATGTACGCAAACTGCGTAGTCGAACTAGTATTAGCCAGCAAAGATGTAGCGCGCCTATTTGTCCCGCGCGAGTGGAATGGAAACAATAGCTCCGTTCTTCCTGAAACAGCAGTACGCCGTAGCATAATCGAATTCAAACACTTGAACATAATCAGCCTACCGCAGCGATATCAGATCAATCCTGGATGTATCTGGAAATCGAGGTTACTATGTACAATGATGACGCAGCACCGCGAGAGCCACCTAGTGTGGAACAATCGATCGTGTTTTTCATTCGCGCCGTTTTAATGCGCGCAACACACACAACGACGCCCGATTTTCGGTTTCCTCTACTTCTGGCTACATCCTGCGTGAGTACAATTTTAAACTTAATCCTTGCGATGGTAACAATCGATCCTGCAGAGCAAACATAGTGCGATTAATCTTCGCAGGCCTGTTGTATGTTACGATTTATTTGGACTTTACCATCATTTTTTAATTCGAAATGAGCGTTGTTGGGCACTCATAGTAACAGCTCAATTGTGTTGTTTTGAAAACATTCATATCTACGTAGGTTTTTTGAAGCCTATGTTTATTTTCTAAAGCAAATTTTTATTCAGTATGTGGAATTTGTTAGTTCAGTATTTTAGTAGTTAAGAGAAAGTTCACTACACTTTTTATCATTACAAAAATGTTGCTCTCTTTATTAAAACATAACATAGATAAAAAATAATCGTTGATAAAAGCATCGTTTTATTGGACAAATAATTAATTCAGATTTCTCTAAAAACTCTCTATTTACATATTTTATCCTAAGAAATTCATTTTATCAGGCAGATATTTCGAACAGAAAAGTTGACTTTTAATACAATTATCATTTCCTACAATTTAATTATCAATAACGCTTATGGCACAATTTTTGCCGACAATTACTGATATAGATAATTAATCCCTTCCTCTAATGTCAAGGGTATAATATTCGCACCCTCTATCTTTATTGAACACATTTGTCTAAATTAAATAGTAAGCTTAATACTTCCAAACAAATGTTTCATTATGAATATATTCATGAATAAATTTTACGTATGTATATATTCAAAATGAAAAATTGGTATAGAAACATCAAATCTATCATTTAATTTGGACATTCGTTTTTTAATAAACATGGAGGGTACGAATACTTATGGGACTGGCTGTATATAATAAGCATGCTTTTACTATCCATGACTATTAACACCGTTCACCCATATCAATAAATAGACCCCAGTAAATAGTCGCGTCAGCCTATATCTCGATTTCGAAATTGGATTACCAATCTCTCGACGTTTCAAGAAGTTCATCCCCCCATCGATGCTTCCACCCCTGCACCAGGAGTCGAAACGCGCCGGAATTAATGCGTCTCGAACGGATTACCGGGTTCGACTATCGAGTCGGGAATCATTCCCGACGCTCTCCCAAGGGGAAACAGAAACACCGTGGCCGCTGATAGAGGGACAAAGGAGCGAACGATAAAGGCAAACAGGAATTAAAAAGGGAAAGAAGCACCGTAGGAGAAAAGTGTGTGACTCGCTGATGAGGTCGGAGATTGTTCCCGTAGCAGGAAGAAGGAAAAGGATGTGGAAGGAAAACGTGGTGGTGGGGAAGGGATGGACATGGATGTGGCAACGAGAGGGGAGAGTTACTGGATACGGTGGGCGAACATTGCGGTCCAGAGGGATGAAGGAGAGAGAGAGCTTCACTGCTGTCGAGGTGTAGCGAGTGGCGTAAGGGAGGAAGAACGCGGCGCCACTGTCAGAGAAGGGGGATCGGATAGTTAGGCGGTGGGTAGATAGTCGGGGGTAGTGGGTCGGTTGGTTGGTCGGTTTGCGTGGAGGAACTGCGCGGCAGTCGAGGCCGCGAGGCTCAGTGCTGGGGAGCGCAGCGTCGCGATGTGTCAGTTTCTCGGTCCCGTCTCGCATGCTCGCAGCTTCTTCCTCACGGTCTGCGTCCTTCTCCGCGTGATTCTCGAGTGACGGTGATAAGTCTCCAAGCATGCTTGTTCCTCGCCTCTGGTGCAAACATTTTTATTTTCGCTGTTCTTCCCGCGCTTAGTGTTGTTTCACTCCTTAAACTCGTCTCTCCCATGCTTAGATCCCCTAATCCCGCGATTATCGCGTCGACCGCGAGTGTGCCGCGTGTTTGTCCAGTGCAGGTGGTCGCGTGAGTCGGTCCAGCTGTCATGAGCGCACCGATGATGGCACCGGACAGGGCCATGTGGCGGCAGGAACCGTAATAAGGCGAAGTCCAGGCGGTCCAGCTGCTTCAGCAGTCCGCTCGAATTCATGGATCCATGGGGTCCTGGTGATCTCTAGTCCGTTAAACCGCGATGGAGATGGATCCGTACGGGGTCGGTTGGGCGGCCCAAGGTCACGGTATCGCCGCCAGTGGCAATGGCGGAAGCGACGGTGCGAACACGATACCGCGATGCTGGAGCAGAGCGTGCAGATCGACCGAGCCATCGCCGATGCGACCGATCGAGCACGGCATGCGCTCGACGGAGTCGATGAGGTCGATAGAGTCCATGAGATCGATGGACTCGGTGATACGGCAGCCGTCGGCGTCCGTTGAACACCATCAATCGAGCCGATCGATGGAAACGATGGCGAGAACGATAGAGCAGATACGCACGGAGCAGCCACGCTCGGTGGTCGATCATCCCGCGACGTCTTCATCGATGTCCTCAACACCGATGAGGAGCGACATGGAGCACCACGCAATGCGCGCCATAGAGCATCCGTGTCGGTTGAAAGATCACGCCAGTTACATACACGATCATCATTTCGGACGGATGCACGACCACGGTTGTAGATCGGTGGAGCACGTCTCGCGTATGCTGGAGCACAGACTCCACGAGCAACATCCCGGCAGACCGCCGATCGAGCAAACGTCGTGTCGACCGATTGAACACCCCCCCGTGCGACCACCGCCCGTCACCTATTCCTGTCGGCCCCTCGATCACGCTCCCGGAAGACCCATGCCGATGGATTGTGTCATTTACGGACCGCACTCCCATCCGCCGCCAAGGTTACCCAGCGAGAGCCCGTATCGAGTCAACTGCCCCGTGCACAGCCCGTTCCGATACAGATTCCCGAATACAGTTGGAACAGACTATCACTCGCATCAGGTAAGACTAGGGTAAGAAATAATTCGAGAAAAGAATATGATGATAATGGGGACTGGAGTTCTGTGGGACTTTGGGTGCTTAAGTTTGATAGATTGTAGGATGAAGAGCGAGATGAATAGTGCAATTTTTATGATCCCTGATTAGATAGTAATTAGGAAAAGGATGACACTGTCCGCAGTGGTCCTTGAATATAAGGGAGTGTAGAAAGTGTGACTCTTGAGGACCATGCGCAGAACTTAGATTAAATTGTCACCAGTTAACCTGGTTAAACCTCTGGTAGTGTTATATCAAACTCAAATAGTTAGAAATAATGAAAGAAAAATGTCTTTTACATTGCTAGAGACTAGAGTTAAACGCCAAGTCTTTAATAAATTGTGTAACAAGGAGAAGGTTAGGTATTAATCAATCTTCGTGGACGGTGGGTAGCGCTGAGGAAAAGGATAACATTATTCAGTGGTCCTTGGTACTTCGGTTAAATGGTCACCAATTATCCTGCTTAAATCTCTGGTGGCGTTATATTAAACTTCAACAGTAAGAAATAGCTCTAGAAAAATGCCCTTGACACTGCGAGAAATGAAAATTAAACATTAATCACTCGTCTTAAACGAAGAGAGACCTAGTTATTACAAATTTCACCCCTTCTGATTAGCTAGTACTGATAAAATAACACTCTTCACTGATCCTCCGATCCACGTGGAGGCTGTAAGACCTCGAAACTCCTAATGACCATGGGAGAAATTGCACTAATTGCTGTGAGAATATTTGTATTTGAATGCAATGGCCTTTCCTCCACCAGATAATACAAACTTTATTGCTAACACTAGTAAAGACAATTATTCAAGTGGTGATGGAATCACCATAACATAGGGTTATGTGAATCATGTAGAATTATGCTGTCAATCACCCCTCGATATAAGTATGTTGGCTTGTATGCTCGTTATTATTGTATTGTTGCACGGAATTTAGCATTGAAAACCTTCGATGTTATTAACTGCACTCGCTTGTACACGCATATACAAACAACATTCGCCATTGTATCACTCTTTAGTGCGGCTTACGTTACGAACGGTTGCGTTGTATTCTCTATGGTAATTTTTAACCGTTATTTACATATTTATTAAATGTACATGCGTCCATACATATAGATGCATATACCATCACGTGTTTTGTTTCATTTAACGAAAAGCAATTTTTTTGAGGAGAACAATGTATAAACCTACTGAATTTTGTATTATATTTTCGTTTACTTTCAAGCACATATTATAGTGACTGTGGAATAACGTTAAAAATAATTGTAGATAAGTAGTTTTTATAAAAATAGCAATTCCTAGGAACTGTTACGTACGTCGAGGAATGGGTGTATTGACAACTAGACTGATTTTCAATCAGTGAGACAATGTATAGAGGAGTAAAAGGAGAGGAAACGAAGGGAGTACGGAAAGGAGGAAAGTACTTTTTAAAGTAAGACAATTGGGCCTTGTGAGGAGGTGGCTGAATTGTCTGGAGAGGTTAGAAAAGGCGAAGGACGATGGCAGGTCCGTAGGAACCTCACAGTATCCTAAAGATAATTGTCAAAGACAGATACAGAGGATTATCTCTCTTCTGGATCGATTCCATCTCCTTATCAACTTCTCTTTCTCTTTCCTGGAAAACTATTCTTTATTTTTCTTTAAACAAAATTATCAAATGGTTAGATATAAAATAAAATTATATTTTTCTGTATGTAATAAATTTATAAATTGCTCTTTGTCCATTATTATCAGGGTTATCGTAATTCATGATTTCATAATTAAAATTACGAAAATATACTTTAGGAGTCACCGAACACTTTAATCTGAAACGTTGCACCATAGTTATAAGTATCTGACTAAGTCTTGATATAGAACAATTTGAAGTTCTTTCAAAATTAATTTCCTGAGGTAACGTAAATTTTCACCCTCTACATCAGACAACTCCTTTAAGAGCCATATCCATACTTAATCGACATTTATGATTCTTTCTGAGAAAACTGTTACTCATAAATTTTCAACTTTGCTTAGTTATTTATGTTCTGCCATACCACGTGAATTTGATTAAACATAATTTATTGATTTTGTTCAAGCACGGTGTGTACAAAGAAACTTACACCCGTGATTGGCATGAAAACTCTCCTAAAACTCTTCATATTCAAAACAGAAAAATCCAGGATCCTTATCGTGCAAAGGAACATATGTCAGAGTTAATGTAGTAGACACAAGGAAATGATGATTGAAATTTAGTAGTGCAATGAATGGGCAACAGAAATGTTAAGACACAAGTTTCTCGGCGATTGAAGCAATTTCGGTACGCGAAGACAAATCGGAGAGTAAATTAAACAAATAAATAGGTGTCTTTGAGCCGAGAACTTTGCAAATAACGCAGCAGAGATTGCCTTTGCGCGAAACATATTGGACGATCGGTGGAAGGAAGTAGCATACTCGCGGACGTACGGATTACGTAAGTTGCGAAACGAGAGTACGCTGAATGTCCAGAATAAGAAATAGTCACATGAAGCTGTATCAAACTCTATCATATGCTCAAATACAGCTCAACAGTCGATTATTCATTTTATACACACGATATTGCAATTTTATCCGAATAATTAATAAATTTCACTTGAAAATTTCTCTAAAATTCTCAATTTAGAAGTTCCATCAAAATTCTCAATTAGAAAGTTGTTTGTACTGTTTTGTCGATGTTTATTAAAAAAAAAACAAAAAAAAAAACGAGTTATCGTACCACTTTATGTAATCGACTCAGATAATTGAAATGTAATAATGGCATGTGTAGGTTCTAAAAATGACTCGAAGTTGAGGTCGAAATGTAAAAAATAGAGTTTAAAGCTATAAATGATTGACAAGACTGTTTCACTAATAATAAATTTTAAACTGTAGCTTTCTTTTCCATGTAGTAGTTACTAAATTTTCTGTACATTGTTTTGAGCCATTAACGCGAAACTTTTTAATTAAGAGAACATTGCGTCGAACGTTTTGGGAACGCATCGCGGTGAGCAGTTTACGATTGTTTTCGAGGAGTACTATATTGTTGCATCAACTCATCTAAATTTCGTGCAAAATTAACGATATTCGGTCGGGCTGTGAAAGCTCTCGATGCGTTCACGAGAATGCAACGCAGGAGTATTTTTTAACAAGCGTAATGGAATTTCGCGGTCGTTGTGAATTTTCTGGGCATTGAAAGACCACTTTTCTGTGCCGTGGAAAACCCATTTCATTATTTATTCCTCTCGACGATCGAACATTTTCTCGCAGCGTCGGGCCAACGCTAGTTGCAAAGGAATCTATTCAAAAATATGGAAATTAATGAATTAATTAGTTTCTCGCAGGAAATAGCGTTTCTTTTAAAAGCAAAATTCATTTCAATATTCTCACGTCAGTACAAATTTTGATGGTCATTCGTGAATATTCTTCTGTGAATGAAAATGTTTGTAGTTGTAAATTTATAGTCGTAGTGGAACGTATATACGAATAGAACTTTGTGGATTTGCTTTTTATGAATGATTTATTTACTGTTAGAAATTTAACCTATTGAACCTTTTGCAGGTCCTTGTGAAATGTTACATGTTTTTCTTTTCTTTTATTCATTTTATAATCATATGTTGGTACAGAGTGTTGTTTCTATTTAAATGTTTGATAAATTTCAATGACGTACTTTTATCCGTACATTTTTTCATTCGTATTTTATTATTACATACATGAAAGTATTGTTACAGTTTCAGCAACAAATGTCATATCAACCTTGTCTAGGCAATTATCATATGAGAAATATTAGAAGATAATACAATGATCATATTCTGCTGTCAATCATTAATATCTCGAATGGTTTCAAGATAGCTCTGAATAGCCAGTGTCTTTTTGTACC
Source organism: Hylaeus anthracinus (assembly GCF_026225885.1). Lineage (NCBI taxonomy): Eukaryota > Metazoa > Arthropoda > Insecta > Hymenoptera > Colletidae > Hylaeus > Hylaeus anthracinus. The sequence goes on along the minus strand of NW_026534330.1, from coordinate 8,175,673 downwards.
TCTTTGCATACATTTTTCTCACTCAACGTCCGCCAGCTAAGTGCTTGTTATGTCACTCACCGACCTGAAAAGCCTCCGAATGAGAAATGGTTCCTTGCAGGATTCAGTTTTATCGTGACATCGTAATAACTCGATAAAAACTGAGAATTATAGAGATTGGTAGATTCGATAGCAAAAGATTTACGACCCGATCAGAAGTTTCTATTTTACAAATTCTCTGTTTCTATTTTACAATTATAAAATCTATATCTTGTTCTGGTCTCGTTTTACTTAACGATAATATGTAGTATAAACTTCGAAACAATATTTTATTCATATTAAGTTTAACTGTCCACTTTCAATTAGTAGTAATTTTGCTTCTTTATATTTTTAATAAGCATTGATATTAGGTCTTACTTTGTATGTATGCAAAGTCACAAATTATATTGAAATATGTCTGGTGCAAATATTTCAAGCAATTTGTGATTTCACAAATATATAATAAAAACCACTGTTTCTTCAGCTTCATTTTCATTTAATTTTAGCGGAGTCAAACAATTTTCACTGTATTTCTATATGAGGCATAATTAAAACAGTAATGTAAAAATTATGTATGGAAAATTAACTTTTCTAACCAATTCTCACATACAGTAAGACCTAATACGAACGTCTATCATAAATATGATTATGTTATTCACAGATTTTGACGAGACGAACCAAAGTGTCAAGACGTTAATAAAAGCTTGTTTTCAAGATTGCAAATCTTGGTCTTTACTTTTACAAGGTGCAGATCTTGCGGTCGAAATGAATGAATAAGTTCCCCCGTTGAAAAATCGTCTGCTTCGTTAATAAACACCGTTATCACGCGCTGCTTCCAGGATAAAATATTGAAATAATAACGCGACGAAACGCGAGCCCACAACGTGATCATAAGCTACTCACTGATTAGTGAGTATAATCAGTCGCTCCATGTATCGCATTTCCTTTGAGGCTCTCTTAAGTGAGATTGTACAAGCTGATGCAGTGATCGCCTCTAGAGAATGCACGTGTGACGTGACCATGAGAGGACCGCATCGACGGGTCCATTCATGATTATGGATTTTGGCTCGTAGTCGGCGCTTTCACGAAATTAGAAACGGTACGTGATGATGCATACCGTATCCTCAAAATCATTGATCGAATTTCCGAAATTGTTTTCCGTAAAAACAAGAAAAAGTACCAACACAGTTCTTCAAACGCTTCCTTCAGGAAGTGGGGCGTTCTAAGATGTTATGGAAAGAGCCGATACCTATAATTGTCAGGGACAGGTCAGGCGATTCATTGTTATGTGAGAAAATTTGTATTCTCCAAGTGGAAATACTCAAAGACTTTCCCGTAACTAGAGTCTTTCATTATTCAATAAATTTTGCTACAGAAACGGATGATAATTTAACTCAAACATTTTTTGTCTGTTCTTGGTGATTTGTGAGAGAAAGGAAATCTCTTTTGTATATTTTTTTTTATTAATATCCAAGCATAAAGAAGGAATGGTACTCATGTATTAGAGTAACATTTTTTATTCAGATAAAATTATAGTTTTGTTAAAGGGACTTTTTAGTGGGTACTTGAATATTTATTCGATACCATAAGGAATCGAGCATGAAACGAATCTTGGATATCGTACAAATTTTATAGAATCCAAAATGATATAAAGACGCTGAAAAATTCATTGTTAGAATAACATGGGAGCTTTTAGTGAATCAGTAGAAATATATAGCTTATTTATTATTTAAACATTTATATTTGTTTTTGTATGCGATTAGTTTGAGTAATGTGTCTAACCGATACTCGTTATTTCGATTTACATTGATATTTATAAACAACGTTTCTTGCCCAAAGAATGTTTTAATAAGAAATGAGTACAATAACGAAACGGACCAAAGTTCAAAAATTTATTTATGACTTTTGTCAATTTTTATTATTACTACTAATAATGTTTATTAATTCACCTCGAAATATTTCATTTCACGATGTGAATTTTAATTTTGATTCAACAAGTATTAGGATCTATTTGAAACCAGATCATGTTTCCAACCGTCAATGGCAAGTAGAAACAACCACTAATGATCAGACCACGTGGCCAACTCGTACTCCATCGCACTCGTGTGCCGCGAATTTTCCAAATCATTTTTCTCGTGCATTTTTTTCGTGAAAATTCCCCTCCTAGTCGCTTCTACTACATTTCACGGTACCATTTGTATTTTACAATTGAAAGAAATAATATCCTCGCTCCACTTCCATGATATTTATTAAATCATTAAACTCCAGCTATTAGGAAATCACGCGAGCCTTTAGTATGTACAAAGTATCTCTAATTAAAGCCCCAGTATGTTTCAGAAGTAATTTATTCTTGTTTATAATAGGATTTTCGAAAGTTATCGTTGGGATTTAACACAACTCTATAGAACACGCCTCAAGGATTGGAAAGCTTTCTAGAGAAAAGATAATACTGTTACTGTAGTATCATTTTTGTTATCTTATTTGATGAACGTACGAAATCCGTTCTAAAGAATATAGAAAAGGGAAAAGTTTGACAGATAAAAAGATTTTTAACCATGTCCAGTTTTTCCAGTGGTGTTTACGAGCGAAACATTTAACGTCTCCAAAATTGCAACGCGCAAGGGGTTAATTATTCAGTCTTTTAATTTTTAAAGAAAAACCTCTTTTCGTGCGAAGTCGTTTAAGCTCGCCGTCGAGAAGAGCAAAGGAGAAAATAAATTTATTCTTGCTCTCCAATTAGTAGCCTCAAAGTGAAAAAGCATACGTCCAGTTTCTAGCCGCAACATTTGTTCCTTGATGTTGTAAATCGTAAATTTTTGTTTGCAGAACACGTTATTCACTTTGTATACTTTATGTTTATAATAATTTTATTGTAATTTTATATTTACATTAATTTTTTTATTATCTTAATTTTTTCTCAAAATTGAGATAGGAAGGTCCAAATAATTTTCTTCGATGAAACAAATAATCTTCACACTTGTGATAATACAAGACGTGTATGGAATTTTATAATTTAATTAAACGTTCTTTTTGTTTATGTATATGTAGAACTTTTCTTTTACATCTTAAGTTTATAACCGTGTCTAAATTTCTTCGCAAAATAAATTCCCTTTTTTATTCAAGAGTGTTTATATCTTATACAAAATATTAATTGCCTTCGACGAATAAATATTCACACGCTGTCATATACAATGTCGTCAGTTTTCCGTGAGAGTTTTATGACTGCGTTCATCACAAAATGGAGGCGAGGTTACGTTCTTCCGCACGTAAAAATCCGCCATTAAACGGGAAACATTAAAAACTTTACTTCATAAACCACAGCAAAATGCTTTTAATGCCTCTTCCAGAAGCCAGTCTGAAAATTCGAGTCACAACTTCTGTCCAATATTTTCTGACAAACATTTTCTTCAATAATACATTTTTAACAAATAACTTGCTTGTAATTTCTAAACACGCAAGAATAAAAGCACGACGTTAAAGGATATGCGATGTCAAGCGATATCTACTTTCTTTCCCTTCCAATTCAAGCACCAAAAGCAATTAAAAAGAGGTTACTTTCAGAACGCGTCTTAATTACGTTCTCTGCCACACGTTGCTCGTATGGGAGCGTGGCTTAAGTGTACGCGCACCTCTTGGGGCTTCGGTATCATTTTTCTTGGAAACAAAGCCGCGTGAGAAAGAACTAGGTGCTTTGTTTTCGATATATTGTCTGCCACAATTCTGCCTTTACCAGGGATTTGCTACGTTCCTAATTCCACTTTTGTTTATCATCGTATCAAAGTTTGAAATTGAGTCACAAATACAGTCAGATTCCAAGTTGGCATGTGTCAATAGCACACGTCCCTAGTAACGTTACGCGAGGACTTTATCTTCGTCGGGTTGCTGAATTTTCAACCAAAGCTCCATTATTCTTTACAAATCCACTGATATTTCAAATGTTTTCCTGTAAATCATCAGCGTTCGCTCATTTTACTCGTGCAATCTATCAATGAGGATTCAACGTTCACAGGGAATATAATAAATGGTGGTTGAAACTCGATGTAAACGGATCAGACAGACTTGATAGATAAAACAACTTCCACCAGAACTAACGAGATACATCACCCAGTAGACAATCTTGACTCGTACTGATATTTGGTCAGGTGTTTCGTCAGGCTCTATAAACTGAGTTGGTCATATTCCTTGCAAAGGTAGATTTTTAGAGAAAATATTACATTTGAGAGAAAAATATTAGATTTGTGTACTTTTCAAAGGATTTCATCAAAGAAAAGCTGTATTCATTTTCAGAGGATTGGGACTATAATAAAAATAATAAAAATTTCCTGGCTAAGAATATTTCTATATTCAAACTAAACCAAACGTGGCTGTCCACTGACGACTTGAAGAATTACTTTATGATTTTTCGTACAATCTGGCTAAAATGAAAAGGCTACGTGTCCAATATTTCTCAATGCCAATTCTCTCATGTGCCAAGTTTCATAAAAACTAAACAGTGTCAATTGGATGATATTCTTCACCAGCGATCTACATAGTACTAGGTCACACTCTCGGACGCGCACATAACTCCCTGTTTCTCTTTTTCATATCTGAACGCTCAACACAAGAACCAAATGATCACGGGCTACTTTAACAAAAACCAGTATCCTATTTATTATGTCATTCACTGGCAGACATCTGAACCTGCTCATTCGGGCGTTCTTTGTGCTGTCCTTTCTACTTTTTCGATCGATCTTGAATGGGACGTTTGAACGACTCGCTGTCGCCGCTCAGACGTCGCTCGTTTACGATCTTGTCTGCTTTCACGTGCCTCGACTACGAAAGGACAAAGAGTGCACTGATTTTGGGAGTTCGGTCGATTTTCAGGGGAACGGCTATATAGTTGGCTGGTCGCGTAGTGGTCCAGAACCAGAGATGGGCAAGATTCTGCTCGAATAAAATAGATAACACGCGAAGCCAACGTCCAGGGGATTTATTGGCGACGTTTATTCGATCGAACGGTTTAACTTTTGTTTGTTCACTGAGAAATGTATCGTTCTGCAATTCAAATTTTAATTTGTATTCCAGGGGGAATGGGGAAACGTTGTTTATCTTTCATTTGACGCTTTTATCTGGGTCAAGAATTTTGTACATTTTCTAGGAATTTTAAATCGGTAAAATTAATTAGTTTGATGAACAAAATGAACAAAAATGAAAGTAGACTAAAAATTCGACGTGAAAAATTTTGTTTTTTTTCGACATTCTTAAAAATTAAATTTTTGGGTGAAATTTAGCTTGAAAACTGTATAACTTGGATACATTAAATTTAAATATACGAATATATATACTTCGAAATACACCCTGTAAAATTAAGATTGAAAGATGCTGTAAAATCAAAATATTTTCAGTTGATGATCACAGAATCTCAGGAACTACTGGCTCAATGAATTTCATATTTGTATAAGATATTCTTATACATGTTACCTAATATCAAACTTTGAATTTTAATATGCTTTTAACATACTCATATCAGTATACTCGTCAATTATAAAATCGTAACTCTTCATTTTCAATATCAATGACCAAGTTTTACCTTTAATTTGCTCTGATTTCCCCAAAAACGAAAATGACAAACAATGGCGCCGCGACGATGGAGAACGACGTCCAAACGATCGTTCTGGACCACTATGCACCGTTACGTTTCGCTCCAGCGCGAGATTTCGCGTTTTCCGCGGCGTTATAACGCGACTCCCGATCGATGGGTATTGGCGGCGATTTAAGCCGGCGATTCCACGAAATATCTTTCCCTGCAGCGAAACGCGATAACGTTTCGCGTTTCAATTTCGCTGATATGGCTGCTCGCTTCATGTACCGCGATCCGTCATTTCGCGGATACGTATCTGATAGCACACCTAACGCGAAGAACGTCGACGAAGGGTTAATAATACATGCGATGTGATTGGATATAGCTTGGTACCGTGCATCCTTTGGTTGATGGAGGGTGTATTCTTAGCAGATAATAGATCACTTTAGTGCGGGACACACGTTTCAGTCTCAAAGGAAATTGTATTTTCGTTCGTCTACGAACGAGAATAGGAGAGAGCGATATTCGAAAGTGGACATCCTTGTTACTATAGAATTTAATTGGAGTTAATTTATTAAAATATGTGGTTGGTTAGCTTCTGGACTGGTTACTTTGTAAACTTTGAAAAAGACCATGGTACAGGATGAATTTGGATGAATGGATAAGAGTACCATTTAGGTTTACGTATGACTATTGGAGATTATCTGATATTATTTAAAAAATGTAAACCTGTGGAAGAGTAACTTGAGTGAGACCAAGAATTCTTTAACGACGATCCAGATTATCTTCTGGGTGTCATCTGATACTATTTAAGATTAGTAATACTGTCGGAGCATAACTTTTTGATAAATGGAATAAGAGATTGAAAAGCGTCAATAGATCCCCGAAGATGATCCAGCCTAGACATCGAGTGCCATTTGATACTGTTTAAAAGAACTAACACTGTAGGACAGTTACTTGTTTACCAATGGGTTAAGAGCTTTTACAGGATCGACAATCTTTTGAAGACGACTTAGTCTAGATACCGGGAGTCATTGGATACTGTTTGAAAGGACCAAGACTGTAGGAGATTGACTTGTTTGCCAATAAGTTAGGATGTTAAAAGGGACTTTTAAAGACACTCAGCCTAGGTATTAAACGTCATCTGATACTCTTTAAAAAATGTGAGATTATAGAAGCATGAGTTGGTTACCAATTGGAGTAAAAATTTTAGAAGAACAACAATCTTCTGAAGATCTTGCTACCGAGAGTCATTTGATATTCCTAATTTGATACTTTAAAAAAATGTCAAAATGTAGAAGCATGATTTCTACTAATAGATTAAATGATTCAAAGGACCTTTTTAAAGGTAACCCACCTTCAAGGGACTTTCAATGACCCATAATGGACTAACAATTGCCTAAATGCCTGAAGAATTCCTCTCTGATAGTCGTTTAATCATTCCCGAGGTGCCTGACGAGTTAACCATCCCCTAGACAATCGTAACTGAACATCTTCAGACAGTTTCACTTGAGGATCTTTTAGCGAGACAAAAACTACCATACTACCCAACATTTACCCATCCTGCAGAATGGAAACGAAGCCAAGCGGAAAGAGATTTGACGACGTTGACAGGATTAAAGCGAATGCGAAAGCTTAACGCGGCATCCTTTCGGTAACAGACTCGCAGCGTTGTTTTTAGAAGTTAGAGTGCATGTTGTAACGAGGGGATTAGTTCGAAGGAAGTTATTGGTGTTTAGCTTATATAGGCTAAAAGTTAACTAAGCAATTTTCGTATATTTTCACAGTTAAAGTAGGTTTAGGTAGAAAGTTGCTTCAAAATGCATAAACCTTTTGAACAAAGCAGTGCTCGGAAACTATGTTCACATGCTCCCAGTATTATTATCCAAATTGTATGTTATAATGGATTGCTCGGATTGAAACGAATTAATTGTTTTGTTATTAACGCGTTAAATTTGGCTGAAACGTGACGGCGCATCTCAATGAAACGAGGGAAGCCTGTTCTGAAATGTTGGAGAATTTTCAAATTAAGCGACGAAATAACGCTACTCAATTATATTCAAGGTAACCGCTGTATTGTTAACACTGCGTCGCAATAATCGTGTTGCTGTGACAACTAATTTGGGCCGCGTCCAATTAGTATACATTAATCGACACAGTGTAATTAACTGTGATATAAATACCTTGCACTGGTTCGATTTGTCGTGATTTCTCGCTGATCCTTTCACTAACGTACGAGTGAAAATAGGGAAACAATGTAGGTGATGTACTTTGATGTATTTATTTCTGTCGAGTTTGTAATAGGTGACTTTTGGTAGGTGATCAATTTGTAATTAATTTAGATTTTTTTTTTAAAGAAATTAATGTGAACTAGAAAATACCTAGCCTTTTCAAATTAAGTTTTTTTTATTTTTACACAGTTGTGGTGATCAATATAAAACACATAACTTCATGAGTACTTATGGTCTATCAAAGCAATATATTTTAAATGTTTTAGATCTCTATACTTTGTTGCGCATCTAGGTGCATGCAAATTAGTGATAACAATGTGACAGGTGAAAATTTTATAATAATTAATACATGATATGTGCCATTGAGCATTTAATTGCAGTAATATAAACGATAATGTATAAATTATATGATATAAAAATATTTGTTTTTTTTTTAGGGGATGAAAGTCGATCTTTCTTGCACATATCTTATCATCCTCGCCCTACAAGTTCTTGGCACGACTTCGATTACGCCGTAGGGAATACATGCCTCGGGATTGAAAGGCTAATATGCCAAATTTTTCTGCTCACCGTCACTTCGACGGATGAGTTATGAGGAGCTACACGAGGGAGATTTTGGCGATAGGGGATAGTGGGAGGCAAGAAATCAAGTAGGAATTCACGGAGGTCGTTCGTCCATAGGCTGTTGTCTGATTTATGGCTTGATTGCGAAATTCCCGCGAGACAGCAGGCTTTGTTTTGCAAACTGCTGACATTTCGCGAAACTTCCTTGAAAACGTAGAGTATAAGAATCCGAATTAGAAATTCCTTCGCGGTTACTATCGGTTTATTCTCGAGTGCTGATTTCATTTAGACACTGCATTCAATTTTAGGTGGAATTCACTTATCGAAATATTTAATTTACTCGAGAAAAAACTTGCTTTAACTAGATTTTACACAATTTTGATACTATTATTATTTATACAATTATACATTTCATTTATATTATGTTTCGTTAAATGCAATTGAAATTATATAATTATTAATACAAAAAATAAGTCTAATGAAATATAATCTATTACGATGACATATTAATCGATATGAAAATAAATTGTTTTATATTAATAAAGGTAAATCCGTTATTAAAAATAACAAGTACATCGCGAATAAAATACTAACACTGAGATGTTAATACGTAATAATATTTTGAGGTACTTTATTATCATTATGTTAGTAAATAGATACATATTACGGCTTTGATGAAACTATCCGTATTACTAAAGATAAAATTAATTACTTCACATAATCAATTTGTAATTAATTTACGGTTATTATTATAATTTACTCTGTCGTATGGACTTGACGTGTATCAACTTATTAACAGTAGAGATTTCCTTCCAAAACAGAAAATAAAAATAAATTTTGCTTTCAGGATTTTTATTTACTTAGAAAATTATTGACTTTAAAAGTGGAATTCGATATTTTACCTTCACAAATGGATTCAAATAAACGTTTTGCGTGAAACAGTATACGAATACGTTTCATTTAAATACTTTTAAATATCGAACGAACGAAAAATAAAACTGCTAAAATATTCCTCACATTTCTAAAACACTATCCGTGTGTCTGATGCTAAGTTACGCGACGATCAGCATCTGGAGACATAGACTGAAAGAGACGGCACGTATAGCGGAGCAAGAAAATAAATTTCTTCTCCTGGAAATGGGGAAAGTTGAAGATGGTCGTGGTAGTTTTAGGTCTGTAGACTGGGAACACAGGTGCCAGACGCGGTTTCATCTTGCTTGTTTGCGATCCTTTGACCATCTTTTTTCAGATGCGCGTTAAATCGATGACCGACTTTCGTGCCCGTTACCGTTTTCGAATACGCTTTTTAGGCCCTACACGGAACCCTTTTGCACGCTACATTGCTCGCACGAATTTACGTTCGATCTAGAGTACTCAAATCGATCCAGAAGCATACGTTACGAAGCTCTCAAACTTTTCCTCTGACTTCTAACAGAAGAATCCACTTCCACGGCGATTGAAGAGACACCCTTTTTGATTTCAGCCGACATCTTTCATTTCCTTGAACGTATCGATAGCGTGTATCGTGATATCCCTCAAAGACTGTATCCCGTGAACGCGTTGCCGCGATTTCTTCCAACGGAACGTGACCCATTTATTCGATTGATTCGTCGACACTTTTTTCCCCAGCTGATTTTGCTTCGAATGAAAAAGCGAAATTAAAGATTTATTCATACGTAGAGAATGAAATTTAATGCGAAAATGGTATTTGTTTGATCGCATATTTGAAATGGCGTTCTTCAATATGGAATTAAACGTCGTATTCATTTTGTATAAAAATTTAATGGAATGAAATTTTATTCCTTGTATTGGTATTTGTGTGTAAAATATAATAAACTAAATGGTGTTGTTTCATCTATAGTTCAGGTTGCAAATTAAATTGAACAAATAATATACCAGGAGTTATATTTTTATATATCCAAATTAATATTTTAATATGATTCGAATATGTATTTAGTTCTAAATCGATTGTAATCAATTATATTTCAGAAATGCTATTCCCAAAAATTCTTATATCTTCTTAAACAATTTTTTACTTTCATTATAGCTTTTTGCTGGAAATTTATTTATCATTTGTTACTTATTTGAAGTTTTTACCTACAAACAAAACTGTTCTTCCTATCTCCTGTAGAAGCTACTCGGATGATCGATCTTATTCGATTCATCCTGCACGCCGTGTTATAATAATAGAGCAAGAAGGTAAGGCAGGAAGTTCAAGCTAAAAAAGGTCAGACATCGAGTATAATAATTATACGGAGCACGTGGAGAAATGTCATTCACTCTCGCTATGTCCTTCACTGAAACTTTTACGCGTTAAGGAACAAATTTTTGTCGATAGGTCGACGTTTCAGACTATGAAAACTGCATTAAAGTTGTCATTTGCGAGCATAAATTGAAAAGAAGTACACCGTATTGAGAGTTCTTCGTTCTTAGAAATCATCTTTACAAATTTATGAAAATATTAGATTTAGAAGCATAGGCATATTATAAAGAATTTGTTTAAAAATAGATTAATGTAAATGAACTATACATACTTATTTTACACTATATATACATATGTTATTAGTTGGTTTCTAAATTATTAAGCTATTTAAATCTATGATTTGTTCCATCAGAAACATTTACTAAAATAATTTTCGCCACATGTGAACTTCACAATATTTATTTTATTTTTACATGAACTACCTATCACTTATTCGATGTTACAACGTTTATATACGTTCCTTTTCCCTTATTTTCTCTAAATAATATTTCTCCACCGCAACTTAAACTTTCCCATATAGATCATTTATATAGTATTTATACATTCAAGCTTTCCGAATTGCTTTCGAAATCGTACATTTCATTTTCAACAGAAGCACGTAGCCGGAAATAAATAACAATAAACCGGAAAAATGTTCGCCGTGGGCGTCGGCAATATTCATTCTGTTATTTACCGCCACTTTTGGAAAGTGAAAGGTGATTCGTCTCGTCGAACATGTGCGGGCAAGCAGCGAGAGGCGATGGAAAACCATCGAGCGTGTTATCAAAGAAAAATCAGCGGCACAAAGGCGCGGAAAGGAAAAATTTCATTCATCGAGTAACGTCGTTCATCCGTGCCAGTGGCTTCTTTCACGAGAAACGAATCGCGAGTCGTGAAGTGCGTCTGCGAGAATGAATGAGCTTTCTGAACTGACGACTTTGTCGTCTAGTTATTCTTTTTCCACGAGTTTGGGGGATCATGCAAACCGTGGATCGTGAATGAACTGCGATGAACAATCCGCTGTTCGTGAACTCAGTGAATTTCGTGACTTGCCAAGCGTGAAACTTGCCTCTGTCACGTCGAAGACGTGTCCCATTGAATATTGGGAGCTTTGGTATTCCCTGCACGCCGCTGACATCTCGTAGCTTGTTTTCACTTTCGAATTCCGAAGCGGAGCACTCTTTCAATAGAAAAAAGAACGTTTTGGGACCCTTTGATTACGGTATAACTATAAAAAGAATTATCGAATTTTTTGAAGTTTTATATTAGGTGATTGGATAATAATGATCAGCTTCTGTAATTTTTCACTTTTCCTTCTATATATTCTTTTTTGTGCATTTAAAGAATGTTTCAAATAAATTCTCTAATAAGGACAAAATTGAATTAAATCTTAGTCCCTTCATCTTTGTTTATTCTACGTTCATTTTGAAGTATTTTTTTATTGTGATTTTCCTGCGCTGTTTTTTCTTCCTAATTTTTACATTAATTGTAGTACCCTTTTCTTTACGATTTTGTTTCTAGTTGTTCCTAATTCTGCCAATTAAAACTTTCATAAGTTTCATTGTGCGAAGTCCTTCATTGGACGTTAACTTTGTGATTGGTTGTTGGAATACAAGGGCTAATTAGTCCAGGATGGTTCGATCGAAGAAGTTGAGTTTATTATTGGGAGGCAAAATCGGCTAGGTTATACAACTAATAGCATAGCAGTCCACAGGGATGATAATGGTCTATAAAACGGTGTCGTTGTGCCAACATGAGGATCACAGTCGCCGTATAATCCAGAAATTACTCCTGCCGCATTGACCCCGATAGTAGCGCGAGTGATCTTCAATATGTCTCCTTGGTACGGTGATTTCGGCTTACTGGCTGTTTAATATCTACTCCCTCGAGGTACATCGTTGCCCGGCTAGACGACGTTTCGACGATTTTCTGGTGGGTTCTTTTCTTCCTGATTAATTCCCCATCCTATTTTTGAAAATTCAATCTCAGACTGCGAATTAGGGCACTGCGGACATTTGTCCTTTCCTGATGCGGCAAAACTTTTTCTCTTATTTCTTAAAATAACGTTTGGTAATTGAATTTAAGTAAAGTGAAATTGCTGCTTGTGAATTGGTTAAGCAAAATGGCGACGCGGGTAGTCGGTACAAGCATTATTATTTAGAATGATATTTGTTTCGATCTCTGCTTTGAGATGAAAGGTTATTTTTCTGAGATATATCTTCCCATAGTTTACTGACATGTGCCCCATTAAATATAATATTCTTCAATTATTTTCATGTAGTAATTGTAGTGATGCAAATGTAAATTTATTTTACTTTTTTTATTACGTCTCTCTTTTGTATTGTTTAGAATATCATCAATTATATTGTACTCTTCATACTACTTATAAGAGGGGAAGAAATGTAACAATTTTATTCTATCATGTAATACTATTCTACATAGGTAAAAATATAGGTAAATGAATAAAAACCATTTTATTTTTAATTTCTAATATATTTTAATTCACACGTCAGCCTTATAACACTTGTTTTTATGGTTGCTTCGATGTTCAACTATATTCCGCATAATTTTCCATAACATCAAAAAGCGACTGATACTTGACTGCAACATAGACCATCGAGCATAATTGTATTTCAGAAACCTAAAATTATGGATGATCCTCGATCACCCAAGCTCCATTTCCCCGGGTTTCCTCTGACGATCATAATTGACTTTCCATGCCTCTTCCCGCCAGTAATTGATCGTCGTTTCTTTTACTTCTCGTTCCATCATAGGAATTTTAATCTCATAACGCGGAAGTCGAATCCATCGGTTCCGGCGAATAAGTTTAAAGGGTTCCAATAGCTAATCGCACAGTCGTCTTGCGCAGGTTCTAATTTTCTCGTTAGCACTCGGTATGGGAACGCCAATTTCAGAGAATCGTGAACCGAGGTCAGCAATTAAGCACTTCCCATCGTCCATCGTTTTCCCTAGGGGACTAATTATTGTCCAAACGGACTAACTGTTTCGATACACAGCGCTCGAGTGCCAACCGAACCGCGCAATAATCCTCTGAGTGTTGGTACATCGGAAGTTGGCAAATACGGTCCTCTTCCAGCAAGATAGTTGCTAATTCTCAAGCAACGAAATACGTTGCAACGATTCCATTTCCAGTTCATTGGAGTTCATTCATTCATCAATTTTATATAATGCAAGAAAACAAAATTTCAGAAAATACGTATTTCGTAGTTTCATCTGTAGTTTAAATACACAAATTGTCGTGAAAATTGACTTAAATTTCGCAATAAAAATATATTAATGTGAACACATATTTTATAAAAATGAATTTTTCTGAAAACTAATTATATACTGGACAGTTTGTTCTTTTACGGACCACTAGTACCAACCATAACTCCTCGGTGTTGTCCCTGCTAATCTAAATCTAATCTCACTTTTCACTTTACACTTTTGCACTTTCATGTTCGAAAATATTACTTTCTCGAAAAACATTGGAATAAAGATCCATTTTTCAAGCTTTGTTACGGGACATATTTATTCCGTTACTACCCACCCATTTCATCGACTCGCAGCATTTTTCATCATATAATGATACATGAATTTCGGCTGTTCGAAAATAAAAAGATTTTCAATCTTAAAAGTTGATACGAAATAGAGTTCCTTTAAATTCCTTAATGGTTGCATTGACTGATTCTAAGTGAATTTTATCATAGCAAATGTCCTGATACCTATACTGTGATTTATAATGAATCCACCTAGGTATCGAATTTCTAGCAATACTGATTCCCAGGGTATTCCAGCTGTGATGCATCCGTTTCATCTCCGCGGATTTAATTTATTCGTTAGAAGGATTAACTTGGCAGCATTCGTACTCTCGAGGATTTGCACTCAACTTTCCTTCTGTAAGATGAAGGCTATGCAGTGTGTCCCTGGAGAAATGTTAATTGTCCTTCGGTAGACTGTACAGATAATTGCCAGAATAAAATATTGCTCCGACACTTATCAAGTTCGTGAAAATATATGACTAAAAAATTATACAAATTTCTGCTATGTTCGTTTTGATTCAATTTAAAAGTAAGCTGTTTTTATTGATTTTCATTCATTAAATATTAAACTGATACTGATTTCAACACAGATACAAATTTCAAAATTATATGAACAAAGTTTCTAATTGAACTATAGTCAAATATTTTCTTTAACTTCTAGAGATTTCTTTAATTCTCAATTAGCGACATTGTGCAAGAATTATTGCTCCACCTAACCACATACGTAATTCCCCGTAGCAAAAAGAATTTCTGAAATGTTCCCAAGCACTGCTAAATTTCTCAAATTTTTCGCAAAATTTTACTATAATACGTACACCGTGGCTTACAATTCCCTGTGCACATTGTCGTTCGTATAATACTAAAAATCCTATCACAAGCACATAATGACCGCACGTATGCCGTCCCAAATATTATGGTCGAGGAAATACGTTGTGTTCTATCTTCGCGATATTGAGCAACGATATACGGTACGCGAGCTGTACAATTACCGCGATTGTCATCAGGGCCATTATACCTTTTCGAGAGCTCCAAAAGTGCGCGTTTCGGTTAATGCGTCCGACAGCCGTGGCCACGAATTGAATCGCTGAGAACCGGAAATCTGCATCTCCATAATCGATACGTGTATCAATAAAAGCTTCTGCACAGTCTTGTATCGAGGAACGCAGACTAAGAATCACCGCGATCGCTTTGAAAGTGGAACGATATCTAAGCAGCTGAGACGTTTCAATGGATACTTGATCGTCGGATAATGGAGCGAACGTAAAGTTTCGAGAAGTGCGGCTGTTAGTTACCGTGTCACTTCCGTGTAGGTGACACGACTTTTCGCTTTGAAGCGAAAAAGTTCATTGTGAACGTAAGGTGTTAACGTTCTAGAACTCACAACGTGACTTCAAAGTCACATACTATATTTGTGCTTTAGAGGAAAACTGTGTTGAGTTCTGCAAATTTGGGATGTGTACATTAAATCACTTAACTGAAGATTCATAGTTTGTTGTCATTCACAATATTAAATTTCTCATATCTGGACGTTTGAAATATATATAGATATTTAAATTAGAAGTAACCTCATTTGCTTGACCATATTAAAGTGAAATATAATTTTCATAATCTGTAGGGGTTGTAGCCTCTAGCTCAAATAACAGTCTTATCTAATTTAGATTCTCCATATTTAATATATCTATCTATAATAATATTCTATCTTAAAATTCTAATCTAAATTTAATATAAATATTTTTAAATTCTTGATTAATTTAATATTACAATCTACTTACCATTAAACATAATTCTAGTTCTCCACCAATATTTCCATCATCGTCTCGTTATGCAATTTTTCCGTGAAGCTAAAAATAGCCTGGTCCAAACAAAATCAAAGAAAAATAAATTTCAATATGATTCTTGAGTTCTGTTGAGATTAAAAAGTAAGTACTATTTAATTTGTCAGGAAACAACAATTTTTCCTTGTAGGAAGCAACAATTTTTCCTTGTAGGAAGCGTCAAGGCTATTGGTCTGGCCACTCCAACGAGTTAAAAAGTAGCTTCAGAAGCAACGGTTGGAAGAACTTCTGGGGGATTCCCTCCTGTAATATTGTGGTTGTGTTAAGAACTTCTAATTGGCGGCTTTGAGGGACGCAGCGGAGCGAGAGGAAAGGAATTTCTTCACGTAGATTCTCTGTTACTGTAAATTGCCAAGTTGATCCAGGAAAACAGCAGTGACACCTGTGTTTGATTGTTACCTTGAAGTACAGTTTATTTATACAAGTACGAATAGCACGAGCAATTAAATTGTCCACGTAGTAGGTGATATAAGCTCTAGAGTCCTTAACTGTGTCCTTTTTATGCTCACCTTACAGTTTTGAGACTAACCTATTGTAAAAAGTTAATCTTTAAATGACTTTATAACCAACAATTTTCAACATTTCGAGAATGTAATATCTTCTTCTGAACCTTCCTCGTCATCTAAAACGTTTCCGCTTGTATACCAAAATATTTGCTTTAATAATAAATATGAATTTCCCCTTTTCTCTAAACTTCTATCACTTGCTAATCTTTCGCTATTAAAGACTCATCTGGACACATTCAGAATACGAATCGACACGAACGCCATCGCTTCAAATATTAATATAACAACCCTTCCTCATTTCTTCAGAACCTAACCTATCTTCTTTCGCTTATTTCATTTTATTCGACCCAGTAGCGAAAAGAATTGCGATCTAGGTCAGTTCATTATCCATCATTTACAGTCGAACGTTTCAGGCAATTTGGCACGAGTGAAGTAGCCCGGTAGCCACGTACATACCTGCCAAATTCACGACTGTGAAGGTGGCGGGTGTCTTACTATTTAAAACTCCGGGATTGTTGTCGCGCTACCCAGCGCTGGTTACCCTCAATAGAATACATTAGCCTTGTACAAAGTGAAAGAGAATTTCGCACAACCGCTGCGCAGTAGTTCATCGTGTATCACGCTTCGTGTAATCTCGACGCGAGTACCTCTTTCTCGTTTCCTTTTTCGGTTTCTCACCCGCTTCTTCATCCACGGCCCCTGCATGCAATGGCTGTCCAGCTCACACAAGAACCAGTGACCAGAGACCACGAAGCGTTTCCTTCCTTTTCACCAGCACGGTCCACGGCTATTCTACAATCTCGGGCATAATAAGTGGCTGGCTCATTACTTTTTAGTCAATATTTAACGACCAGCCGCCGGCTGAAATTGCGTCTCTCAGTTTCTTGACCTCGCGCGATCGCTTTCCAGGCTAGCGAACGCCTCTAATCGAGACCTGTCTCCTGTGGTAGATTGCGCTAGTAATGGAGAGTTAAGGACTGTGACTCGAATGGAATTTATGTTGTTTACAGTTTTGTTAATTGGAGTGTTAGTATTTGGTAGAGAGAGAGAAAGAGAGAGAGAGAGAGGTCGATAGGCTTTTAATATTTAGTGTATGTAATTTTTTGTTTGAAATATACGTTCAATTTATTCGACATTTCTAAGTGTAAGTCCTTTGGATAATATATTTATACTTCAATGTGTCATTAAAAGAAGCTACATCTAATAATTACGGTTATGCTAGAATATACTTTGATTCCTACTATCTACACCCAACAAGTGGAGATTTGTATTGTACAGTATGAGTGAAAAAATGTAATTAAGTCGGAAGTATCAATTTACCATGCTAAGGGTGGTAGGTGATTCTACACACAAAAACAAATAAAAAACGTGCAATACAATTTTGCCGTACGATGCATCGTTCCCGAGTAAATCAGCTTTGAAGCTAATTGGGGCACGGGTGCAAGAAATTGGTACACCTGAGACTCACAAAGCTGCGAGCGCGTGATTCGTCTCTGCGAAATTGGTTTACACGAAAATGGTGCCTGGTATACAAAAATGTTACCACACGTTTCATACTTTTTTTTTTACATGTACAATCTTTTCTACTCAATTATTTATACATTTCGTTCATTTCAGCTCTCCTTATTAAACTATTTATGTAATGTTTATGGACATTTAAGTTAGTATTTCCCATCTCTTCTGCTTGTATGTTCAATCTTTATAAAATTCTTATGTTAATTATGTTATGTTAATATTTTTCAAAATACAAATAAATAATGTTACACATTTTGACACTTAAAGCATTCAAATAATTAAGCTTGCTTATATGAAGGACTTTCTCGAATTTTAAATTTATAGTTTTTAAATTTTTCAGGAAATTATAACTTCTATACTATGATCAATACTTACATTATTCGTTATTAACAGGCTACGCCGTTCGTTCTAAATATCAATTTTTTACTATAACGATTCTATAATTAGTACACCTGTTCATGCAAGAGTTTTAATCCCAAAAATTCGCAAGAAAGCCCTTTGAAACCCCGATAATGGTTAAACTACGTATTATTTTTATTTTTTAATCGAAAGCTGCCTCAAAGGTGGTCGGTATCGAACAAAGTCGCGATTGAAAATATTCCCGGAAAATTCTGCATTAATTAATATCGATTTGGCAGGCGTGTCGCGTATATTGTCGTTTCGGAGCTGCACATTAACAGATGTTGATGCTGTTAACGTACAGTGTAATTGCGAATCGATCGAAGGGACAATGGAAACGTGGTCAAGTGATATATTGCATATAGGACGAATCGAACAATGACGGCGAGTTTACATCAAACCGGATGCGGGTTCGTGAAATTGTATATACCTAACCGCATTCAGATTACGACCCTGGATCGAGTAAAACTATCGGAAATGAGATATGCAGGATCGAGGTATGAACTTTATAGTTCACTTTGATGAGGTTGGGTGCTCTTGGAGAAACCTGATGTTGGCAGTTTCCCTTTGCAGACGAGTCAGAATGTCCAATTTTTAGTTCATTGTCTTAACAATTTTTCCATAACCCATTTGGAAGACATTGTTTTTGTCCTTACTGTGCACAAACTCCTAGACCTAACTAGCACAGAAATTCAAATCTAACCTTAAAAAATATTTGAACATCGATCCAGGTTACAACAAAAATTTTATTTTATTTTCTGAAAGCAATATTCCCTTTAATATAAACTATGATATTGTATAGTAATTACTTTTTCACCAAACGTACATGCGAGTGATCAAATATATTTGAGTGGCGACGAACAGATCAGTGTATCTATTGAATTTATAAAGAATTTATTTTACATTCACTCGGAACCACCGAAGAGTAGATCTTAAGTTGTTGAAACGGAGCTTGGCGAATCTACGCATAAAACCGAGTGTAAAACGAGGAGTTCGTTTTCGTCGTTCGACGTTTCGTTTTGGAGAGAGTTACCTTTGAAGTTATTTGGGGCATGGGAGCAAGAGATCCGCCAGCTGAGACTTACAATCCAAGCGCGTGCGTGTCTCGTGTCTTTGACATTGATTTTCTCGAAAACGAAGCACGGTATAAGAAAAGTTTATTCCAAATTTTCTATTTGTTTTTTTATATTGAATCTCTTTTCAATTATACTTCTTACTCAATTGCATAATAATCTATGTTAGCTTTAATAAAAGTATAGTAGAAGGACTCTAATTTAATATAGTCTTGAGTCAGTAAGGCGGAATTCTATCAAATGTCGTTAGCGTATATGCATTAACAGCCACATAATGTAATACATTGATTTATGGTAGCATTATAAGATAGATTACGTAACGTCTCTCGACACGTGTTCAACTAGTAGATTTTGGCTCAAGTTACGCTGCTAATCTAGCTCTCCGTTTCCATCGACTAGTTTAACAAAGGCTAATTACTATGGAAATCAGTGACTGGATAATCGGAAGTTGTAATTGCTTGTCATTCTATGTCAACTATTGAAATTATGGAAAATAGTATCTCTAAATCCTTCCAATGTAACATGTACATTTGTATAGATAATTAGAGCTTTGATTCATATTCCTCTACTGACGTCAAATAGTGTACTATCTGTTATGGTTAATTTACGCTTAAAATTTCCATCTCTTATCCTTCTCGAAATTCAGTTCATTTCAACTTTGTACCTTTTTGTCTTAGCAACTTTCTCGAATTAGCTAGGGTGAAGCTGTATCCATCTTGACGCCATCTTCTAGTATAATTTTACATGACAATCTCGAAATTAAGGAAGTTCAGGAATAAATGTTACCCCTTCTTTATTAATTAGTGCAACTTCTTCGGTATAAGGGAATTTTAAATTAAAAAATTATTGTGTTTCTAGTTATGACACTGCATTAATATTGATAGTTATTCATCCCTAATGAAGCCCAACGTTGAAGTATAAGATTGTTTAATCGAATTTACATTGAGTAATCAAGCAGTAAGTATTATTTTCCTACCTTATTTAATTTTAGAACAAGCTTGGTTTTTTTATTCCGTGTTACGTGTTCCGAATTAGGCTATTAACTGGATAGCCAAAGGTCATTACTTCGGATCGATCCCTTTCGCTCAATCAATACATGATTCAGCGAGGTCTTCTTGTTTGTGACGTGCATCGCTCACGATTTATTCAATTGAATGAGCAGATTAGCTGCTGTGCCGACGCCATTGAACGTTTTTGCGCATCGAGACGTGATCTTCTAATCTCCAGCCATTTCCAAATTCCTAATCGATACCAACGATAGTATCCGAGAGACACCAATTACATGCTTCGTCCAACGTCACTCGATATTGAATATGGATTATGCATGCAAATAATATTATACAATGTTCCTGCTAAGTTCATTCGACACGAGCGATAAATGTTTAAATATTTTCATCGCAGTCTACTCGAGCCTTGTGAGTATTAATCCGTGTACATGTAAGTATCCACGCTGTCCATACGAGACCAGCTGGTCATAAATATATGTAAAATATATAAATATATGTTGAGAATTTAATTTTCCTGATTGTTGGAAACAATTCGTTCTCCAATGTTTCAAGTTTAGTCCTGGATTGATGGTAGATTACTTTTTAATTTCAAAAGTTTAATTATGTTTAGGACGATTAAGTCCTCTTTCCTGCGGCCACGTAACATTTCTGTGAGATTATGAAATAATGGAATTGTATTTATTTCATACAACTTCCCTAAGTATTAGTAATTTAATATATTTCATATTAATAAATGATCAAATTATTGAAACCTTTACTTAGAATTCAATAATTCTTATGACTCCATACTTAACCCAGTAACTGTGCAAAATTTGAAATACCGATTTTTTCGTGCAGAATAAGAGAATATTCTTATACTTCTTTCGAACCTTTGAGAACTCGGATAGGAACGAAGGAGGAAGAAGCTAAGCTGCAGGAATAAGAGAACTTTGGGTTAATTAAAACATGCTAGTTCAATCTGGATCGAAAAGATTAAGCAAAGTAGAGGATCGTACAAGGGATCTCTTTACTCCTAAGACCTACAAAAGAATGCAGAACTTCTTATTGTGGCCCAGCATGTCACAAATATAACAGCTTTATAATGTACTAAACTGTATTATTTATGATTTTATAAATGGTATGTTAGTAATAAAGAATGTCACTAGTAGTAAAGAAGTAAAGTTACTAACAAAATGTCAAAGTAGTTCGATGGCGGTGATTACAAAGTTCAATTGACAAAATTCAAACAATTCAGAGTAGAAGTCCTTGTTCCAAAGTTTAAAACTGTAATCACTTGAATCACTTGAAGGCGAAACTTTATTCGATTTAATTATCCATTGTGCTGTTCCTAAGTTTTACTTTGTATTTTGAAAGTACTCTTGCGTATAATATAAGAATATTTACTCGTGTTCTTTTTCTTACGCCGATTAGGTTATGTATTTTTCACGATCATTACGAATTTCTTTGCATTGCATATTTGCGTTGATTATTTATTTTATTCTTATTATCGGGATTGCTTTCGTCTCACGAGATCCAACTTTACTGGTAGAGAGTATTTTTTTACCATTCATGATGCACGAATGAAACTCATTACCTTACACGGATCTTTCACAAACAGACCAGCTTCATTTAATGTAAGAGAATATTTATGCAACTTGATATTATGGTGTATGAAGTAAGATGTTAAAGAAGCAAAAGGCAATGAAAGGAACAAAAAGTAAAACGCTTCCAAGGCATGCAATTCGGAGTTAAGTGAAAACGAAGTTGACGCTACTTATTTTTTTTTTTATCACCGAAGACTGTAAATTGCATCTCTCAAGAGTGTATAGAATGAGTGGAACTCTTCTACGTATTCAGGTTTTCATTTCGTATTTATTAAAAGGCGAGCATTCAGATCGTAATCTATCTTAGTGGGTTCATAAATTAATGTCATTATACTTATCGCGAACAGAACGTCAAGTCTGCTTAAATGACTACTTCGGTTCCTTTATATTTTTGTTTTTTCTACTTACCGAACTTTACGCTGATACTTTGTGAACAAATATTCCTACTTTGAAAATGGAAAGATGTCATCAAATTATGGATAAATTCATAACTAGAATAAATAAATATCGTTTTAAAACATAAATCATATAAAATTATTCTTCTGGTAATACTTCCGTTTTATTTTGAAAAAAAAGTTGCAATACTAAGCTTCTGTAATTTTATCGTCTTTCGTCTTCGAGCATGATCAGAAATAATTTCAGTTCCCATAACTGGCGCGGTCGACTGTCGGGGAAGTGACTTTGAGAGGCCACAATTATCTGTTTCAGCCATATTGAACTCATCATTAAGGTTATCTCAGCAGACCCTGTCTTACGGGTGGATATTCGGTGGTAGATTGAAGGCTCTATGTATTAGAATCGATGGCTGGGTGAGAACTTGCAAGATTAGTATCGGTTAAAGAGCCCTCTTGGTGGCGAGTGAGGTGCTATCACAATCTTGACGAACTTTGGGTATCCCATTCAAGATACTTCCCGGGTAATAACGCGACATGCATTTCGGAGCATGTACGTAATTTGTTGAGATTGTGAAAACTTCCTGATTAAACCACTCAGGGACGAATTATTTTGTTTCAAATTTAGGAAAATTTCAGAGTGTTGTTAGATCGTGACACCTGTCAGTGTTATTAGACGCAGGTGTTTCATGTCGTTAAAAAGTTTAATTATGAATTAATATCAGAATAAATAATAAATATAATGCAAAATAATACATAGTAAATAGAATTACATCAAATTTTAGAAAACAATTTATATTTTGGTCAGTAATAGATTGTCTGCTTTTAGCTTTCCTGTTTTTGGATAGCGAAACAAATAAAGTTTAATTAGCGAAAATTCTTCTGGCAAATATACATATCATGTTTAACATTCACTTTACTTTAAGACTTTAATTTGGGTTCTCTTAAAAAATAAATAAGGTATGTAATTAATTTTCAATTTTCTAATAATTAAATTACAATCATATAACAGCAGAAGGAATGAAAAATTGGCATAGGCGTATCAAAGGAGACACAAGATAGTTTTATATTCGTATTCGTACAAACGGAATAATTATGATCTATGTTTTATGAATAATATTTATTCAATGTAGTAATAAATCTATCCATAATTTTAATACCCTTTTCATTTTCTAATGACGAATATTTACTCATAATCTTATCTTCCTGTTCAACGTTTAAAATCCCTCAAAAGCTGAACACACGCATCAGTATGCATCACTATCCCCAATGAGCTAAAATACCTTCATTTAACCTGGAAAATTGAGTAATTAAGAAACTGGCACACTGCACCTATAATACATACTTTCTGACCGTGCACTTCTCAAGACTGTTTCATTCCTGACAATGAGTTGCATAAAAGGGCGATACTCGTATAATTAACGAGCAGCCAGCAGTGCATCAAAGTGCATACGGAATATCACGGCTTAAATCTTACGACTGGAGAGCTTAGTAATTAGCAGACCTCGAAATTGCTGTCTTCGTTGGAGTGCAATTACATATTTACTTTTCAAAGTGATAACGCTCCTCGTTCGAGTCTCTCTACGACGATTTACGTGCTCACCGTGTTTGCCGTGGTTTTGCACCCGTGACCTTCATTGACAGGAAATCGTTGAGAGCTTGGCAACCTGTTCGCCGAAGACTTCCCTTCCTCTGCTACGAGTCGCTGTGCCATGGAATTAATAAAGTTCGACAGGGGCCTCGTTAGCCCGCATTAATCTGAATACGCGGGGAACAATTATACGGTGTAGGGTTACATGGCCCTGGAGTTGCGCGGTATAATTTGATGTAATTACAGTGTCGTGTTGTCTGCATCGTGCAAAATTTCGGTGCACGAACAATGGCTTGAGTTTTCTTTTTATCGAATGTTTCCAACGAGCGTGGTAGCTGGAACGAAAATAGTTCAATGGGGGAGAAATGTAACCAGACACGAGTAAACTAGTTTACGTAACTTGCACCTGATTTATCGAATCTAACTGGACCTTAACTACGAGAGCAGTTTACACGTAACTGGGAATGAACTTTATTTCTTCCTGGCTTAAGTTGGGAGTATGGTATGGTAAACTATTTTATCTGTTTGAAATTCATGATGTGTCTGAATTAATTTTATTCGGCTGAATTAATTTAACTTGAAGTGGCATACTGAGAAGAGCTAGTTTGGAGTGTTAGGAATCGGAAATTTAATGAATGAGTGCATTTTACATTTAAAATGGGTAAATTATAGTACATATTTTCACCTAGTTATCTAGTCGTATTTTTGAAATTTTTTCATGAAACTATTATATTTATTATTTTAGTTTCGAAATATGGATTAACTTCATCACTTTTAATCAAATCTCTTCTTTTAAATTCTTCAAATTTTATTAAAGAATCATTTCTTTACAACTAATTATGTTTATCCTAAGCTGCTTTTAATTAGTCCTCTTAAATCTTGTCGATCGAATTCTCTGCACATATGTGTAAATCCCTCCACTTCTTGATATTCAAAATTCATTGAATCGTGCCTTACCCAACACGTGTCTAGGTCAAGCAAAACTATTTAACGGGTGACCCAAATCTAATGTTTAATCCTCTAGCTACTTCCAATTAACGTAACGCATGGTCCAGACGGGACACGTAACTGATCCAGGCCTAATATCTTTTGCAGCCACACTTTTGTTATTTATTCAACCAGCAGCTCTCATTATGCGGCTCGCTGGCAAATGTATTCATGAACGGGGCACGTTAAGATCCGCGAAGCGGCTGCATACTGCAAGCACGAGGCCTCGTCGGCTTCTAGGAAAATCGCATGCGTCGTAACGTATCGCGGTTGCCTGACATATTAATAGGGGCGTTAATGAACCCGAGAGCTTGATGGAACTATGCTAATAACGCACTGCTTGGAACTCATAGTGACTAGTGAGTCGAATAGCAAATAATAATTCGCATTGTCAAATTTCAGCTCCTACAACGATTAAATATGTTGCTTGCTTATTCTCAAGTTGTTTCTTTTCTCATGCTTCAGGTTTGTTAATCGTGATTTGTAAGTTCTTTTTCCTATTATTTGCTTTGTTAAATTTCATATAATTTTAACAATTAAATCAGTCATCCTTCCTTTTTTTTCTTCATTCATTTAATTCTTCTTCATTTTTCTTATTATTTTTTTTTGTATACATATTCCTATGCATTATCTCGTTCCTTCTCCAATTAGTACCTGCAAATAATTCTGCAGCGGACCAAACATTCGAATATTATTAATATTTATATTCAGGAACCCAGTTATTTTTTTATCCAATTGGTAATCAACGCGGTACGGTTTATAATCGATTTTCTATTCGTTATCGATTAACCACGACACAAAAGACCCCTTGAGGATTGTTGCTGTTCATCAATTAGTTATTCGTATTTTGTATGAAAGTCTAACTTGTTCGGTAATAACGTGAATTCGGAATGATTGGAACGCAATAGCGCGCCATGTACGAAAGCGTAGAAATATTTGGATTGTGGTAAACAAATATTAGCTTGGTACAAGTTAAATGAACTCAGTATCCTCGACAATAGAACGGCTATAACTTGTTAATAAAATTGAAGTAAACATTAGAATAGTTACTTTACTAAACATAGGAACACAAATATAGGTTGCTGGTTACAAAAACAAACAAAGCATTATGAATTTGTTCCCAGTTGAATTTTTTTATTTCTAAATTTCTAAATTCTAAGTTTCTAATATTGAAATTTCTAGTTTTTAGGTTTCTAATATTTAAATTTCTAATTTCTAAGTTTTCAATTTGTAAATTTGTAAATTTTTAGTGTCTAATACTAATCAATAAAAGTACACTTTTATTCCTGGCGAAGAAAAATTGTATCCAAGACCAGTACACGCCATTGATATTTGATTAAATAATTAGAAACATTGCATAGTTTCGATTAATCTGATTTCACATGTGCCACTTGAGGTATAATCATTTCTGATAACTTGCGTTCGAGACAATCATACGTTTCGGTACAATTAAGGTTGCTAGTAACGACGCCCAAACAAATTTAATTACAAGTCTCTCGTATGATATAAGATAGCACCATGAAAGATGGGAGCAGCGTGGCTTTACATCATTCTCGGATTTCATCTAACTCCTGCGAGATTTATAGAGCCGTTGTTACGAGGGAAATGTGTCTAATTAAAATAGTTAGCGATGTCAAGACTCATGTCTTCGCCCTAGACCTTATTTCGTTGTCGAATTTCACGCTAATCAAAACTGCGTCGCACTTTGTCATAGAACATCCAAGTTTGAAATTTATGTACAATCGTTGTTAGCTCGAACGTTAATAGTAAAAGAGTTTTCTAGTTTCATTTCTAACAAGTAGTAACACCCTTTACTGGAATTGTTGCAAACTTTGTAACGCGATGTAACTTCGTACGTTTGTTCTGAGAGAAATAACATTTAGTTAATTCATGTTATGAGTTTGTATTGCTAAATTTCATTGCTAACAAAAAGTGATACTTCTTACTTAAATTATTGAGAGCATGAATTATTTTTTCACATTTATCAAAAATCGGAGTATCTATACGACTCCTATCAAAACCATTCTGAAAGGAAATTGTATTTGATGCATTCCCTCTATTTGTAGTTACTCGTCGTTAGTAAGTTTGAACGCTTACAATGAACAAGTCTCCCAATTTCACTCCTAACAAGAGGCAAAGCTTTATACTCGAACTGTTGCCAAATTTGTAACAGGATGTGACGTTGTGGATATGCCAGGAGACTCTATATCAATATGAACTCTCTCTATCTCGCTGAAGAAGAAAATCGTATTCATATATTCTATCGCACGAGCCAGGAGTCTGTATACTTCTCGCTAAAAGTATGTCTTACTACTAAAATTATTGTAAAATCTATAGGAAGATTTATGATAATACCTATCTAGTTTCTTTAGAACGAAAATTACATTTATCAGTTTCATCCATTAAACCTGCACTCATTATTCGTATTTTCAATATTTTACAATTTCTAAATTTCATATCTGACTGGAGAAAAACATTTTTAATACAATTATTTTAGCAAGATATAACTATATTATTGGTGGCAAGATAGAACTGTAGGTATCTGCCAGAAGACACTGTAATAATACGATACCAATCTAGGTCAGGAAGAAAATCGACTGGCTGTATAATTCTCATCTTCTGATTCTGGATTCTGTTGAACGCATTCTTCCTTCTGCTCGAGACCAGTGGAGATTTCCAACCGTTCTGTTTCTGCTGACTCGTCTCGTATAAATGGACTTCCGTCGCGGATGCAGAGCACGTACAGTTTCGTTGTACGTTCAGAGAATTTACGTTAACGTTTATAATGCGATAATAGCATATCATTTAATTAGGTGTGTCGGATCACGTTCGAGATTGGTCGAGTGAGGTCGAGTATTTCGCTCATGCATGGTATGGGATCCCCAAATTATGTCGTACGCGAACTTCGGAATCACAAAAGTATCCTCGAGCATACAAAGCTTCAGGATCTCCAGAGTACCCTATACTATTCGAATCTTCCGAATCCCGGGGGTATCTTATACCGTTCGAATCTTTGGGATGTCGAAAGTAACCATAGGTACAAGTTAGGTATACATAGCCTGTATGTGCCTGTTAAACTTTACAACGAAAGTTACTTATTCTTCGAAATTTCCGTTTGGCTGATGTTGTTTAGGTTTTCCTCTTAATTTATGAGAAGCAGACGTTCGAGTTTGGAAGGTGCTCGTTTTAAAATGTGCAAACTGAAATAGTCAATATGTAGGTTTTAATTGTTGCATGTGGAGGTGCTGTAAAGTTCTCACAATTGTTTTTTTTTTTTTGTTTTAAATTTCTAAATTCCTCCTTTTTAATTTTATTAGAATTAAAGGTTGTATTATGGATTTCCATAAAATTTATGAAAATTATAATTTCGTTATGAATGAAGTTCTTATGCACAATTTCCCCCAAAATGCACATACACAACACTACTTTTAATACGCAGCTGCACAAATATGTTTGCTTATTACACTAAAATGATAACTTCAAAATTCGTCACGTGGATGTCGTCCTAGCTGTAATCGTTTCTAGGTGTTAGTTAAGTTTCATAGAGTGGCAGGTCGAAAACGAATTTTCTCTAAAACGGAATACTTGAACGCTTCAATGACAGTATAATCAGCAGGAGAATAACCTATCAAGCGGAACGTTCCCTTCTAGGAAATACACCTCGCCTCGAGAATTTCTGATAAGGCCTCCCAAATTGGTTATTCTTCGAACCCTAATTTATATCGGATCTGTGTCATTCTTTACAGAATATATCCCATACAAAATCGATAAAACGTTTTTAGTAACATGTGTTCAAGATGAGAATCCCAAACCAATTAGAAATATATCTGTTCATTCATATTGTGAAATTAAATCAAATGTATCTAAAATATTCTTTTACTGTAATGTTCGTTCCTACAATAATACTCTTTTTTATCGAAGAAAGTAATTTAGTCATGTATGCTATACCGTCGGTTCAATCATCGTGAACGAGTAAAGTTTGTTTGTGAAAAAGACACTTTTCGTTTAGTTCTCAAAGCAGCCCCCATAAGAAGTTCTATAATTTTCTTCGATGAAGCATCGAGTACTGGTTTCTCTCTGTAACAAAAGTAGAAAAAGCTCGTTTTATTCATACAACGTTGCCCGAGCCATTTCACGTAGACGAACCAGCACTTGAACACGTAAAAGATATTCCCTAGAAGATATTCCTGAACTGTAGCACCGAAGCGATGCTTCGTGCACCAGAATTGGGAAACTTTTATTTGGATAATAGATGACGAATGGAGCTAAGCATGTATGTATTAATTCACGAATATACACTTCGAAGCGTACTATTACATTATAGTAGTCACGATACAGTAGGATACTCTTTTTACATTCCTTACTTCTTTCATTTAACATATTGCAACTTTGCCACTGAGTTACTTTATTAAAAAAATACCTTATACTTAAGCTACGTGCCATGCCACGCGAAGTCGGACAGTAAATGGAGGCACATACAAGGTTATCTGAGTACCGAAACTATTGTCTAATCATCTGGTTTAATAAATAACATAGAAAAACAGTCGGCTTTCAATAATTCTACATTCTCCATATTACTATAAATAAATATTTCTTTCAAACCTACTGCTACAAATATTATTACAAGTATTAATATATGTAAATTTTATAAATTTCAATTGAAAAGGAATTCATTCTTAATAATTATTTAATTGCATATCGAAGGTTCCACAAACTTTGAAAATGAACCAATTTAAATTGTCTAACCGCCAACAAAGAATGTAAAGTTCGTAACAAACACTAGAAATACGCGTATTTGTTTATGAATAATGCCTCGTGCTTGTTCCTCTCTAATGCAGGAAGCCTCGTTCCACGTGATTCGAAAATTCCGCGAACTGGTTCCATTATATCCGTAATTGGACGGCGTAGTTATGTTCGGTTATGAAACACTCGTTTCCAGAATTCCGTGGGGAGCGGTGTAACGGGGTTTATGAGTCGTTTCGAGCAAAATCCGTACGCGAGGATGGTGACCCGAGCCTCGACCACGCGGGATGAATTGCATGGGGATGACACACCGAAGGCAAACGACAAAGGAAGAAATGGCCCAGAGTGAAGAGGGATAAATGTGGTGCGGGTATTGCGAGGGCTTAGGTCCTGGCTACGGTCCAATATGTATGTCTTCATAATCTCTGGACTTAGCGAGAAAGAAAGGGGAAAGGTGGTCGATATTGGGAATAAATGGGAGAAATGGGAACCGGCTGCTTCTGTATCATTGATCACTGCTGCCGTTCTTGATTAACCATGGGATCGAGATCGATATATTCCGGTGAGTGTCCATCGATTCGATGATATTTCGATATCCTGACACTTCGTCGAGTGAGTCGTTTCATTAGGGAATTTGATGCGGTGCGTTGATTATAATTCGTGTGAAGAATTTCCTTCTGTCTTCATCTGCATCCAGTATTTGCGCTATTTTTCACTTCAAATGTTTCAACCTAACTGTTGTATAAATCTTTTGTTGCATATTTAATAAGTAAATTCTTCAACATTTTTATTTATATTTCTTGAACTTGTATGTATGTATTTTACTCTAAATCGTGTTAATACCCATTACGAATCTGAAGATAGATGATATGATTATTTGTTACCAACAGACGCATATGTAACACATTGTCGGAGAGATCGGCGTGTATGGTGTCCCATGGTGACCACAGACAATCCCATATGTCAATCTCGATGACCAGATAGGTATTTGGTCGACGCATTCCCTAATACCATACTATGGGAAATCGAATCGCTCAAATTGTAAGCGTTCAACATTGTAAAGATACTATTCGCGAGATTTCATGAGTGCAATATAGACTACCATTATTAGATTTGACGGCAATAATAGTCAATGAAATTACTAAGAAAGATTATACGATACGTATGATGTTTTACGTGTGTTAATAAATACAATACACAATTAATATTGAATTGAACTTTTCATCTTCTTTTTGCTCTCGTGAGATTAGAAAATAAACATGGTAAAATTACTTGATAACATACAGAGTAAACGTTATTAATTCTATATTAACATCTTTATATTGATTCATTATAGAGATGATAATATTTCAAATGAAAACACTTGAAATATTCTATTGTTTAATATACCGTTGGATTTTATTACTCCGGGCTTTCATAAATTTTGTAAAAATTTAGATACTGTCGGAAAGGTTTTATTTAAATTTGACATCTGTCGAACTCTAAACTCTAAATTTTCCTCTTTGAATGTTTGGTTTTCTTTTATTGACTACAAGTCAGGACATAACAGCAGTGTGCTCCCACTATAAAATTTGAAATATCTCGGCAAAAGCATTTCCCCAAATACACTTGCCCACTCCATAAGGCTAGCACATGTTGGCTACGAATAGCAAATCGAGGGACACGCAGATGTCTGTAATGGCTAACGGTGATCCTACGTGGCAAATCTTGAAATTAACCTATTGGTATCGGTTGAGAAGGTAGTTGTTTTCTTTACTTTCGAAAAGTAGGCATTCTTTAGGAGTTTATTCCACGAAAAGGGGTCAATCGATTCGTTTGAGGATCCTACTATTCGATTACCATGCTTTTACAAGGCAATCAATATTCTTTATTACGTTTATTATTAACCAGTTTAGGCCGCCGTAACGTAGTTTGAGAACGCTGTGTGTACTCTGGAATGGGCCTTTGATACAATTGACGAGCAATTTTCCTCGAGATAGAAGCATCTTTCCAAATAAATTACTGGCGTCAATAAAAATCGAAAAGTCTTTTCCTATTTTGCGATTTGAGGTTTCGTTACGGAGATATGAGCAGTTGAAGTTTCTATGCACGCGAACGCGTAGGCCACGAGCCACGAGGCGAGTGCGCGCGAGCGCATAGTCACGTGCAGGAGCGCGCGCGCCCTTGCAGCACGTGCGGAGCGCGCGAGCGCAACCGAGAGGTAATCAACCGCGGATACTCATGGACGGAGTCGAACGTCAGTCCCAACTTTAATTGTTTATATCTCAGTAACTAAGCTTCAGATTGCAAAATGGTAAAGGACTTTTCGATTCCGTATCACTCCTCGAGGAATTGATTTTGACTAAATGTTCCTGAATTTTATTAACACCCCTTGAAATAATTGTAATAAATAAGCGAGGCACTGCATCGTCATTTTGTTAGAAACCACTAAAGGTTTCGCAGTGGATGAAAAGTATATATTGGAGCATTCTATATTTTCGAGAAGGTTGTAACGAAGTATGTGTAAGACCATGATAAAATATACATATATGTATTAACATATAGGAGCGAAAAAAGTGTTCATATGGTGAAACGTGTTTTCCAAGACGTCCAAAAGTATGCCTTTTGCTAAGAAACAAATTTAGATAAATTTCCGAATCATTACCGTCTTTTGGAAGGTAATTATAATTTTATTCCCATATTCCGATAGGCAGAAAAGAAAAACCTAACAAACTATAAATTAAGTATCGTTACTATGCATTATATTATTTTCAATATTACCAAATTCGATAGTGTCAAATCTTTTTATTTTTTTATCTATTTCAAGCTTTACCCAATGTCATTTCTCGCCAAAAGGCATATTGTTGCACCGATCAGTATTCACAAAATTCAATGGACGCAAAATAAGCCGACCCTGGATTGTACAGGTCACAAACACGAAATGATAAAATTCAGTGCGTCCAACAAACGCTGTAATGTTCGTTGAGATATGAAACAGAGAATTTCGACATGCCTTGTTGGAATAATCTGCTACTCGATAATTAACTTAAAGCTTTTCAGGCTTCGCCCTATAGAGTGTCTGCAATAGTCATCCCCCTTTCTTTCACGGCTATCAGTCATCCGTAATTAAATCCTTTTCGCAAGACCTTCGTGTAACTTTCCATCTGTCTAATTTCCTTTGTGCCGGGTGAACGAGATTTTTGCGACAAAAAAATTTCGTTTGCTAGCCGTACGCTGCACAAAGGAGAAGTTTCATTCGATTCGTTGATTTGTTTGCAAATCTGTTCGATCCGGCTCGTAGGGCAAAAAAAACGGCTTGATACTGCGTCTTGTGCATTTTAATCGCGACTAATTGAAAGGAATTTTTAAATAATTGAATGTTAGTAACGGGAGTCTAAACGTAAATCTGCCTCTTAATATTTATTTGCCACGAGTATGAAGCCATTTTAATGTCATAGGATAGGAATTTGCGTTCGCTGTTGTGATTTTTTTGTCTTTAAAAGACATCAATGTTTTAAAATACTGATCGCAGAGTGTGCTTACGTTTCAAGTTCGTTCTACTTATTGTTGTATTATTTAAATTAATATGTGAAACATATCTTTAAAAACGTGTATTATGAACAAATTTTCCTTAGAAGATTCATGCTGTCAGTTACCAGAATTAATTCTGAAGAGTTTCACTCGATCAATCAATTAACCAGTTAACCGATTCGTTACATAAATCACACAATTAAATTTGATCCTTCTCATTCCTTATTTGTTATATAGCATTCGTTCGTACAACATTGCAGAAGTGATCAGTGACACTTTCCTTGATAATACTCATAATTGGACGTGGCACTTGGGGGAGGTAAGGTAAACTCTCTCTCTCTCTCTCGCATTAGATATTAAAAAACAAATTTAGAGCGGTGTTTGTAAGAGCCATGACCGCGAGGAGTGGAGCATCTTGCTCCTTTTATGCCTACGCCGCGTTTTCCAGCATGGTTCTGTAATTAAAACTCGTCCGCGGAGATGTACACTGGTTGCGAAAATAGGCTTACTAGGCGGGGGTCGCAGTTGGATTAACGAGTGTTCCCCGCTGCGACCGTAATTAATACATAGCGAGACCTCGAGTGGCTGTTTATCTCTCTTCCGAAGCGGCGTTACGTTTTAAGGGAGAAGCGGCAGGCAGTTCGGATGATAAACAGCGTCAGGGGGAAGCGAGGGTCTTCCTTCGGGCTGCCTCGCGCTTCTTTCAAATGATACTCGACAAGTTCTGACGGCGATTCTGCGAAACTCGCATGGTGCTAGGAGATGCTGTTAATTTGTTATTGCGAACTTTCGCCACTCGTAGCACTTGTCGAACCGGGCAAGAAAGTGTTTCGAGATGTAACGTTTACTGAGTTGCGAGACGTTTATCTTGCTTTTGTGGATAAAGTAGTCAGGGACGTATTTACCTCAACTTTCTAGTTTACATCGGACTTACACCCTTGTCCACAAATATATGAACACTTATTACCTTCAATGAATAATTAATATACACCGTGAATTATTACTATACAATCTTTTGTTGCTAAATTCTACTTCGGATGTGTATCTTCAGTTAGTGATATTTAACAATATTAAATTGTATATTATTAGAGTTTTAATTTAGACAGAAAAAATGCCCAACATCGGAAAAACATTTACGACGAGATTTTACAAAATAAAATAAATCATATTACTTTGGATACAATGATGAAATTACTAGGTAGGGAGTAAAGTTTGGTAAAAGAAATTTTAAAACCATATAGCGGATACATTAATGAAAAGAAAATTGAATTGCTTCTATCATTACTGCCAAGATATTAAATAAATAATTTATGAAATATATTATCTAATGCAATACAGTTATTTAAAAAATGTTTATATAGTAATCTATACTGTGATATTTTTTTGAATTTAACGTTATCGAAGTATCATAATAAATTAAATGCACCCCGTACATTCGAGCAGAATCGTAATAAGACTCGCGCGTCGATGCACTTGCTCGTCAGCAGTAACTAGATAGGAGAAGACAGAGTGAACCCTGATAATTCGGCGTAGGGAGAGAGGAGGTAATAAAGATGGGCGTCGGAGAGGAAAACGAAACATCCAAGGAAACGGAAGGCAGGGTTATCTCGTTTCAAAATAAAATAACTTCCAGCGTGCAGCTATATATAACGGGGACCATGTAAAAAAAAAACATTACATTCGCGTTTTTATCTTTTCCAAGTAGCTTCCTGCATCTCATCAGCTCCACTCTAATTCTTTCGCGTCCTTGCCTTCTGTTCGTTTTTCATGGATATTCTTTTTCCAAGCTCGTATTTCGGTCTCCTTTACAGATGTGTCCCTCTTGAATATCTTTTTCGACACACGTGTATTTACGAGTCGTCTTTTCTCCTTGATGCCTTGTACAGATTAGTCCTTCATGTAAATGTAATGGTTGCGCGAATCCCCACCGCAACCGCTTGGATGCGATGTTTACCTCGATTCCACTCCGAAATTTGAGTTAAATCGCGGACTCCTAAGTGCTTAGGGAATTTGGCGCTCGCAATATTTAGCGCTACTGTGGTTTGCGAACCGTTGGACGTCAATCGAATACATTTTTGGTTGAGTAGATTTGCATTCGTTTCTTTATTAGAATTACTTAATCGTTTATTCATCATGCTTTATTCATTATTAATTGTTCGAAATTAGTTAACCAGTCCTATAGAATCAAATGAACAATTTATGAATTGTTGTTAACTTTGGGTATTATTTCAGTCATTCAAATACTAGAACAATATATTATAAGTATATGTATGGGTGAATGTCAAGAGTGATTTATTGAAGAGTCAGAAAATTTGATCGACGACATATTTCTATAACCAGCATATTTTGAAAAAAAAATGCACGAGGGAATGGGGAGATACTAGCGTAAAAGCTGCATTTTAGCCTTAGGAGTGGTTTATAAAAAAATCATGAAACTTGGCATGCAAAGTTTCCCATCTACGGCAACGATGACATGAATTCTTTTTCTTTTAATCTAACGAAGGTCTGATAAAATTAAAGTATAAATTTTATTTTGTAACGTAAAACGAAGTAGAGAAGCGGAGTTGGTTCTTCGAAGTGGAAGGAAAAAGCTGAAAGCAAAAAGTAAGCTCTCAATCTTTTTCCCGTCTGTTCTTGAAGTTTTTTGATAGAAGTTTCAATTAAAAACTAGAAAATTTGATACGTTCTAAACTAATACCAGGAAAGTTCAGCAACAATGGTGCCAACATCATTTTAGTTTGTTTATTGTTATGCGCAAAGTTTCGCGTAACTGTTGCTAAGCTGATCTAAGCTTCTCTAATGGCTGTTGCAAATATTCATGATGTTAATTTTCAGCGTGTCGTGTACTGTTTCCTTTCAACTTAAAAGTTGTTGATATATTATAAATATCAAAATCGAGGACGAAAATTCTTACGATAAACTGAAGCAAAATTAGGTGGAAATTGCAAAAAATTGTAAAAAATTGTAACTTGTAAAATAAAAATGAAAGTGAATCGTTTAGACGTCTACATCGTCAAATATTATATATCTCTTGAGTCCTAGCTCCAGGAAAATCGAATATTCTTTCCACGTTGAATATATTCGAAAGGAAAACGTTGAATAATGGCTTTCTTTATTGCGACCTGAAGGATATTTTTAGAATTCGAAAACTCCTTTCAAAGGAAACATTTGAACTCAAGGATGTTTTCAATAGGTATTTCGTGGCATACCTATTAGACATATCTTTCTATTTGAAAATAGATATGTTAAGACATGTCCGCTGTATTATTCTAAAAATTGATATAGAAAAGGA
The DNA here is from genome assembly GCF_026225885.1 of Hylaeus anthracinus. Taxonomy (NCBI): domain Eukaryota; kingdom Metazoa; phylum Arthropoda; class Insecta; order Hymenoptera; family Colletidae; genus Hylaeus; species Hylaeus anthracinus. The sequence continues at coordinate 8,139,083 of NW_026534330.1, read as the reverse complement.
AATAGCAGACAAGGTAAACTAAGTTAAAAAATATTTGTTTCTCCCAGAACTATAACTAATTCTTTTAACTCTTTTAACTTTTATCGTTAACTATTTGAAAAATATCCAACCATAGTGGTTGAGAAAGTTTTTCATTAAAATACCTCACACGGTGCATACCTAATCAACATAACCCACCACCGAATCGATATAGTCTACATAGCCTAGTTCAATTCTTACTCGATCAGCTCAGACTAAATTCATATCCGACCTATTTAATCCAGTTAACTCACCGAGCTCGTCTAGCCGCAGCTATATGCCTAATTATTTAACTTGCCAGCTAATAGTGTACGTCTGTCATGAATATATTTCTCTTCGTCGATTTTCAGACAGTTCCGTGTTATGGCTGTTTTCGCGGCGCGAGAGTCTGATAGTGTGGGAAGCTCGTAAATTTACCCTGTAACTCCGTCGGTTGCATGTCCTCTGATAAATTGAATTAAAGTCGACCAACTGGGATCTCGAACTTGGCGATGTACTCGGTGATGAGCGTGGAGAAACGCGCCCCAAGTCTGCCCTTAATTTTCACTGTTTAGTGGAGAAATGTTTTACGCGAAAACCCACTAACAACGTACTAAAAAATTTATAGTTGGAAATTTGAGTCTTCGATATTGACTTCGACTTGATGGAAAAAATAATTCTATCGATCGAAGAGGAAATTAATTATTACCTGTTCGACGATAGCAAATTATTAATTATATAGAAATAATTAATTGACGTAAAAAATGAATGCCGTTAGTAGTGAAATGTTTTTCAATAATACAGTTTCAAGTATTTTTTTGGTCTTAATTATGGTTCTAAATCATTTTTCTATTATAAAATACAGTTTTAAAAATCAGTTTTCTTAAATCGTTCTTTTTGTATTTTAATTTAGTAATTTTATTCGTGACATTTGAAGATAACTGAAAATAAAACAGAGCCAAAATATTAAATAAATAATAATCTTTTAGAGCCTTAAACTTATTACCCTACAATTTACACATGTGCAAATGTTTCTATAAATGCGTATTTTAATTCGAAATGGTAGAGGAAGATCTCAGTTGGAATCGCGGACCTAAGTATTTTGTTCTTTCAGTAGCGAACATTTCCTGTTAATGTGCTCCACGTAGTGGTGATCTTAACCAACCGTTGAAAAACGTTGAACAGAGGGAACAGATACGGCTAAAATGTTCGTGAACTTGTAAATGTACTCTTTGCAGAGATAACATGTGTTGCAGCTTCTTCGCTCCTTTGGTGGCAGAGTTCTGCATTTTATAGATTAGAATCAGGAGTTGCTATTCGAGATTAGCGTCTCTTTTGCCATTGGGACGCAAAACGGAATGTTTCGAATGAGTTTAGGTAACGGCGTTCGCGAAACAGCTTCTAGTAGCATGCGAGTCTGATATTTATAAACTGCACGAAGGAAGTGAAAAATTTACGTTTAATTTTATAGTTGGATTCTCAAGAGTTGCAGAGAATGGACACTCAATTGACTTCTCAACTTTCTTAACTTGTGCCAAATTGTGTCATCTCGTATCTAGGATTGCGTCTTCACATGTTTTCTTGAATGCGAGAGAGTGTTCCTTGGTGTGACTTCTTGAATTTAAAATTGAATCTTCTCGCGTGTCCCTGAATCTAAAATTGAATCTTTACGTGTCTTTTCGAATCTAAGATGAGATTTATTGAATGAGAGATTGTATCTTCGAGTTTCTTCTTCGGTTTACACTTGTTATCGTTCATGTTTTTACGAATACGTATACAAAGAATAATTCAAAGAAATATTGATACGTGAAATTCACTTCCTTATGCTTTGTACAGTGTCACACTTTATCTTCTATTAACAACAATAATACAATATTTTAAAAATTTGTCTTCTATTGTTTACCTTCTATTAACAACAATAATACAATAATTTTAAAAGATATATTGAACTGAATTTTTAGTTTGTACACTTTTGAAATAAATAATATTCTGACGATACTTTAGGATAGGAAACGAAAGATGTACATGAAACAATGGTCGATTTGCAATGAATTACTAATTTACTACCTGCTCCCTCTGTCTTTGTCTCTCCGAGGGATTTAGTCCTGTACTCGAAGATTTATGCAAGGGTGAATCCCTCAATGGGCTTAAACTGCCAATAATTTGCATCTCTTACAGCCACTCGACAGCTACAATGTCAATCATTGGATAGCTTTTCTACATTGTTCTCGCGTTCAACTTGCTACGTCTGCAATATAGAAGATTGGAAGACAGACCCAGCATCCATTGTACCGTGGCACGTCATGGATTTCTCACTAGTCACTCTCTATTGAGGAAGCAGTAACACTTTAGAGGCCCCACGTGATCACCCAGGAATGTTAAAGTATTGGAACATCGATGAGATTTCTATTTAAACGATCGGTTCGTAAACCTTTCGCGCAGGCGTTTCCAGCGAACAGCAAGCTGCAGGCGTATCATAAATCCAGCCTTTGAAATGTCCTAACAAATGTCTTGGATAAAGTTTCAGGGGAAGGTGAAAAGTAGCTCTCTCCATGTCGCGCACATAGCCCACCATGATTCTTTTATGTCTCGAGTGCCTGTAGCAGGATATCATTTACGATGGTTTTTGCGCTGTATCTGACTCTCCGGCTTGCGATGTCTTGCCATCTGTATTTCCTCTTGGCTCCGATAAAGCGGGACGATAATCTGTTTCCGTGGTAGGTCAGCGTCGGAATTATTGATACTCGGATCAGACCTGTCTGGCTTCCGATATCTCGTGTATCGAGACGTGCGTTCTATCGCATTGTTTTTCCCTACAATGGCGGAGTCGAACTCCAGAAGGGTGGAAAGATGACCTGTCTAAGCACGAAGGGTGTAATTGTATTGTTTCAGTCGAAGGGAATTGTACAGGCCTGTCGTGTACCTTCACATTTTTTTTACGGCGAAGTAATTCTTTATTTTAAATAATAAATGTTAACCACTGTTGATATCTGTTCAAAGGGTATAACACTTGTAGAGAAACATTAGAAATATTAAAAATAACTTGAATTTTATTCAATTAAAATAAATGTATGAAGCAGTCCATGTCTCTAAATTCTGTTCTATTTTTATTCTCAAGCCATTTCGTTTAAAACGATTGATAAACATTCAAAAACACTTGACAAATTTTTTGAAATTTCTTGCATTTGGACTTTAGCAGTTAGACTGCGCTCAACGCACCTACAATTTGTGTGGCGCAGAATACTCGAAGGATTTAGGAAGAAATGCTTTTGAATGGCAGCTGGCACCGAAGGGGCGCTGAAGCGTGTTCTGCGCCACGCGTTGCACATATGGAAAGGCAACCGCAGGCTCCTATTTCATCTTCAATTTTTATTTTTCGGCTCATGAGCACGCAGCGTGCATTAATGAATACATAGAATAATTCGCGCGCGCGGAATATTTTTGGTCACCAGAATTAACACGTCATCGTGTCACGCGGAACAAAATAATTATCATTAAAAACACATTGTTCAACTATTCGCGTGTGTCGTCTCTCAAGCATTTTTAAATGTATTCATTAAAGGTTTTTCAACAAAATGTAGTCGTTACAAGGTGCATATATAACGTTTTCGGTTTTTATGACACTTTTCGATGTGTAATATTTATATCAGTAATGGGATATAGTTATAAGGTGGTGCTTTTACGACCATGTTTATTAATAATGTGGTTAAAATGTGTATATTTTTACACCTTTCGAGTGCAACCAAATATTAACATTTCTCTTGCAATGTTAATAATATTCCTAGCAAAGAGCCAAAAGTACGGACGATCGAAATGTATTACTTATGAATATGTTTGAACTGACATGTAAGTAACTTGTAAGTAATATTTGTATAATATTAATTGGAATTATGTGATAATCCGAACTGTTCATTTATAAAACCATAAAATAACTATTTTCTGATATGACGTAGCATAAAACCTGTTAAAGGAAATAATATCTCATTCATAGAAAGCATCAATTTTCTCCTTGTTTCGTAAAATTGCTCAGGATTATAAAACTGACACTCACAAGGTTTACCTTATTTTTATTCATTGAACGTAAATATCAATTCATTTTCGCGTCTCTTCGTACGTAACGTATTGACCAATACGTCACAGCTGGATATTGCCTTTTGTTAGATACACAGCGCGTAGATATAAAAAGGATTTCCAGTTCTGTGAAACGAAACGTCACGCATAAACATCGTGTCTGCCACTCTCTACGCATTATCGATTGCTCCTGATAAAACGAAACGCTTCAACAAGAATTCATCGTTTCGCGTCTCATGCCTTCGAAGAATTTTAAATGAGCTATTTTAGCGAAATAAATCTAACTTTAGATACCCATTAGCGGAAAGTGCCTACGATCCTAATTAGCTCTAAATTACTGCGCACAATTTGCTTATCTTTGGTAGAAACTGTGTACATGCTGGTGGCGTGTCTATCCGAGAACAGGGATGGTTCAAAGTAATCAACTTTGGAAAGAATGAAAATAAACTTATATTTGGGATGTAATTGATGGTAATAATCGACAGTTATTCATTCAAATTGCGGATTTCCTGCAATTTCGACGTGTGCTGGTATGGAAAACGTAGCGGATGTATGCAAAATACGTTTCGTTAAACAATATGATAACATTAATAATACATGGTAATGTTAATAATCCACTTCGTATAAGCGATTGCATTTCAAACAAATATTTAATGAACATTCAGAATATTTGGTTTTGCATACGATATTAATAAATTATCGATACAAAAGTATATACAGTCTGTATATCTCTTAAAGTATTCGACTAATAATTTAAAATATTTCAATTTTAGTCGAAGATTTGTATATCATTCAGTTATATTGAGTAAAAGTGTGCTATCAATTTAGTTCCTTTACCAATACATCTTCACTCCCAGCAGATCAGATCGATGACAAAAAACCAAGTAGAATACTCTACTTCTTTTAATTCGTGATTTTATCACAGTGTGTGTGACTACTGATTGGCTAGTGGCCGTGTAGAAAATAATAAAAGTGCTTTTATAGAAGAAAAAAGTCGGAACCCAAAGCGTGATGTTGATGCAATTTGAAATATTAATTCTACGAAGGGTAGGACTAGTTCGAAAGCGCAGAGGAGCACCCGTTATGTGGCTGGTCCGCAAATTCACCCCCGATAGTCCGCAATGCGGAATTTCTGGTTCGAACGTGCACGCGCGAAAGAACCAGAAGTTCTGCGAAAATTCGCACGGCGATCCTTCGATTGTGGAAACGTTACGGTCGACTCCTTAATTAGATTAAATGAACCGAGGTGCTGGCGGAATATTTTTTCTTCCCACTTCTTCCACGTGATCTAGCATAAGAACCACCCTGATAACTTCGTCGCCCAACTAACGACATTCCCTTCTTTTTCTTTGTTGCAGGTGAGTCCGCAATTCCGATTTTGCGTTAGTATCATTCGCGACCAGCGAGATTCAGGTAAAATTAAAATAAGACATTGAGATTTTAATCAAGTATTGCTTACGGAGATAAAGAAACATAATTTACATTCCTTTTTATCTCTAATTTAGCGTTTGTTTGACAGCACATAAATAGTAATTTTTAATAAAAGTGATAAATTGATCAAGATATACCAAACTCTTCAAATTAGAATAATTTGAATATCAAACATTCAGAATATTAGATTAGTTATACAAAATTCAATTTAAAAAATTAGTCGGAGGTTTGTTAAACGGCAATTTTTTAGTTAATCGAAGTAATGGCTTTGATGCTGAATATATTTGTTAACGTTAAATTTCACGTTTGACATTATATTCGGTACGTTGTCACGGAAACATGTGTTAAAAAATTACTTCCTTTTGAAAAAGTTGAAATAGAATTTTCCATTTTAATTATCTCTGCTCTTAATTACAAACTACATTTAGAGTCACGTAATTACTGGCCAGTTCTACCCAGGTTATCGAGGTGGCATGTTTTTCAGTTCCATTAATCTCCAAAAAAATAGTAGTGAGAAAGATTGCAGCTGTCGTGTGAAATATTTTTTTTCAATCTACTGGTTTCGTAGAGCTGTGAATGTAGCGTTATTTCGTGGTATTTAGCACTACTGTGGCTTGGGACAGATACTGGGAATGGATTCTCTTCCATTTTCTCACTATGTTTGTACAAACCATAGGGATTGACAAAATAATGAAAACTGTGTACGTGTGCGTATAAATGAATAGAAAAATCGTTACCAGCAAGGTAAATAAAAAAGAAAAATCGATAAAATACAATAAAAATAAACGAAGCATTTTATCTACTTTTTGTTCGTGTGAGTGTACCAAGTAAATTTGGTAGATTAATTGTTTGATTATATTTGGGAAACTTTGTAGAAATTATTTTAATTCGTTGATATAAATTAAACAAACTAATTATAAAGGGAAAATGTTCTGTAGAGAGAGAAATATTAATAACTTTCAATATTATCGAGGAAGACTAAAATCAAGTGAGATTTTTGAAAATCGAAACAAAAACTGTGAACGAAGCGGTGGCTTAATTTAGAAAAAGTATGAAAGACCAAATTCTGGTGGTAAGTCAAAATTGAATGAGTAATGACTATAGAAAAACTCATGTAATCGCTTGCTACGAAAATAGAATAATTTTAAGTAAAATAATAAAGTCATGAGTCATCGTATTAATAATTTTGAAGTCCTGTAGATTCAGAAATGTTTAATCGTGGAGGATCAGATCTCAAGGGACGTACGGCAATCACGTAGGCCCGGAAGTCACTTCGTTGGTGAATCTTACTCGTGGCTTAAGACTATTGAAGAGGAAAATCGTGGCCCACGAAAGCCCTAAGGCAGCTCTTGTACCTCGAGTAACGGAGATCGTCTGACCTTTACCCTGAAAATCGCCCTTTTTATAGAACTTTGGTTGCCTTCCACCGCCTTGTCAGTTTTTGCTGGATACCGCCACGTGCTACTTGCCATTTTTACTTACTGACTTTGAAATTCATCGCCACTTAATGCCTATCGTATTATTAACACACATTTTAAATAATCAATAACAATACCAGAGTTATTCGCAAGGTTATAATGAAATTAATACTTTTAGCCTGGAGCAAAGAATGTTGAGTTATCTGTGGTAGAAAGACGGTGACCGAAAAATTTATTTTTACTTCTTTATGTAAATTTGGAATTATCGTTCTCTATTTGGAATAAATATTGCTCGACACTGATTACTAACATATAGTAAAAATGAATTTCGTTAAAGATAGTCTAGTTTAGCCCTCCCTCGTATATTCAAAAAATGTTTATTGTTCTATTCTTATGAAAAATATCATCTAACATTACTAACAATTCTAATCATGAAACAGATAACGGAAGAGTAAGCGTAGAGTTGAATTTACAGCAACAGACAAAATAAAATTCAAAACTACAAATAGAAGGGACTATCAAAGGTTATGGCATAATAACTCAACACTTTCTTTTTTTTCTCTGGGCATTTACTTTGTCTGCTATAACTTCTCTAATAAAAGCTGTAATCACCCTCCAGTTTATCACCCTCCATTTCCGCCCTACATACCGCAATGTGAGTTTACAGCTTTATGGGAGTGTTTAAAACTCCTTTTTATCGTCTAATTTTGTACACAATAAGATATATTAAGAATCATTCTCTACAAACGTACCAACGCCTGTAATTCAAACTACTCGGTATACAAACATACAGTTACCAATGATTTATCTGATAGTCGACATCTCTGGAGTAGTTGATTATCTAAATAGGCGCATCAAGAAATATATCAAAGGGCAGAAAACACGAGTCAATCGACACGGATAAACTACCGAAATTACCTGTAACACAGACAGAGCATATCTGACCTGTCCGTCGTATTTAGCTTACCTAACCTACATAACTGTTAGATCTAACCATGCCACACACGAGACAATTTAACACCAACGTACCCAATGTAACGTGTCACCCATCATAACCGCCAAACATACCCAACATCCCAGAATACCCAACAAATTTCACCAATACACCTCATCACATATCATGCCTATAATAACGGACTATCGAATGTAGCTGGGGGCACTTAACCGCTCAACCACTAAAATATCCCACATAACATAGCGTGACGCCTGAGCTAACTACCTATCTAATAGCATGTAGTTAATTCACTGTGCCCCATGCAGCTGTAAACTTCGTTAGTAGTACTTTTTATTGTGTTATGTGAAATATTTACTCGATTTTAGAGGAATTATGAAGATGAGAAGGAGAGCAGGAAGTTTCGAGGCTTGCAATTAAACTGATATTTGGGAATGTATTTTAGCACCAGACAGAAGATTAATGATGGAGAGAATACTAATTAGAAGCATATAAAGAAATATATATATATTATATATATATAAAAATTCGATGAAACGTTCACTGTGAAATATGCATCAGTTAAATATTTCGTCAAGCATAAACACACCGCAATTTTCTGTTTCTATCCGCGTCTGCTAAATATTTGCAACCGACTTGATGAATCGCGGTACGTGTTTGATCGCGATACGAGTAGCTATTTATTGGGCCACCAAGCCTACGGAAAATTTTCACGAACAGAGACATCGAGGTAATCGATGTAGTCATTCCGTTTTCACTCTACACAAAGCCTTCACCGCTCGATCGATTGCCTCGTTGATAGATACTCTTCCAATTCGAATCGAGGCTTTAACGAGCCGCTCACTCGTCACCTTCGGTGCTTCATCAAGGATTCATTAAAACCCTTTCTGGTTTAATCCGACTTACCGTCGCTCATGGATTTATTTGGGAACTTCCTGCGCTAATGCTGTTCATCTTATTTCGCTTAAAGTACACTCGTTGCGATTAATAACGAAGTGACGGAGCTATTATAGCTCCGCAGGCTTGTAGGAATGCAAATTATTTGTTATATTAGCGGGGTTTTACTTTTAGACAAAATTGCACGGTGGTGGATGTATTTGATTCATGGTTCATTAAATTATAATAAATTATATAGTAGAATTGAGAGTATTGATTGCATTGTAAGAGATTTAATTGAAAGTAACGATCGAGCTCTTTTCAAGTAACAGTTTACTTAAAACATTTGCATAATTTCACGGAACTACGTTAAATTTTGTTGTTGTGCATAGAACTTCTATGTTCATTCAAAATGTTCGAAAATTGTAGAGGATTTTCATGGAACGATGAGACAAAATTCATGAATGAGCATTATAATTTGAAATGAAAGTAAGGATAGCTAGATAGCGACGATGAACAATATCGCCGTGTTTCCGTCGAGGTAATGTGCGAATTAGGAATGATTGTCAAGCGTCCAGCGTCAAGTTCAAATACCTCTGGACCCTGGATGGTCTGTTCCACGGTTTGCTCCACTTTTACGGCGCTCTGATACAACGTCGAGTTTTTCCTTATCGCGAGGAATCACAATATCTCCTCGGGCAATGCTGGAACCTTGCATTGAATGCCTCTCTCTCTCTCGAGTACTTCTCTTATTTCTGTTTGCACACTTCCGAGGATACGAGGGCAAGGATCGATAACGCGATACGAGTCATCTAACAAATGTAAGAAACTCGTAAGACATCGTCGCGAGACGCATAAAACGATCGTAAAAACGTAACGTTCCCTCGCGTAATGCGAGCGATGCGAATCTCTCTGCATCGAAAAACAATTTTCTTTTATTCTGCATACTTCCTCTCGAACGCACCCCCGAGGCTGGGATCTTTAGTCCGACGTGATACGATTTTTTAGAGCTCTTCGTCGTTTCGTAAATCTTGCCCTCCCTCGCGAAGTTGCGATCACTTATGGAATCGTAGGAAGCTTCTGAGGAACGAGGCTGAACAAGTACCCATTAAGGAGTAATACGGCTCTAAAACTATGCAAAGTAGTATTTTCTTCGGAATTTTCTACAGAGTCGTTATTGATAGTAATCGTTCGAGATGTGGTCTTCCCAAAATTGTGCCACATTTATTGATTGATTCAAATTTTTGTATATTTATTCTTGTAATATTTTCCATTTTATATATACGTGTTTTCGACCATGCACGAGTCATCTTCAAATGCAAAGAAAAATTTACAAATAGAAGCCCTATATTATCTACTGCTATTTCTGCCTTCAAGATTTAATATTAGTACACGTTTGAACGTGTTCAGCACGTTTGCATATGTTTTCGTGTATGAATTATATTAAATTTTTTAATTATTTTGCACGGACTTTTAAGAAAGGCGCACACGCTATCGGTAACGTATACGCTCTTAGTAATTAACAGCGTTATTTAGTATTATATTTCCAATTATAACACAATATTAATAAATATTACCATTCTTGAAGAAGAGGAGCAACTGGTATATGTTACCCTAATTAATTTGAATTTTATTATTCATCATCGTGCTTTCAGTTATGAATATAATTTAATAAATATTGCCATTCGTGAAGAAGACTATCAAGTTCTGTCGAAACTTCGGAACGAATATTCTATGTAAATTTGCACTCTGTAACTAAAACGAGGTAATTGTTTATTTCCCCTTTTTCTTCGCTTTTAATGTTGGTTGCATAAATTCAGTATTATTCTTCAGTCTTCAGGCGTTGTTTCTTCAGTTCTTCTGGACGTTTTTGCTCTGTCTTTAAATTACATTCGCTGAATCAACTACTGAACTGCTATAACATTATTTTTAACTGTTATCCTGCTATGAACAGGATATCTTTCATCTGCTGTGATAAAGGAAATTCAATATTTCTGTGAGATTTTAACAACAAAAATATCTTAGAAACTGTTACTTCGATAGTTACAAAAGTCTGTATACTAAATCGTGTTCTGTAGGAATACTCTCTTCCGTCTATTTAACTACGTACAATGCTATCATGTATTCAATAATCTCTTGACCCATAAACTTTAACATTTTTATCATTCAGGCCTTTCCGAAAAAGTTTTTCGACTTCAACAATGGATATTTAACAGGACTCCGCGAGTACAACGCGAACGAACCGAGCCAAAAATTTGTCAAGGCTTTATTGTCTCTGCTCAGTTTCCCGCAACCTAGTCCAAAATTCCACCAACCGTGGACGAGATCGTGTATTACGTCCTGGTTCGTAGTTCTCGCTGTTTTGGAAAATTGCAAAGAGTCGTTCGCCAGCGATTCCTCTTTCTCGCGGTCCATTTAAGTTCGTAATTAATTCTTGAGCTTCTGTCCTCGATACTTGTCAAATTATCCTGGTTGTTCTTCCGGTGGAAAAGTTTTAAGTGACGTGTCGACGTTCCGTCTGCCTATTCGTCTGTTTTTCCTGTAGACATGTCGAACCCTCTCGAGCATCGTTGAATCAAATTGCTGCCACGATTCATCGCGTTACATTAATTGGAACGAACGTTCGACATTCCGTGCAGCGGGGAACACGAAAATCCTTTCGACTCGCAACCCGTGAATTTCGAATCGAAAGGTTGCGTTTTCTTCTAGTAGACCTCTTTTCAGCTATGAAATATTATAAAGAAGAGGTATGATTTACTGAAAACATATTCACATGATTTTAATACAAAATTAGAGGATCTTTTCATCCTTTTCTCAGATCATTTCGAGTGTTTCTCGCTCAAACAGCTTTTCTTGCGTTTGAATATTACTTTGAAACCTCTAATGCTTTATATAATATCATAGCGTACATGCAAAATCTCAGGTTTCAGACTTCACCTTGCATCTACTTTATAAAATTCCTGTATTAAATTCCTACCAAAATTGTAGTCTAAAGTTTCAGCTTGCAAATGGCTATGAATACATACAGCGTGGTCTCGAAGTAGAAGATAAATGTCAAGAGCCAAATTGTGGCGCGTTGGACCGTTTAGCTGAACTTTTCCGAAACTTTAACGCTCCGATATCTCGTAAATCGTTCGAGCGAGAATGCCTTGTCACTTCTTGAACGATTTGACGTGGAATGGCTGGTACATGAACGAGCATGAATAGCTTCGATAACGGGGTCAACGGAATTGTAATTTATTTGTCTTCTGGGGTGTGTATTTCATCGTAGCCCTGGAGAATAGCGCGTGTCCGATTACTCCCGGATTCTAGGATAAATAAGCCACTGGCAATAATATTCTGGTCAGGCTAATTAGATTCCGGTGGCATTGGAATTACGAATAGAAAATTTATTTACCGCGTGATTCGATAATTAACCTCTTTACATTTCGACAGTTACAGTGATTGGTTTAAAACCTTGACGTTAGGTGGGTTAAAAGCTATCCCACTTTTTGCTTAACTGTACCATTTCATTTAAAAGACTTTCATTCACGTGGCAATACTTTGAACTAACGCTAAAAATACGCGTTAGAAAGTTGTTTACACTGTTCTTCTGTGCAACTTGAATTTCATTTTTCTTTTATAATCGTATACCTCAATGAGTTAATGGTTTAATATAATACCCAATTCCACTTGTCGATAACACAAGGTGTTTCGTGGCTTTGTCCAATGTTCGAGTGTTCTAAAGGTCAGAACCCTCGTTATATGGCCCTTTTCGTCCGTATCGTCCCCTCTTTTTACCTTCGTTTCTCCTCTCGATAAATTATGCCGCTGACTCAGTGTCTGTAGTAGATGGTTCACTTTTAGAGGGGATTTCTCCCTTTACCGCTTTATATCACGGGTTTTTTTTCCATGCACGTAATCCTAGCCCCACCTCTGACCTGGCACATTTAATGCTTAGATAATTTTTTATCAAGCGAAATCCAAAACTTTAGCATTAAATATATTTAGTTAGAAAAATGAAACTCGATAGTGAATTCTGTTACACATATCTATAACGTACACATATCTATAAATAAACGTACCAAATTTCAAAACTATGTGTCAACTTGTTTGGCTGCAAAAAAAAATCATGAAAATCGTCTTGAAACTGGTCAATAAAGGACCACTCCCTTAAAATAACTCGAAAATCAAACTAGCTATCTATCCCACTATTTTCGATCGACTTATCGCCGACAAATACATTCCGAAATTTATACCGTTTACTCAGCATCATATCAGTTTACACTAACATCATGTATTTACCGTGAGAATCCAATTACATCGACCACAGCGCCGAGATCTCGTGGACCGAATTCGAATCGAAAAGCCGTATGGTACTTCCAAACCCGTTAGTATCCAACGCAAGAGAACATTCAGCTTCTTTGAATGGATTCGGTAGTGCCACCCACTCGTGCCCCGTTCCCAGGGTTTGTTTACATCCGCTGAGATTTCACGTGCAATTCGTTCCAATTTCCCGCGTCGCACAAAAGTCCCCTCAAGTATATCCGGCGTACTTAAATACCGAGCTTTCAAAATGGACAGCGATTGTGGCGCCTTATCGATATTCGATACGGACACGGTGTCGCAATATCAGAGGAAATAGTAGAAGGGGTCGCCAAGAACGAGACCCAGTTTCGTGAAACGGGCTCGGAACCGAGCACATTCGGGCTCATACTTGTCGTCACCTTTGGCACCGTGATCGTTTGTACCGGGGCGACATCGCCGATCCCTTGCTGCGCTTATCGATTCTCTGGACTTATACGAAAGCAATTAATCCGTAGAACGACGAAGGAGCCCACCGCGGTACGGGGGAAGAAGGGGGACCGGCCGATCGGGGGTTTTGGGGGACGAAATTCAATGCTCGGAGCTTGTGGGCTCGCGAACCAAACATTCCAGAGACGCTCGAACATACTGCAACGCCTGGTAGAGCCAATCGGTCGGAGTTGGTTGGACGGTAGCCAACTCCGCTATCCTGTCTGCAGACGCATATCTCGAAGTCTCGACGAAGGAAGGACAGAGATAGACCAGCCCGTGTAGATAAAGGGAAATCGGGAATGGCGAAAGGCTCCGGGGAGGGGGGTGGCGAGGGCTGGCGTGGGTGGCAGAGGAAAGTACGAGAGCAGAAGGATATCCTGCTACATTATGGGAAATGAGAGTAGGCAGAGGCCACCAACTTTGCTCGTTACTTTGCCCGAACAAAAAAAAAGGACGCGTGCATCTCTCGCCCTAATGAATTGCCGTGAACATCTTGCCTAGGGAATCCGTCGCAACCGAGTTCGAAACTATGCTCACTGATTTCTCTCTCTGCGCTAGTTTCGTGTGCGATAAGGGCGCGATACGAGAGGTGAAACTAATTTTTCCGTTCGACCAATGTCGCGCTTTTGCTGGGTAGCTGTTTCTATTTGGTGTTGGTCGAATGGACGAAAATTAGTGGAATTTACTTGATTTTCACGGTGACAGAGATTTTTCTGGGAGAGGATACGGAAGGGAGAAAAATAAATTCTTAGAGGGAAATGTTTAATTATATGGAGTAATTAAATTTGGTTATAAATCTAAATGTAAATGTATTATGTATTAGATTTACATCATAGATGTAAAATATTTGAATGTATGATGTAGATATAAAATATTGTATGTGGGGTTATTGGACCTAGGACGAAATAATATTTTTGATTTCACGAAATGAGTATGTTATTTTTTATACAAAGAGGTATAATCATTGTGAAGGTTATATGAATTTTATTAAATTATTCTAAAATAATCAAATAATTTGAAGTATCGTCTCGTAAGATTTTTAATCGTGAAAATGTTGATCATAAAGATGGATGATAGGTGAAAGTCAACCGTGTACAGTGGTTGAAAAAGTGCATGTATTAAATGGGGAAATAGAAAGGCTATATCAGTAGATTAGGATAACCATCTACGAATGAATTTATTATATAATTAAACATTAATTAAAATTTAGTATATGGTGTACGTACAATAATTTTCTATATAAATGGACACAAAAAAATTGCTATATGATTTAGCTTTTAAAGTTTCTACTTGTACATAAAATAATGTTTTCATTATGTACATGAAATATTGAGTCACATAAATAGAAAGCATCTCACAGGTATTTCATAAAATTAAACGGATTCTCGTAAATTAAATTACGAAGTATGCTCTCATCGAGCAAAAGTTCCACGTAGTTAAGCGCGCAATGATTTGTGAGATGACCATAATGGTATCCGTTACCGTCCGATAGATATTTGTCGAATGTCGCGTTCCTATTATTAGACGTATCATTCTGGTAACGTGTGGTCGTGTGCAATTTTCCTTGGCTTCTGCTTTTTTTCTTTTTTGTGCTGTAGCCGGCTCCCTTGTCCCTCGTCCCTTCATGGACGATCATCGAACGCTCTGTATCATCAGCCAGCCCTGGCCCTCCACCGCACAATGGCCTGTTCGTTTCTTTCACATATGAAATAGCTTCGGGCGATATGTCGTTTCGAAAATATCTCCAGTCAGTTCTGAGACGAGAAGCAGAAAAGAAAAACGCACTTGCCTGGATTTAGCAGCACGTTTCCATAGCAAGGTTCGAAAATGTCCATTGTCTCTTGCAGACCCACCTATCCTTTGCTATGTTCTTTTGGAGAGAAAGGGAACTTCTCAAAGCTGGGAGAAACTAGATTTTTGCACTGATACCGTGCGTCTCTTCTATCTTATCTTCCTCTCGGTTTTCGGGAAAATCTAGATAGTCGCATTATTCGTTGCTAATATATTTTCCTATCAACGTTCCTGTCAAGTTGGTACTCTGGAATTCGTTATCCTTGAAAAATTTGTTTAAAATTCATCCAGCATAATCAAAATACGCAGCAGCTTTTAGGAAATCCTGTAAATCACTTCGCGACATTGATCACTTACATGTTCACCAATTCGATAAAAACTACTGAATTTTGACCTGGTTTGGCGTAATTGTAACGCAATTTTATGTTCAACAGCGAAATCGTCGTGTACGTTCAATTGAGTTTGTCCAATAGGGTCGACAAAATAGTTCCAAAATTAATGCTAGCGTTTAATTAGTTTACCCGCTGTAACATCGTTCGCGTGGAATCGTAACCGTGGGCATGTATCATTTCGTTTCGATCAGAATATATAAATTGCGTTACGTCGGGACGGCTGCGCGTCGAAAATACACGGCCAGCCTATAAACGATGTATCAATGGTAAATTGAATAGGTACTGCATATCTGACTGTATTTTATGCCACTTTCGGAGTAAATTATATGTCTGGAAGTTATGTCACTATGCACCTAACAATAAATTGTCACGTTTTATGATGGTATACAGGAAAATTGAAAATCTAACAACATCCGTGGAAATCCGTTCTGTATAGGACAGTTTTGTGTTCTCACCCTATCATGAGTGCAACATTTTTATAATTATTTCTCATATTAAGTAGTTTTTTTTTCTCGAATTTTATTTTAATTAATTACTTTTATCTATTGAGAAATAAAATAAGTACTTCTTGGTTATGATTTACATAATGTAAAGTGTGTAAAATGAGTAAATGTGTAGAATCGATTGTTTAGTTGGTTTGGAGACCTTCGCAGTGAATAATACCTACTATATCTCACCAAATACAGGTCATTGTTTTGTTCAAATACAAAGCCTTTTTCGGGTTGGGATCTGGTACATCTCCTGTTGCACGCCATTGTCGTTTTTGAATAGCACCATCGTATAGTGTCCATTTTTTTTTTCACACATTATAGAATACTACAATAGAAAGATCTTGTTTGCAAGCACATTTATTGACATTTAATCATAGGGAGCCACGATCCTCATTTATTTTGTAGTTTAACATTTTCTCTGCTGAACATTGATTTCTGAATGTGAGACTTTACTACATATTAAGTATTCAAATATTTCGAATAGAATTAAACACTGCCTTTTTTATGCAATATTGAAAGAGCTCTGATCATGTTTCCTCCTTGCCCTGAGCCTTCGCATAAAGGACCCAACTCCTCTGCCGCCAGTTTAAATTAATAATGATGTTTTCACGGTTTTCCCGGTCTCTGTTAGGATTCTTGCATATTTGGACATGAGTGGACCAATTCGAATGCATGAAGGTATCGCAGTTCCAAAGGTCTGCAAACTGTACAAGCCAGATATCCAGTGCCAAGGACGTATCGCGGGACGACCTCATGCATTTTACACGAAGTTTATCAAGCAGGGTTTGCTGAAAATCATAGAAAGCAATTTCCGCATGTTGAGAAAAGCTGACCTCAGCGTCACTAACTCGTTCCTAGCTTATATCGCTAGGTAAACACTTAAGAACGCCGGTCTGCAGAGTTAAATCCTATCTACTTTTACAAATTTTATGGAACGTACTTCTTGAGCAGACGTTTGTGATTTGTAATCGTGAGTATATATTCGTTTAGTAGATTTATTAATGATATGAAACAATGACATCGTCACAAGATTAATAAAAGTGATTGCTGAATAACTGTTTGAATTTTCGTTTACTTTCAACAAACTAATTTATCCCTGATGGTGTTAGAATTGATTAAAGTTTGCAAAGTTCGTTCATGGTAAAAGTAATTTACAGAAGCGTTTCATGAAGTATTTTCAGGAAAGGTGCACCATAAATAACTAATAATTGAATACGAGTTTGCTCGTTATTTAGCAATGCTTCATTTTCCCCAAAAGGAACGCAATGCCCTTCAAGTCCCATTCACGACGGAATTACGTTTTTATATACGGCTGAAATATTGAAGCTGAAAATATCAGAGCAGAAGGAGAAAACAAATTTTCCGTAGTACCTTTCCACGAGTACCAAGACTTGAATTGTACAACTTTACTGCCGTCATTTGGCTATTGCTTTAAGTTATTCTATGTACACACCGTAATTCCTGCTTCGAAGAAAGAAGATTAAGTCCTCGGGAGAACGACTTCGTCTCTATTTTCCAACAGTTTTATTGGAAAACGTGCGCTTCGTTAAACTTCGCAAGTTTCACTGCGGATGTATAAGCTATTGCTATTTTACTTTCTTGAGCTTTTCTTCGCTGTCACTGTACAGCAATTCTTCAACTCGCGTTGACATTCGCATCTTTATGGACCAGGCGGAGCTTTTTATAAAGAATCTTTCTTTAGTCTTTCAAAATAGAAATGATCTCCCTATTATTCATACATCTATGAATCTATAAATACTAAAACTAACAAAAATCACTGACTGATTAGTTACAGGAAGAAAGCAGCATTAGAAATCATTTGTAGCCCTCGATAAATCAATAACTTCAAATTCTGTGTGTGGAAAGTGATAGAATATATTTCTTTTTCTTGTGTTGTGATGGAATCAACATGCTGTAACATGGTTTTCGAATTACCTTTAAACTCTATCAAATTATATTAATGCATATTTTCATATTGAAATTCATTTGCACATTTTATTTGCAATATCTACTAAATGACAGTCCAACAGATAGTGTGTACATATACATAAACATAATTGAAGATGACTTCGAAAAGTTACCAACAAAAAATTACCGAAGGATCTTCTAACTACATTGTCCATAATATAGAAACGTTGATCAGTCTATTGGCTCGAAAACAATATTTCTGTACACGGTTCATTAGCTACACTCTATCTGCCTCGAAGGTCACAATAAATCAAAAAGCAATGGATTCAATTTACTTTCTGTTTAGTTTTATGGTATCGCCTCGTTTGGAACAGGATCGATGGATTCGGATTCGATTCAATCAGGGTATCTAACTGGCCTTGTTTGTAGTAGCGAACATTAAGCTGATTTACGGAACCGGAAACTGAAAAAGGAACCTAGTCGTGCTGATTTTAATCGGATTAATGGTCGACCTAAATCCATTGCCGGTGATCCATTCCGAGTGAAAATATTACTGGACGCAGTCATTTCTCCGATTCACGGGAATGTTATAATCACGCATCGGTTGGCCCATTTCAGTGCGAATGAACGATCAAGCGTGCACGATTCAACGTTATAACGTTCCCCTGATTCGCGTCTGAAACAATGCGCTCGGTTGTGTGCACCGTTACTCGCGAATAATGCGAGTCGCCCGTGAATATAACGCGAGCTTTGACATATCTCAATCGCGGAGAATCGAAGACGCGGGAGTGGGTCGTTTTGGACTCCAAATGACCAATTTCTAGAAAGCTTTTCACCTTTGAAAAAGAACGGAACAAAAATCATTAAAAGAACGACTTTTAAGCTTTTTAATTGTAATGGTTGTCTTAACTCTTCTGCAAGGTACAAAGAAATTATGTCATACATGGCACAAATAAATAACTGAAAACGCAATTAGATCACCTGTAATAATAAAACAAAGAAACTAATAATTCAGATCTCATAATAGTTCGCTATTTCATCAGGATTATTATCATTATTCGTTCGCAGTTTTTTAATTTTTTATTAATTAATTTATCTATATCGAACCACTTTTACATTGGAATTCAGTAAATGTAATGCCTGGCGCAAAGAATTTTCCATAAACGTTTTCATTATTGCCAGAGTAGCGATTGAAAATGCATCACAAATTTATTAATATCGGCGAGATGAGAGGCCCCTCGACCGACGGACTGGAAATATTTCTGCCTCTTTCGACGGATAAAATATATGTCAGTATTACTGTAATATCCATAACTGCTTTAATTCATTCGTTTGCAAATGAACATAAAATATGGGCGTGTATCGAGTTGAACCGTTTTCCCTGATTATTTGAAATGAGAAGTTTTCAAGGGAAAGTTTCGCAACAGAGAAGTTTCACATATACTCAGTATAACGCACGGACGAAACATTTCGATAACTCCGTGAATATTAATTTTAAGATAGTAGTTATAATAGCTTTCTATCACAAAATTACGAACATTTCCAATAAAGTTTCATCATCATTCCATATTGATATATGGGGACAGTAATAGTTAGTTCTACTTTGTATTTTTATTGGTTTGTAATATTGTATTCGTTTTTTATTTTATATTTCATACTTCAGTAAATATTCCTATATCAATTCTTGAAGAATATATTATTGCATTAATACGTTAATCGTGAACAGTTACAATATTACTCTAAAAACATTCATAACCTATTCATTTCAGTGAAAAATTATTAACACGAATACTGGATCATATTTTATCTTCAATTTAGTTAAAAAATTTGAATATCAGTTTCGGTATGTTAACTGGAATTTTGTCCTAAAACAGTCTTCTCTCAGTAGATCCGTGGAAAAGATTTATTCGTCGTTTCTTCTAGTTTTCAGGAAAAAACGTGTATTCTTTATCTCAGGCATCTGAAACGGGCAGAGCACGCCAAAGTAGACGACTATAAACTTTTAAAGAACTCCAGGGCATGTGAAATGTTTCTTACGCGGCAGCTACATGACGTAGTATTTCTTTTGAAGTCTCAGTACTTTAGACTTCTCATTGAATATTTTCTGCGGATGCTGACGGGAGAATGTCATGCATTAGAATAGCGGATCTTCTGTTTTTGAATGTGTATTACAACTGAGACATCTGATATCATGTATCATATTCCACCTTACTGAACACAGTATAAATTATTTTACAACTACTTAATTTTAATAGATGGTAGAGGTATTATTGCAGTAAAATTTTATGAAATATTTGGAAAGCTTTGGGGTCTGGTAAATAAGTTCATAACTTTTCTTCTTTTGGTAGTTTTTTCTGACATCTTTTAATTTCATACTTACTATGATTATTTATATTTTTATACAATTTTTTTAATTTCCTAAATGCTGGCTTTCTAATTACAGATTTCTCTTCAATGATTTTGGAACATATAATGTATTTCCATTCATTTTTAGATAGATTATAACAGGTGAGGAAAACACTGGCCTCGAGTCCAAATGTCGCACGTCATAAAAGAGAAATATTCAAGTTTCTTCGACGACACGTTGTGCTATTTTTCAACAGTGGCGTAGGTGAACGGTGCATGCTTTTGTGGAAGCAATTTCGATATTGTTTCCGCAGTAGAAAATATCACCTGTGGGACTTGCATATTGGAACTTTCAACGTAGGTGATCGAGCAGGCGTTCATCACTCTTCCTGAAAATAATGTCTAGCCACCACATCTAAACTAATATGCTACGTTGTTTGGGGATAAAATGGATCGTTCACCATAGGAGTTGTTCTTCTTTTTATTTCTATTATTCGAATAGGGTGTAGAATTATCAACGTCAGTTCATGTACGACTTGCCTTTTGTTATATTTTTTAATTCATTATCGTCACTCATAAAATATGTGAAGGAAGTGTCCCACGCTTTCCCCGATTTTAATTACATTTAATTAAAACAATTTTATTAAAACTGAAAGTAAAAGAAATTATTGGTTTTAACTTCAAAGTAATAAGTCAAATTGAAGGGATGAAGACAGATAAGAATATTTACATTTATATACGCAAATTTGAATAAGAATTAAAAGATAAAGAACTTTCTGTCTGTTGGTCGTTAAATAAAAATTAGTATTCGAATGTAGAATTTCACCATGCAAGAGCAAAAATATAACTGTTCCATCGGATAACCATCGTGAATAAATCGGTGTTCGTTGGTTTTTCTCGTTACCTATTATTCGTTTAAAACTCTACCCATCTCTGCATAAAACTACTTTCCAAAGTTTCAGCCCCTAACACTTTTTGTAAACTATTGGAAATACAAGAAGTTTTTTTTAGTAAATTCGCGATTTTTAATTTAAGATAACATTCCGTGCATTTCAATAAGAAATCGAAATATCACATTTTCATCTTCACTTTTATTGTTTTGTTAAATACTAGAATGAACCATTTTTATTTAATTTTATGTTGGAGACATATCTTTCTCTTCAATTTTTAGTTTTTCTACAAATCTGCAACATTTTATAAAAGTTTGGAAGTTAGGTGTTCATTATTCGCTATCGTACTAGATCAAAATGTTTTATCGTACATGTATCTCTTAAAATCGTAATATTTACTAAATTAAAGAAAGAAAACCATCGAAATGTGAAAAATTGATTTGGAATTCAATACTTCTATACCATTGCTCCCGAGCTACCTTTTCAATTAAGAGCTGCGTGAATAGAAAAATTGTGCATGAGAAAATAACTCTGTTTTCCATTTTCATGGCGCACGGAGCAATCCGTGTTAATTGCTTTCAGTCAACACACGCAACCTAGCGATACATCCCTTTTGCAAACCATTCTGAAAATGATGTATTTGTTCGTGTACGTTGAAATTTTCGGATAACGTATATCGCCTTTTAAGCTAAAGTTTATTCAAAAAATGCGATAGGATATCCATAGACATCAAGATAACGTTTGATTCAAAGGTAAACACTTGAATGCCTTTTCGTGTATAAAATTCACATTTCAATTATACAGGCAGATAATGTTATTCAAAGTCAAAGGGTAGTTAATTAGCGTAGAAGGGTTTCGCTCAGTATTTAGGTTACTATCAGTTCTATTGAAAGACTGCATAAAATCTGAAGGCTCACAAATTTAATTTAAATCATTGTGTTTGTATTTTACGTTTACTTTGTGTTATTTAATTACTAAGGAGATAAAAAATAAGGTCAAAACAGTTTTAATAAATTTAATGCTTGAGAATACCATAAATTTCTTTAGATATTTTTATTTTTTAAAGTATTTATTTAGGATTATTTGTATAAATAGGCATAATTTGTATCCAGATAAAACTTTTAATAATGGAAGTCAACCGCTTATCCCTTGTTGGTTGAAAATGAATGAGGTTTGGAATTTTAATAAATCCAATTAAATTTTTCATAATAAACAAACACAAATTTAGGTGATCAATTTAATATACACTCCAATATACTTTCTACAATTTTGAACGTTTTTATTGTCACATTTTTTTCTGTACTCAAAATATACTTCAGAATTTAACTTTTTCACCGTTGTCATTGCTTATACGCGATCAGAGCAATACGTGCGTTGAATGCGCGTGGGCGTTCATCGAGTATACTGAATAAACGTGACTAGAACGTAGAGTGCCATAAAAGTGCAACTATTGTGTGAGAAATCTGTTTCAAAATACGATTTGAACAGATAAAGCTAGAGAAGTAAAAATTGTTATGAAGTTTATTTGCGAGTGAAGTAAAGTTTATTGTTACATGGTAAGCAGAAACAAACGTTTAGATAGCTAATTATAATCTGCATACAAAGTTGTAATAACACATAATAATTGGCGTTGTCACACAGATTAAATAATGAATTTAATTTCTTATCGTTTTAATTATCTAGCTACCTAATAAGATTCAAATTTATTAGACTGTTACATGTAATTATCGATATGTTTTAATTGAATGTAATTACTATATATTACTATATTCAATGTTTGATTGATTTCTTGTATTATTAGTACTGAGTTTGTTTAAAATTAATAAACAAAATTTCGTGTATGGAATAAACGATAAACAGGCTTTCAAGTGTCATTTATTCGATTAAAATTACGATGTAAATTATAAAATGAAATTAAATTTTACATTAAACGGATGAAGGTTTATCTGAATAATGATTTAATAGTATAAGTGTTGATAATAAATCGCTACGCGGTGCTTTCATTCGTCGTCCGTTATTCCAACCTATTGCTCATCTCTGGTATCGATCAGTATTCATAAATATGAATAATGTCTAAATAAAAAATTGATTGAAAATATTGATGCCTTCCAAAGTCTTTGCCTTAAATATTTTTATATGGAAAGAGTTGAGTATCGTTTATAATTCATACCCACCACTAAGTTTAATTCACCTATTACATAAATGATTCATCACTGTCTCCCATGTCATAAATTCCAATTACACGATAAAATACGTGAATATTTAGTAATTAATATTGCAATCTGTATCGATAATAGCTGCAAAAATGACGGTATTAAAATATTGATTACATCAGATTTCAATGCGAATAGGAGGTTGTAGAATTCGGATAATTTTTTATATGTTTGTGACAGTTCGTATTATATATACGTATAACACTGAAGTTGGTTTGGGGCTGGTAATGGAGTTCAAAAGCGTACAGAACACATCCTAATGGAAAATAAAAATTTCTATATTTTTTTCACAAGAGATTCACTTGTTTTCGAGAGAACAAAAAGCCCACGAACAATGTAAAATATATTATTTTTACATGAGCTCTGTTTGTTGTACGAGGTAATATAAAACAAACAAAATAACACGGAATAAAATTGATTTCCACGAGGCTTTGTTTTCGTAGAAATTGATTCTGAATATGGATGAGGTGCATGGGGCACCTATATAAAATATGTCCCTATTGTGTTCGTATCTAAAGTTTACAAAAACAGGGATCAACGTTGGTGAGAAAAATTAATCGTTGTATCGTTAAAAATATAATAGAATAACATCGTTCCAGGGAAAATTTTGTTCTCAAGAAGATAGGGTTTAAAAGTTCCTGTGGTATGTTTATAATTGATTAGGACGGTAATGTCTGACCATTTATCGTTAATACTACTTGCGCAGGTATCTCTAAATGTCGATATATGGTATGGTGCTGTTTTAATCAATTCTAACTCATCAGAAGATAAAATAAATGCAAGAAGGATAACCCCGCACCGTCATCAATTTTAAGAAACTGTAATACAAGTAGAAACAATGACCATTGGTCAGACACAATAGAAAAGTCATGCTGAATCACACTTGTACTCGATCAATTGTCAGACTTGGTTTTCTGGAGAATGAAGTCTTATATTACGTAATATTATTGGACATTTTGAATTGATTTTCACATACAAAATTGTTGCCGTTTTTTTCTGCCATACTTAAATAAATATATTTAGAAAATTCATTCTTTATATAGTGGATGCATAGTAAATGCGATGTGAAGTTAACGAACGAAATAGCATAAGTTTTTATTAGAGATAACAGAAAACTTATTCATAGGTTAATAATAAATTTTTTCAAATGAAATCCATAATACGAGTTCAACGACGTTGCACATTCTATAGCGCTGCAAAAATTATATTCACTATTAATAATATGAATGAATTTTTAAGCATTTGAACCAACAAATCAAAAATATGAGGAATGGTAGAGACAGTGATATTTCGGGATAGTAATATTTATATCGAATATCGAGCTTAACGCATTGACTACCGTGTCACTCGGACATGGGTGACATGTAAACTCCACAGGGAATAGCATCACTCGTATTCCAGTGACGCTTATATTTACTCTGATACGAACGATATTAATAAGTATTTCTGTCAGAGTGTGACGGAACTAATACAATAATAGCTACAAATATTTCAGTGACAGTCATAAATATAATTTTCTCAAAATAAACAGTTTTATTTACTGTCTCTTTATAGAATCACCAAACTATAGAATAGAATTCCAAAATTTTTATATTTACATTTTCAAAGCTCAAATCGCTGCAAAGACTCGCCTTCAATAAATCTTGTACAACGCCTTTTTTACCACACGTACACCTATCAAAAAAATATTTTCTCGTTCTCTAAGACACACGCAAACACCACGCAAAATTTTTTCAATTAATTTCCAAAGAAGCCTACATTTATGACCAGTCCCTTAGAATAGCAACGGTCGCTTCCGTTTCCCGTTTTCCTCGGTGGCCATCTTGGAAAATATCAATTGTTTGCGGTCACGTGCCGTTGCCTCTCCTGTGCATCGACGGCACAGTTTGCGCCAAAATGGGGATCGCAATCGGGCAATTGCTCAAAAGATCAATGTAACATCGGGCGGCGTCAATAGGCCGGAAACGGATTCCTAACGTTGCGGAAACATTGATGTCGATGAGTAGCAAGACACTGGCATTGTCGGGCACCGTACCGTGGGGGGAACATCCGACCTAGCAAGCCCAGCGGCCGTTTTCGATAAAGGTAATTCAATTCAGTGGTTCAGTCCTGAACCTAACCCATCCAGGGTTGATTCCGCGCCGCTGTTGCCGAAGCAATCACAGAGTTGCGGGCGGTTGACGAAAAGTCAACGGTCACGATTCAACGCGGATCTGCATCGTCCCTTTTTCTCTATTTTCACTATTTTTTTTTCCTTGTTTGGTTTTTTTCGTCCGTTCCTTTCCCGCACCCAGAATTCCAGGTTTTATCGTCAGCATGTGACGAGCGAAAGGGGAGGTGGCCGCGTTTATCGATTCGTCTATCGCTTAAATTTTACGTCGTTCCCTTCTGTAACGGGGGAGGGGAGGACGGCGACGCCGGAGAATAAAACGTATTCAGATGTGCGGCGAGCGGATGTATTGAATAAATATATTGGAAATAAACGGGCAGAAACGAGTGCATTGGAATTAAGTTAGGTCGATGCACGTGGGAGAGGGCTGGGTTAAGACTGGTGACGGCTGAGATTGCGAGGCTTTGATTTACGCTTGAATTATCGAGCGAGTGAAATGGATCAAGATATGTTCAGGTTATTTTGAGATTACTCGGTTATTAACGATGCGTTTGCTGCAATTTTTAATGGTTGATGTACGAGGATGTGTTCAAATCCAAAAACATATAAAATATTAACAATAAAATACACGTTTCAATGTTTGGAAGATAAGAGATACTTTCATTCAAATATCATTTTTTGCCATTGGCCAGAATTAGGTAAGAATAATTTTCAACTATTCTTCAACTTTCTTGGCGTTCATTATAGACATCGTTTTACTATATTTTTCAAGTGTGTTTCTCGGATATCGCTTCGCAGCTGCAGAATTTGGCTCGAGGCAAACTGTTCTTAGGTAAACTGAATCTTGAAGTTTCGAGTCTTGTGTGAGAGTGGTTCAGGAAGCAGGAAGTGTTTCTGGCTTCCCTCAAGGAATTCTTGAAATGGATTGTTTTGCTTTGCTGATGAAGTTTCGAAACTCACCCCAGTGAATTCAATTTTTCTTCTCATTTTTCTAATGTGCTCTATTGGCCAAGTGCAGTGGCCTACCCAGTTTTGGGAAAAATGTCATGTCTTTAAATTGTACATATTAATTACATACAACTAAAATATAATTTTAAATAGAATAACATGGCTGATGCAAGCATTTCTTTGTTTCTCTTTGGTAAAATCACCGATTCCCAAAATTTAAATGAAATAAGCAAAAAAAAAAAGAATTGTTTAATAAAAACATTATTGAATTACTAGTTTTCATAAAGCACTTTCGCTTATGTCTTGTTGCATCTTCAGTCTTCCTCCATATTTACCGAAGAATCAAATTTTACTAAAAGAGAATCAAGCAACTATACTTATATATATATATTAAAGTAATTAAAAATAGATGTAAACAGTTCTTTTAAATCTCTTTAAGCCATGAAATAGAACATTCCTGAACTCTTCCACAATTACCCCCAATACTTGAACCGTCTCTCAAGCATCAAAAATCGGTAAACCTAATCGCATCAATAACGAAGAAGACACTCTGTACGTTCCCAAGCATCTGCTTCAACGACGAGGCTGTAACGCCATGTCAAGAGTCAATGAAGCACCCTCGGCACTGTTCGCTGGCGGTTGTGATAAAAATATATCAGCGTGCGCATAAACGAAGCGTCAGGAGCTAAAAATATTTTCCTCGTGCAAACGCCTACGAATTATGTACACGCTGAAAAGTGAAGAGATCCCTCCCATATCACTCCTTCACTCCTCGTCGACGTTTCAATCGTCCAGTTAGTCCTCGTGACAACCTGGATAAACGATGTTCGACAACGCATGTTTATCGTAGTTACCACGCTCTTTAACCGTTGGGTGGACGCAACGTTGTGTATGACAGGCAATAGAACAATGGACGAATGCTCTGGACAAACAAGAAGAGGAGGAAGACAAGAACCGTGGAAGCTGGGTCCGATAGTACAAACCTTATCGATCCATTCCGGAAGGGAAAG
This sequence comes from Hylaeus anthracinus, assembly GCF_026225885.1. Classification (NCBI taxonomy): domain Eukaryota; kingdom Metazoa; phylum Arthropoda; class Insecta; order Hymenoptera; family Colletidae; genus Hylaeus; species Hylaeus anthracinus. The sequence goes on along the minus strand of NW_026534330.1, from coordinate 8,111,463 downwards.
AACGCTTTGCCCTCGGTGTTCTGTTATCAATAGAATTTTCATTGTGTCCCGTGTAACCGGACCGATGGAGTCCTTCATCCCCTTTTCCCCCCATAGTTCTCTTATCGTAAGCGCTTCAACCGGTTGTTTTAATCGATTGGAAATTAAACGAAGTTAAGCGGCTCACCTGAATGCGTTAAGAGAGCATCCGCTTTCGGAGATATTATATTTCGCCTGGCATTTATTTAAGACTGTTATCTATCGGGAACTCGGAACAATGGGTGGAATTCGAGTGCTTCGAAATCCCTGAAGCAGGGATGGACAGGGTTTTATACGAGAGATAGATAAGGAATGAGGTGAATTAGACTGCATAATTACATTCTCAATTGTCTATATTGTGAAATACTCTACATTGTAAATTTGTATCTTTGTTTAAAGCATAGCAGATGATAATTATTATAAATATTTAACTATTACGAGTAACTTGTGGTGCTTATTTATATTTTTATCTTAATTTCTAACATCATACGACTACCTAATCGTTCATAACGCTGCATAAAGTGACTTGTGACTAAATACCAACCTTCTACAGTGTTTGCTCTTGCTGCTTATTTATAGTGCTTCCAAATGCCAGTTTAGCAGGAAGCTGACTCCTGGTTTAGTTCAAAGGGTAGCTCGCCATTTATGGGCTTCGATGATATTTGAAGAATAAACATGCATGTATTTCTCGAATATGACGCCACGAATCTAGTTGTGCAATTCAATTTTTGAAAATGACCGAATTAAAGGCTGAAGAGAGGGTTTGTTTTTAATATTAAATTGCAAATTTTTTAATTATATTATTTTTACAAAATAACAATTTCGTATGACCTTACATAATTATATAAATTTTAGAAATAACTGGAAATGTATTAACTAAAACATCGTTGCTTATTTATTATATCTACAAGATTATTCTTCAGTACTTTATAAGAGTGTGTCACTAGCATAACTCGACAGAAAGGAACATACGCGTTCACTCTTGCACGAATCCCGACATAATAGCTCTGACATAAATTCGGGATCTACGCCCATTCCACCTAGAACTCAGTATATGCAGAAGTAGAAACTAGGTGGCAACCAGCGTCAACACACACGCATTATTCTCTTCTCCCCCTCCATTCTACTGCTCGATGCGGCTTTGTTTTAATTAGGTTAGCGTCGTACGCACCCTGTCACAATATATTACTTGTTTCTAATTGAACTTCTCAGAGCAAATTCGTTTTCAGTGACTTCATGATAAATAAATAAATATGATACTGAAATGATATATTGCTTGTGAAATGACAACATTAATAACTTTCTATTCGTATTAGGAAGAGGTTAGAATATTATTTATTTAATAAACAACTGCGAACAATATACTTTGGTAGAATTAATTGTGCGATCGATTCAAGGTATGTTTTGATTCTAAATATAATTATTCAGAACAAGATTTTTTTAAATGAGCAGCTGGGTAAACAATGAATATAATATATTTTCCCTCGGAATATTGCTAGAATCCACTGAGCATTTATCGCTATGATTAGCGTTACTCAATTAACAGGTTAACCTAACAGGTTAGGAGCTATTGGGTATTCGCTTTTGCGCAATATCAGCTATCAGGAGAAATATCGTTCCTCGCGATACAGGTTAGCAGTACCGAGTTGGAACCCTTTGCCAGTAATTTGACTCTTGAAACTTGTCTCATACCAACCACGCTTTATCTGTTGGCCTAGTGAAGCTAGTTACGCAGCTGATTGCACAGTTCTTCGACAAGTTCAGTTGTTGGTTGGCTACACGTTCCGGGTCGAAGTATTAGTGCCCATAACTTCACTTCGGAGTGTAAACGGTTCGTTTTCTTTGAATATCCCGTTTTATTAGTAATTCGACGTCTTGACACCAAGGCTGTTTCATTTTATACGCAAAGTTTTCGTTTTATGATTCTGCAGGAAAAAGATTTCGATGAAAAATGTATCAAGAGTTTGAAAAGGTTCAGAGTTACTATTTTAATCCACTGCACTTACAGCCTTGGTACAGACTTGCTATAGTTTTTTTTAAACATTCTTCTAAGAAAAGTTTAATTTTATCTACAATTGTTTTTCTTAAGTATCGAAGACTTACGATAATGAAAAGTAAATTAACAAAGTAAAAATTAAAAAAGTAAAATATATTACTAAACTACGGATGTTTATGGAAATTCATATTTTCATGTATAGAGATGAAGAACATGAACGTGAATTAGGGTATGTTTTTTCTTCTACATGTTGTTACGTGTATTTTATTGTTTATATTTGTTACGCTTATGCGTTTATACATCTCCTTGTATATTTACATTTGTTGTAAATGCGTAAAAATATCCGTCAATAGTCCAGACATTAACTTCAATTAAAGAGCACTGCCTTTAAGCGCCTTTCGTAATAAACGTCTCACGTCCCCTCATCGAAGACGCAGTCAAGATGGCCAAGCTCTTCCCAACAATCCTACCCTTGTAATTATGCAATACCACCGAACTCGACTCATCGTACTCGTTAGCGCGCAATTACGGCCGATTTGCTTAACAAAAGTAATTACCATCGTGGTTCGCCAGTGTCAATAAATAGTGTCCTCAAAGTTTCAAGCCTGGAACACTCCACTTCTCTCCCCCATTCATTGTCCTCTCCGTTTCACCATTCGACCGCTCTCCGTCTCGCTTCTCTTCCTCTTCCCTCGCCGTTCGATCCACTAAGAAATCGAAGAAGTTACATTTGGACAACCACGAAGAAACTGGCAATCAATTTTCCGAGCTGTGGACCGATAACGTCTCATCTTCTTCGTCGTTTAACGAATTCGCGGTCGAGTGGCTTTCTCCGTCCACGCTCGGGAACTATTTCAACAATTTGTTTAATCGATTGCGTTTCACCGAGTCGGGAGTGCGTTATACCCGGCTTAATAACTGCGAAATAGAAGGAACGAATTGCGGTAAAATTATCGCAATAGTTGTCGCTAATTAACCGCGATATGACGAATGAGTCTCCGAGTGCAAATTGTTTAAATGTTTTTGAAACGCTTGAAATGATCTGTTTGATGCCGTCGATCGTTAATTACTGGACATTAGTTTAACCAAGAGTGCAACAACTGTTCACACGTTGTGTTGTATTTAAACATATTTCCAATAAATTAGAAGTCAATAGAATTACAATTGAATTTGCGTTGATAACAACATTGATACACGTACTTGCCAGAAATTACAAAGTATTAAAATTTCAAATAAGGGAAAAGTATTATATTAAGAATAATACAATAATACTAATTCAGTTTATCTTTTTTGTTTCAGGTAAGTAAAACACGCTCTGCATAGACGCATCCACAGCTAATTTCCAAAATGGTTTCTCGTGACAGGTATTTACTCTCTTAATTACTCTTCGTTAAAAAAGAAGTATTACAAGAAATACGTTTATACATAATATTCTTATGGTACACGTTGCTTAATTAATAGATGAAGTTGCTAAGTTTCTATCAACTTTAAAATGTTGGACACACATTGTACCTAACATTATCTTTGTTTTTTAAAAACAAACAAAAATCCTCATTGCCTCTAACAACCTGATCACCAACTCTGTAAAATAAAATTAGACCTCCCTTCCTACGAATAATATCTCGATACCTGTCTAATCCACTAAAATTAAGAAATGAAATCGCTATGAAATTTCCATTCACAATCGATTATTCGAATGAATAATTCACCGGCAATCCACAACTCCGTCAATGATTAACAAACGGAGGGGGGTTAATCGCGGGGAACGCGTGGTTAGCGTGCTAAAATTTCATTACATTGAAGCGCATTTTGGAAAGTGGCATCCAGTTGAGGAGACCGCAAGGTTTCTGGATCGTGAAATGCGCGAAAAGTTGAGTGCGGATTCGACGTTTAACCGGGATTGCGGGTAGAGGTCAAATAGGAAATGGTGGCTGCGAGGGTGAAACTGAGGATGTGGAGAGGGAGGGTGCCCGCATTTAAGTTTTCGGAGGGAACAACTAACGCTTCTCTGTGCATTTTCTGGCACAAAGCCGAATTTGCTCTCGCCGCAAGTACGAGATCACGTCTCGTTCACGGTGCTTTTAACGGATTAATCTTTCGGGCAAATTTTATATCTTCACTCGGTGGGAAGAAAGTACCCACCGAGTTCTTCAATTATCTCGCTCGGCCTGGACGCCCTACTTTCTCTGGAAATTCGTGTCATCAATTATCTATCTGTCGGCACCCCTTGGTAAATGGATTGCAAATGGAGTTGCGACGCGACCTTGGGGAAAATGTTGCTCGAGGTGCAACCTTGCGATGACTGAGTTGTTGCGAGTGAAGTGTCCATCCTCTGCTGCACGATGAACGATCGATTTTAGTAATGCTTCTGCGACATGCTACAGACTGTTCTAGTGATCGGTTCTTAGCGAATATAGTAGAGGCTCTGTAATGCCAACTAATTGGGGGTTGAAAGTGTACCTATTTCAGATTAGAGAATTTGTGCATAATGCGAATACTACAGAATTTTATTTAGATGTTCTAGATATAATAGAATGAAATGAATTTGTTTGTATATGCATACAGAGAACACAAAGTAAAAAAGAAATCTTATTCTACACAGAAAAATAAAATAAATAAAATGAATATGTTTACATAATGCAGGTTCTACTATACTTGTATTTATGTACCGGTTTGTATGAATCTTTCTTAAACACTAGAATTACCGAATAAGTCAATTTGATCTATTTCTGTCAATCTTTGCTACGATTTTGTCTAGCAAAGTCTGGCAATTGCAGGTATTGATCGCTTAGGTGTGAAAGTAGCAGGGAATAATTTTCCTCGTGATGGAAATCCATTAGCAACGAGGCTCTGTAAAGTAATTTTTGATTACTTGTGATAGTTAATCATGTCACAGAAAGGCTCAGGTTATTAGAGACTCGCGCCAAGTATTGGAAGTCTTGTCTGTCAAGAAAGATTTATTCTGCTGGATATTGTCGAGGTGGAATATTTTGACAGTTCAAGGCCACCGAATTAGGACATCGTTTAACTACTTTGTCGCATCATTTCAACTTTTCGTTGTTTGGGAAGGGTGAGGTAAAAAAATGAATTGAAAGAAGACAACAGAGAATATAGCAATAGCGAATGGTATGATGTCTTGTCGGCGTGGCCAATATCATCTGGTCCAAGTGTAGTAAAAAGAACATCATTTTAAATATGGTTTTAAAATTCAGACACTTTTAAAAGATTACGAGTTATGATGCTTTTGTAATCCATTGACTTAATCCAGGTACATACATTATTCTTCGTAATATTCGCCATATTTTTCCTCGAATTTGTTGAAATAAATTTTCGGTAAACGGTGCAATTTAGAATTGTGCCCTCATGGAAATTGAAGTAAATTTTCAGTTCATTCGAAAATATGATTTTTCGTATGCGCATAAGCGAGCATTTAACAAGCAACTAGCTCTTTTCAATAAAACCAGAGTAATAAATGTTTTCGACGTCGCTTTATAACTAAATTATATGAAATTCCCACGCTTTGTTGTATCGTGTTATGAATTTTTATTGACTTCTAATTAACTCTGCTTCGATAACGAAGTACATGAACGAATGTTTCTTCTTGTTCAAATTTATTCTATAATATTCCGGCATAACAAATGCCACAATGGACTGTACTCGTTTCATAAATATTGTTGGCGAGTGGAATGTTCAAATTCCCGATCAGAGCGTGTCGTCCGTATTAATAAAACAAGCCATATTTGTATAATCGCATTATGTTACGATTAATTCCCGAATTACAAATTGCATCAGTATTCCATGAATGATTTAACATATTGCTGCAATCCCCCCTTAAACGTTTTACGACTATTATGGTATTTAAATTTTATCTTCTAATGGTATGAATTTATAAACGTTTTAATATTTAATCGTTTCGGTTACAATAATAATGTTAATCGAATTTACGTCGTATCGAAATATAATAGCAGATTAACAGATTTCGTTTGGTCAATAATGCGAGTAGAATTTTCAACGAAATTATTCGCTAGAAGATTTTTATTTAATGCGAAAGAAATTATTAGTTTTCTTTGTTTCGCGTATCCTCATTGTCGCAAGCGGTTTTGTTATGGAAACTGGAAATCTGAAGCTTCTCCGCTACTCGTTTAATATGGCATGCTTCGTTTTAAAAGCTGACAATTCCAGGCTGCTTGCTGCTTGAAATATCACTCGTTTCTTATGTCTCTAAATAAACTGCGTTATAAAAGCGCAGTATTTTAGTGATTAATTGTCTTTGAAGGTTTATTTGTCTTTTATAACTTTTATAACTCAAAGTTAACGATTAACATTTTATGCTGAGAGTAGGGTTAGACAAAAATTTTTATTTCCAATCAGATTCTATATAACCCAGCCTGGTAATGTATATTTTGAAAATAGTATCAAATAAAAGACCGAGGAATTTAATCATGGAATTAATTATTGCATTTACATTTTGATTTACACTCCGCTAACAAAGTATTCCTCGTGTAGACATTGTAACAAACGTTTTGGTCTACCTATAGCGGTAAACCAATGCCTTTTGGTCTCGTAAATCGCCAAAACGTTTCCCATACATCACCTAGCAAATTGTTATGAATGATAAATGATAACCACTGTGCGCATTGTGTTCTACGCGGCGAACGATTAATATTCACAGACTGTCTTGGAGAATAAACTATCGCCAGGATGATACTTGTTGTGCGGTTTTGCAACGATATGTTAACCCAGTTTCTTGAATTCTGTGTGCTCGAATCGCTAATGCATTACATTCGCGCTGTCGACCTTTGATTGACAGGTCGAATCGCATGGATATTGCACTTTGCCAGTTGTTCTGCATAGGATACGGAACTGGCAATTGGCCAGGTATGTCAGCTTCTTGCCAGCCCTTGGAATAGCATCTGGAGCAATGAAGTAATTGCTTCAATAATTCAGAGCCAGGACGGTATTTTTCTGAAGGTTTCAGCCGCTGCAGCCTCGGTTAATGGCTGTTACTGTACAGTGACAAATGTCATTTAAACGAGCTTTAATGCATCTTCGGCGAAGATGTTAGAATTTGTGCTAGCATTACAGTACGGTTGAAACATCAAGGAAATATCCTTGGAAGGAATTTGTGTTTGGTGATGGGAATTTTTGGGATAAGATATATCACTAGTGACGAGGATATTATCGTATAAACTTGCATAATAACTTGTAGTAGTTGTATCATGACGATGTATTATATTATAGTTTATGAAGGAAAGTGAAAGATTTTATTTACACTGTGGACATATTTTAGAGGCAATATTTATATCTCTCTAGAAGTAAATAAAATTTGAATCTAAACAAAAGTACAAATAAAAATTGGAATTATAAAGTTCACAATGAAGAAATAGAAAATTTCACTGATCGATGCAATAAACGTTGCAAATAAATTTCTGTCATATAAAATTCACAAGTAGTCAGTACAAGAATTATTATCAATAATAATAATAATCAGACACTGCGTATTTATGAGTGTAAATCGTATTTTATATCCGCTTGCACTGATTTTATTCGCCACTTATTATTAAAACAAATTCTTCGCATATCTGCCCAGCGGAGAAAAATTCGAACGAGTTTTAGTGATGCATTTCAAATTAGTTACTGACATGTTCATCATTTATGCAAATTCATTTGAACACGATCGCTTGATTTTTCGAGTACGTGTGACAGATCGAAAAATATTTAGAGTGGTTTGGATGGGAAGAGAATTTGTTTAGCGAGGGTGCGTTGGTGAACGTTTACAGATGACACGGTGCAGAACGACAGAAATTACATTGACCACTGTACAAGTTCACCTTTGTTAGCTGACCGCCAAGACTAGCGCCGGCTGACCTATTTCATTGCAATACAATATCAAAGAGTCCACGAATTGAGTCGGTGGCCTGTTTCTGGTACCGCAGTGCCGGGAGTGGCAATTAAATACAGGATGACGTGGAAATCGTGGCACAACCGCAAATGAAGTGATTCTTCGTGTAAAAATCAATCAAAAATTCCGGATAAACATATTCCGTGCTAGGCTTTATCTATTAAGAAAGGGATTTTTAAAATTCGCGTGACTGAACAGAAGTAACAAAAGGGATAGAATTTTTGTCTATAAATCAAATAAAAGAATATAAATAAAATTTCAAATTGATTTTGAAAATTCGTATGACAGAGAATAACTGAAAATGGAGTGATTCTCTGCATAAAAGAAAATCGATTATTTGAGTTAAATTTTTCGCGAACCGGGTTACAAGTTTTTGAAGAATCGATACTAAAAATAATTGATAAAGAACTGCAGGGCAACTTTTTACAAAAAATGGTACGAAAATATAGAATAATATTACTTTGTACCGGGTTTTATATGTAGTAAAATTGATTTTAAAGATTCCGATGATTGAATGCAACTGGATTGACGCGTCTGATCATCACTCGTTTTTTCTACTAGTGTAAGTGTAAAAGTTGATAATAGCACGGTATCGTCAGTTTTCCATTTATTTTACTGTCTTCTAGCAAGATATAATTGACTAAAACAGATAATACCACACGACATATCAATGTTCAGTCCCACCAACGATAGCAAGTAGAAAGAGTGAGCAATAGTCAGACATGTCAGCTCAATGCTATCCAATCTCGTGTCTACTCCAGAAACTTTTAATCTCCATTTTCACGAAAATGAAGCCCTGCATTAAAAAATGTTATTCCACATTTTAGAATCTTTTAACGAATAAAATCATCCCCTTTTCGGTTAAACCATGATTCACGCTCCGTATTGTATTTCATCGCGATTGCACGTCAATCCATCGAGACAAGAATTATCGAATAATTTGAACAAGGTAAAGTTCCATCACTATGATTTCGTGTTGCATACGCGCACGATTGCTTCGAGTTTTCGATTATCAAACGTTGCCGACGATTTCGCCTAGTTCAAAGTTTCGTGCCAGATTGAGAATTCTGATGTTCTGTCTAGTGGTTATTACTCTTGTACCTTTCCATCTTTCGAGCAATTAGAAGTTCTGCTGTTGAGTGATAAACCCATAGATAGAATTTGTGATATCGTCAAATTGATATCGGGCTGCGTAAGAAATTGCTGTGGAGCTGTACATCGTGCTAAGTTAGAATATTATAATTACATATCGAAATTTTGTAGAAAATACGTTGCACTGTTGCATCTGTTTATAATTACAATATAAAATATTATATTGTTACTCAATTTAAAAAACAGAAAAACTATACAGATCCCTTGGCATAAAACTTGTAATAATGACTCGTGTCTCAATTTTAATTATAAATTCAAACAAATTTTCGTTTTGCAATTTAATTATGTTTCAGACGAAATAGAGCGATATTGAAATAAAACAATAATATTTTCTGCATTTCGTTAAAAATCTAAAAGCTGTCGTTCAAAAGCTCGCGTACAACTTCGAACGTTTTTAAGGATGGGCGTAGGTACGAGGATTGCGTAGAGTTGTATTTTGATTCCTCGCAGCATTGCACCGCGGAACTGGGCCATACGAACTTATAAGAAATTGTAATCCTCGGTCTTCCGGGTGTCTCGTAACTGGATGATGCGGTCTAAAAGTTGAAAGCCACTTTCCTAGCCGGGTGTTGGGAATTAAACGAAAACGACGGGGCGGAGGCCGCGTAATTAATTCTTGAATATAATTTTAATATGTTGCCACAACCTTTGAGTGCGTCCTTTCACGTACCACGGACAAATATGTAATTGTATGTCGTTTCGTCTTTCGTTTATTTTATAATTACCGTGCATTATGCGCGACGCTGGTTAAATGTCAACAATGTGTGCTCCCCAACGTGTGTTTTAAAAATGGATAATTTTAGTCAAGCTTCGTCCCATGTAAAATGATTAAAACGCCAAATAAGAGAAGCTCTCGAACCTGATAATACTAATTTAAATGAAACTATGTGATTGCGCAAATAATAGGGTATCTTCAATCATCGTTTGATTATTGTCCACGCCTCGCGACGTTATAACTAACACTCTGGTTCTCTCAATTATCTACAAATCGATTTGTAAATGTCTGAAACACTTCTTCGAATACTAATGAACAATTGTCTCACTGGAAATTGTTTCCTACGCGAATTTCACAATTATATTCACGGGTCGAGACGTTATTTTGTCTCTCCCTGGTCGTTTTCTCCTACTCGATAACGACCTTATTTAATTTTCATTCGCTCGCGACAGCAGCCAAGCGGAACTGTAGAGAGAGAATTCAACTCGGAGAATGACTGCACTGCGGAGAGCATCCTTTCCTATTTTTATACAACACATACCGAGGGAGTCAAGCGCCGGGGAAGCAACTACTAAGTAGAGTGCAATGTACCACGAAACGAAGTTTTCGTTAAGCTTCCCCAGTGTTTTCGTCCCTCTGGAGTGTGTATTATAACGCGCTCTTACATGTTTCACGGGATTTTATTACATCGTGAAAGTGTACGATGCGCAAAATGGCTGTAAAGAAACCGTTCGAGAAAGTCATCAAACATCTACACCGCGATGCTAAAGTACAACCTCATCTGAAATTTTACTGGTTTCTGTTTTTAAAGGGAACATGCTTGAAAAGTCTTCAAGATTGAATAGAATTTATAGAAAAAAAAGTTTAATCACTATTTTAGATCATGGGTGGTAGATAGTTTGAAATGAAATGGTATTTTAAATGAAGAAGCGAGATTTTGGTTAATAAAATATTTATATTGTCATAAATTTAAATATTTCAGTTTCTTGATTAAAATAACTGAGCTTCTAACAGTTTTCGACAATGAAAATACTATTATCATTTAGGGAACTAAAATATTTAGCATAGTGTAATTAACTAATCTTTGAATTTTAAGTTAAAATTCAAACAATTCGAGACAAATTTCTATAAATAATAATATACTCTATGTCCTTATCTCCTTACACGCGATACTGATAGTTTCCAAGTCACTTTTACTTCCTAAATGATCTCTAATTTAAATAAATAAGTTTTCTCTTAACAGCTGCATCATAACCTAATTTACCAACGAATACATACGGAATAAGAAATACATTTCGCACCTGACCAGATCAAAGACAATCAAGGAAAAGAACAAAACTGAAATATCATTTAATGGGACGTTTGTTCACAAAGCAAGTAAAAGGCGCACATCACCATTTGAAGGGAAAAAAAGAGCTGAATTAAATGGTCGTATTCACGTTGAACGGAATGTTTGAATGTCCTATTTATGTCGCGTGTCCGAACGTTTTTCGCGAAAACAATTAGCAGGCATCAGGGCAACGCGATTTGCTGACAGAGCGCGTGACGAATAGCGCCAATGTGATAAACAGCGCTCTGTACGTGTTATCAGAATGGGTCTGCAAACTCACTGGAATATTGCGTGAATCACTACCCAACGGGCTAGTAACTTTCAGCCAAAGCATGGTTAATGAAACGATGGACATTCCTTGCTATGCCTGACAGTTTCACGCACCTGTGCCTGCCCAAATACGCTCGTTTATCGCGTTTGCGCAATTGTGTCATAGCAGCTCTAAAATCCGTTACGAAAATTCTGTGATTAATTACGTACGCGTCGCGTGACAAGCTAATCCGTTGTTACGGGTTTTAGATTTCTGTCGTTGCTCTTCGAATTGATCAGAAATCGTAAATCAGGTTAGCTGCGTGTTCCGTATCTGAATTTTAAAGATGTTACTGTATATTATTGGAATGGAATAATATTTTAAATTTTTTGATTTTTATAAGTTTAAGTATAGAGTGAAGTATCCTATATTTCTATGGGAGGGTAGGTCAAATCATTCTTCATAATTAAAATAATTTGAAAAAGGTATTCTTATTTTATTTATTGAAATTCGTTCAAAATTGTGATGTTGTCGATTTTCATCTCTTCATAAATTGAATATGTACAAAAATCAAGTATTGATGTACTCTATGTTGTAAACAATGTGACGTTGTATAGTAAAAAATGACGTAAACATTTAGTGAAGTTTCTGTTGTAAATGATAAGAATAACAAATTTGTATTTGACTTGGCTGTTAGCCAATAGTCTGTTAGCTAACAAAGAAGCGCGAACAAAATATTTAATTGTAAAATTATGCTTTCTGCTTCCATTTCCTTGAAATTAATTAGCTTCTTCAGATCTGAGAAACTCGTGGACTCGTTACAGAATCGAATTGTTTCAAAGTGAAATGAGTGAATGGTAATCTCGTTGGAAATAATTTTGCGCAAATTTGCTGGCACGCGTTTCGTTCACAACAGTCTGCGAGCACAGCTTCTTCGTATCAACCATCCAAGTAATGCGCGCATGGAGGTGAAAAGGTTAATTTAATTAATCCGCGCACGAACGCGGCAATAACGCTCACGTTAGTAGCAAGTAAACGACTGTTCCCATCGGAAGGATCTAACGAAAAGTTTATACCGTCCCCGAGATAATCATGGAAATTTACATATTATGATGCAAACTCTCTAATTACATCCGAGCACTCACGATACATGATATCGTTTGCGAGAAGTTATTGCATGAAAATACGAACACCTATCATAAGTTTTCTGAATAACGTTAATTTATTGCGAGGAAATTTTGATTAAATCCATGCACACTCGATGCGTGGATGAGACGAAGATTCTAGTGTAATTATTAACAATGAATCTTTTTAAAAACATTTTAATTTAACAGGAACAAAGATAAAAGTTATGTAGCATTTGAATATTGAGTATTCTATTTTAATTGATTTAATTTAAAAGCATAATTTGTATGAGAAGGAAGGAGTTTCATAGTGAACATTGTATAGTAAATTTGATTGTACGAATGGAAGTATTGCAAATCAAAGTAATTTTTCCAATTAATGCAGTACAGGTAGTTTAAAATAGGAGTACAGTACATTTACAGAATATTATTGAATAAATGAAATTATATGTAAGCGTATAATTAATTTTGATTTTTCTTGTACTCCTTGTTAAGAAAATCGTTCAACCTTGATATATGAATTCACTCGATTCCATAGAAGTACATACTTCTTTAAAAGTACTGGATTAATTGCTAGAATGACCTCGACTGGTGAAGACCATTGTTCTATTTTTTCTGAAGCTACAATACTACGTGAAAAGGTACTTCAATTTATTTTAAGAAAATTAACGACGATCTCGAATGTATGGAGAAACTCCATTTATATTAAAATCGTATCCTTTATATAATGTCTCTTTTGAAACCATTTAAGTTTCACGTGAGACATTTTTTGATAGCCATATAAACAAAACAAGTAGCATTGCAAGCAATTATTTAACTTTATTAATCGTTAAATGTTTCTATTCTCATTTTTCGACTTTTTTTTGGCAATGGTTAAGTAATCCAAATATTTGTCAAGGAAACAGGATGAAAATTTAATATTTGGTACAAGGATAACTACTTTACAGTTGAAGGAACAAATTTCCTTAAGAAAAGAAAAGAAGGACTTGAAGGTCACTTTTACAGGTCCAAGTTATTATGTCTCTGACTTTAGTCATTTCTTCTGGTTTTGTTTTTTTTTTTTTTTTTTTTTTTAATCGAATTATCCTCATTTTCTAAGTTTCATTTCTCATTTTTCGATCGAAATGAGCCACTCAGTATACATTTTTATCCTGCGACAAGTTCCTCTGGTTCATTATCAATAGCCTCACTGATCCAGCAGTTTATAATAAAGCGCCGTTGTAACTAGTTTTCGTCGTTCCTTCGGTGTGAATTAATGAGTCCCGACCGTGGTAAGGAATGTCACGACTCGCTGACACAGCACTTAACCTCACAGACACAGTTTTATTTGGGCGTATGCACAGCCGAAGGCACGAGATTTTAGGGAAATGAAGAGCTCTAAATTACGTGCACGCGCGCCTGCACATGCAAGAACGTTGTCGACCTTCGTGCTCTTCTAATTTCTCTAATTACAGCCTAAGGTTACGTATTAGCATGCCTTGTTTCGGATGATGCACATTCTGGATGCATACTGGATGACCTAGTGAAAACTGCCACTTCAAGTCAGTATTAAACACAGAACCGACCGATAAGACAAATTCAAAGAATAATATATTTTATTTTATTTAAAAATATATAGTTTGATTTCTCAACATCTAAAAAGAAATTTCAAAGGTAGACAAACATATTTTATTAAATAGGAAATTTATCGATATGTCGTGTACAATAATTTCCCCTGTTATGAATAAATGCGCTATTGTAGCGAAATACGTGGACTCATATCGCAGGAATTTGATGGTAATAGAAATAAATGTTCGCAATTTAGGTGGAATTTCATAACTCCGTCTTTTGTCCACAACTATACCAATTTTATTCGAGCTTAACACGTCTAACTACGCGCTCGGTCGTTTAATCTATTTAAAGGCTAACAAGTCGGTGACGTTTTAGTTCGTACCCCAAATTTCGTGCATGAAATAAAGTCAGCCGAATGCCTTGCTGACGAAGGGAAACTTTGTCTGAGAAATTCCACTTCGTCAACCCCATTTCGTCCCGGGCGCGGAGTAAAAATATGCGCAAAGAATCGTGTTGCCTTCTAACGTGCTTACTTTCATGCTTGGTCCCTTTCACGTTTCTCCGTTCAATTGTTGCCGCACTGCGTAAACGTTCTCGCGTCTCCTGTAAAATGTAGGTTCCCAACTAATAGTTGGGCCTGTAGCGCAAGCCTCTCGTAAAAATTTCAGGATTTAAATAGGGTAGAATACGTATAAAAATGAATAAAAAATGCAGAACAAATTTCGTCTCTACGACGCCTTCTTTACGAGAGAAACAATATTGAAAATCGTAGCTTTATATTTTGGTGGAACTCCCTTGAGAGGAGTGTGGCTTCACACTCTCGCCATTTTATTCTCACCCTGCTGAGGCGCTGGGTGGCTGTAGTAGTTGCAAGGGAACATATTGGGAACCTAGTGAAGGACGCTCATAATCTTCTCAGGTGTACAAAACCAACAAGTTACTATTTTCAATGTTATTTTTCTCTAAAACGAAATGTCATACGAAAATACTGTGTTCTACATTTCCCATTTGTTTTATATGAAGAATTAATCTATACTATTTTTAACTTCCAGTTTTTACGGAAACTTACGGCAGACATGCAAGAACATTAGCACAAATATTACACGTTGTTTTATTTTAATAATTATGTTGTTATAATAACAGTACTTCTTATATCTTATGTAGCTTAAATTTTGTATTGTAATTTTGACAAAATGTCTAATCATATAAATTTTATTGATTGTTACCAGAAAATATTAGAAATGATCATTACAATGTTGTGTTTCGTGTAACGGAAAAAAGACGTTTGTTAGACTAAAAATAGGTCATTGCTGTTGCGCACGATGTAGTTGTTCCTGATAAATGACTCGGTACATCCTGACGAGGTTACCCGGTGGTAAAGTGATTGTGGAGGTTTTCTGTGCCAGCGCCATCAGCCGGCGAACGTTGGAAGCTCTCAAAATTCTGCATGAAAGAGGGATGAACACCCTCTGAGAAAATACAGAGCTCGCGTCTACTCGTCTGATGTTTGGTCTGCACATTTACCGACCAAACCTTTGCACCGACAATTAGGTGCATCGACTTCAGTAACATTCAAAATAAAATTTAATCACTCTGAACGACAGATTTCTTCTCTTCAAAATACTAGAACTTGTTTAGGTAAACTGTACGTTTTTTTATTAATTGGAATAAAAATTATTTTTACTCCTTTTGCAATAGCTGAAGACTCAGAGTTTCAAATTTTTTTTATTTCGCTGTTAAGAGAAATATTATTCTGAAATTAAATACAATGTGTAATTTAATATTTTATCCGTTTGTGGATTGCTTTCAATCATTTTTGTACAGCTATATGAGAGAGTTGTAACTAAATATATTTATACTGTAATAAATTTATAATTTAATTTGAAAACAATGTCTTGTACAATTTTAAAAATAAAAGAATATCTTTAATTAAAACTAAATAATTTGGAAATCTGACAGTTACAAATAAGAATATTAACACGTTTCGTATCTCTGAGTTAGAAAAGTTTTATTTTAAAAATAAAATATGATTTTAAAACTAAAATATAATTTTAATAAATTTCAAAGGAATTCAACCTAGTTCGACATTATCGAGACAGAATGTCGCCGAAGCATGGAAGTGACGTTTCGTTAAATATTGAGCGAGATGTTCGCACATAATAGATACACATAAAAACTGAAATGGCGATCTTGTAGATCTTGTTTAAAATTTTAAATGTCTGAATAAACTGGAGCCATGCTTTCCCGGTGCTTGGAATTATTATCAGCCACAGAACTTTCCATTTATTTTCACATTTTATACGTATCGTTCATCGATCATAACGATAACATATCCTTCTGGATCAGTTATACGAAAATTTTAGAAAGTTGTTGATATTCTGGTCGAGTCTTAAAATAAAATATCAACAAGGAAAAAAATTGTTCAAATTATAAAACTGATCGATGGAAAAACTCTATATTTGTTAAAAGAAAATATCACAACAGGCATTTCTCATTTTAATTCAATTGCATTATGCAGGGAGCTGCATTTTGTATAAAAACAGCGCCTACTAATTTCATATGCAAATTGTTGGGGGAGCAATAAAACAAACGAAAAGGCTGAAGTATTGAAAAGTTAGTATGAACTGCACTGGTTTCCCTTCATAGTAAGTACAATTAGGGAGCGATAGAATATATTGTACCATAATTTAAACCGAGAGTGTAAGTACAGTTCTATAAAATACTTTTATAGAATTAATTTCGCACAAATTATGGACAAGTTAAAATATTAATGAATTACTAGGTGAAATATTTTCTTCGAATAATTAAACGCCGATATTAAATTTTTGCGATACTTTACGAGTCGAGAGACTTAAAAATATGTACAACGTTGGAAATATTCCGTACAACAAGTTATTAAAATGTTTCGAAGTGGTACCAAAATTAGTTTCGTTTCCAAGCCTTAATTGCTACACTTGCCTGACATTTTGTCGCATATTATTAAAATTCACGGCTGCCAGAAAATATATTTTACAGCGTCGCCCAGGTAGACGTCAAGCACGGTCGGGATTTTTTTTCCTTCTCTTTGTAAGGAAATCCTAACGACCCTTGCTTGACTGCATGGGATATGCAGTGATATAAGGTCGAGAGTTCTCTGACGTCTGTCCAAATGGACAAAATAGAAGGAGCATTGACTGCAACGAACTTCAATAACAAGATCGTTATTTTAAAAAGTACGTTTAAAAACCAAAATGACTGTTTAATGTGTCAAAGAGAATTGAGATCTGAAAATAAATACTTGTTCGCTTGGAAATACATATCTGGTAAACGTACACGCAACGTTCAAGTTTTCTGGGTCACTTTATAGTAATAATTAAATTTCTCCCAGTTTGTTTTGATCATTTACAGTATTAAGTGAAAGGACTGGATTTCTTTAAACGGAGACTTGAAGGAACAGATTGTGTACAGAGATATAAAGTTTAACGAAAACGAAATTTATCGTGTTTATTTCACTTTCACTTATTTCATGGTTTTCTTCATGAAATATATTCAACCATCTGAAACACAAATTGTGAATTATATAACATTGGGAAAAAAATAAAAGTTAAATTAACACAACAGTGTTTCCACATATTCCAACTGAGTCGTATTATGCTAATGCTGTAGGCAAAATTGGTGATATTACGCTAAGGAAATTATCATCTAAATGTGAAGTTACGAACACTAAACTCTAAACTCGTGACGAGTTAATTTGTCATGCTTCAGGTTATCTTTGTTCGTGAAATTTTCGTATAATTACGTTTTAAAAGGTTGCAGGGTTCTATTAAAACTCGACCCGTGCCGTAGAAGCGCAGTGTAAGTGAAAAGAGTCGTACATAGTCAGCCGTTGCGAACTGTCAAATTGTACCAATGTTAGTTTCTTGTTAATACATTCATAATCTTTAATGATTAAGGACTTTATTATTTTCTACTAGAACTCTTTGTCAGATAGATAAATTTTATCCTGATTTTATACCGAAATCTTTAATACATTTTATTTTGCTGAAGGTAAACTAATGCATCGTACATTTAAGCAATTTCTACTTATTTTCAAGCAACCTAGATATGTTGAAATTTAAGTGGCTTTCCACAGGTTATAATGATTCTATATCACAACTAGACAAAATTTTATTCACCTGAATTAATTATAATAACGTCTTTAATCTCTCGACGAATTAATTTGTTGTGCTTGGAATTATCTTTCGCAAGATTTTCGTTTAATTTCGTTCTAAAAGGTTGCGTCTATTAAGTTCCGTGTCACGCAGGGTTATTTTAAAACTCGACCCGTGCCGTGGGAGCGCAGAGTAAGTGGAAAAAGTCGTGTATAGTCAGTCGTCGCGGACGGTCAAGTTGTAGCGATGCGTAAAGGAGCAAAACTCATGGAGAGGCGCTCTTTGCGAAAACATATTTGATTCATGGACGATTAACGTTTGCGGGTGTGCACGCACACGTTTGTCCTCCGCGCTGAAATTGCGGGACACGCGATGCATTGGCGTAAAATTCACGCGCGCAACTATAACCGACTCCCTCTGCACCACGCGCCATCATGGTTGCAAATAGCGCGGCGAATTTACGACGTCGAACGTGGAAATTTCGAGCGAAACGCTACCACCACTCTGAACGAACATAGGAAGCTTATGTACTTGCAGAATATTTGGAACTCCACTTGCGATTCTCCTGGTTGACTTGTCACTGTTGTCGAAAATGTCATTGTTTTCTTATTAGGGGATTAGGTTGTCAAAATTCCATAATAAAACACTAATGGAATGGAATTAATTAATTTTTCCTTTAAATGATCGACAGACAGGTGCACGAAGCTTTAAAATATTTTAGGGCACTTTTTTTTATCTTAAATAATAGAATGATGTAGATCACGTAATTTGAATAAGTAAACTTAAAATTGTGTATTATTCTTACGTGAAGTTCATTTCGGTTCAATATTCGTCGACATTTTTCTCAGACAGAAAATAATGCCCCTCTCGAGAACAAGAGCAAGAAGGTTAATGTAAACATACTTCAATATATTTATTCAAATCTCTCACCATATATTCATGGCCCTTTCCAGGAAAATATATTTAACCATCTTAAATACAATATTTGAACCCTATAATACTCAGAAGAAAACGAAAGTTATAAAGCAAAAACGGTATTATTATATTTACATTTTTGTATGAATTTTTACGAATGTTGAAATGTTGAAAATCGTAGTGAGGTTTTCATGACCACTATTACTTTGTGGAAGTAATTCATATTGGTTAGCGTTAAAGCACTTATTTTTCAAGTTTGGTAGTAATTTGTATGCAAATTGATATTGGAAATTCGAGCTTGATCTTCAAGGCACCTATTATTACATGGAAGAAATTCATAATGTTTAGCCTTATAACGTTTACTTTAATATTGGTATCAATTTATATGTAAATTAATATTTGAAATTGTAGCTTCATGCTTTAGACAACTATTATTACATAAAATAATTCATGTTGATTAATCTAGGATCATCTTGGAATTGGTAACAATTAGTATGAAAAAAAATTAATTACCAAACTCTCTAATACACGTGAAAAAGATGCACTTCTTTAATAATTTATTCATCTCTCAACCAGCATAACTTATGTATATAAATATATATATATATTACAATTTTGCATTTCTTCAGAAATGATGGCAGCGAATAATTTCAGAATATTTCGGTGACTCTAAACATTGAAATTGAAATTTTATTCGTGCAAATTTATTCAAAGTGCGAGGACTTTTGAGATTTTCTCAAGGCTTGAGACAAATTATCAGTTCACTAAATATTCGTCGCGATTCTATTTCTGATGCAAATAATTAGGTAAATTATTATATAAGAACTGTACAACCATTGCTTAACAAAATATGTTTTCGAGTAGAACACATATTTTTATTATTGTTATTAGATACAAGAACAAACATAACAATCCAAAAATATTTGTACATAGTGCCTTTAAACAAATTATATTAAGCAATGCTTGCTTGTCTATTGCATAATGTTTCATTGATGTTTCATGACAAACGACAATTCCCATTTAATTTCTTCATACCCGTGACGAAACCAATAAACCGAAATAACAATTACCACTGCTAATGAGTGTCATTAACGTTGCAACATGCCAGTTTTCCGATCCTTCGAGTTGCACTTATAATTTCAGCAGTGTATACATTGCAAGGAATCGCTTTGTGGCCAGCGCGAGTTCATACAGGAAGTCGTGTAAGAAGATTAATGGCACGCGATGGGCGACGACACGGGTCAAAACAGAACGTCAATGTTATGGTACAGGAGAGCGTGTGTTCCGTGTTAAGTACGTTGGACAAAAGAAATATGTATCTTTTGATCGATTAGGGAAGGTAAACGCACGCACAAGTTCGCACGATGAGATCCGAGTAAAGTGCATAATTCGTCCACGTCGAGACACGTGTGCGAACACGGTGACCAGAGGAGAGTGGGACACGGAAAAAGAAAAAGGACCTGAAATATACGAGCTTGAATTATGTACGCAAACGGGGGGTATAGTATAACAAATTTCCTAGTGGCACGAAGGGCGAAAAATCATTATTATTTCACTTCACCGCAGAGTTACAGGGAAATAGGCAACGTGGAGAACCGAGTTGTGCCTCGTTCTATTGTTTAAATAATAACTGAAATGTTCAAAGAATTGTTTTTCAAATAAATCACGAGTCTAGGGTAAACGATATTCTTCGTAAGAATATAATAATAACAGTATGTCTTTGTCGCAGAAAGATTGTGTCAATTAAGAAGTTCAGTGTTAAGCAAAGAAAGAGTTCTATTAATTAAACGGTCATGCAAGGAAGAAAGAAAGAAAGAATACTGTAGAAAGAACTTGTAATAAATCTATTAACAAAGTATGTAACAATGTGTCAAGGATGAAACTAAAATAGCACCAAACTTTCAACGAACTTCTTAAGAAGTTATACATCTCATTTTTCCTCCACGTCACCAACTTATCCTGAATTAAATGTATTTTCAAGAACTAAGTATTGTTGACATATTTCGTAATACAGTTCTTTTAATAAAACTCGTGTGTATGGTACTCTTGGCAAATTCTATTAAAGCGAAAGCAAGGTGAACAGGAAAAGAAGAACACAATGGAACAACAAGTCCGATATATTTATTATTAAATTGTGCGACAACGTGGCAAGAAGGATAGTAAGAAGGGAACGAATTTATTTATGAATTACACATTTTATGTTACTTGGACGATACCAGCTTCTTTTGCGAGAAGTTTACTCAATACTTTATTAATGAATTTTTTGAAACAGTTTGCTTGTATAGTATTAAGTTGGTTAATAATTCAAGTCAATGGTTAGTTTCAATTTCTCACGAGAACCATTATTTACATTAAAAATTAGATTATTCACTAATTACTTTTCCAAAACTAAAATTGCAAATACCTAGAAAGTGAAACTTCTACTATATATTTTGTCTAATAAATGCCAAACTCAAGTCTAAGCCATACCACTTAGAAGGTAAAGCAGATGAAATTTACTTGCAGTTTAATTAACAATCCTATCGTTTCAACTCTCTGAAGTACTCAAAGGGTCGGTAAGAGGATCCAAAAGGGTCGATTTGTATTATGTATCGATCCTCATTGTCCTACTTTACAAACGAGTAATGATAATCTCACGACAAGTCTCGAACTATCAGTTTCACGAGGTGGGGACAACTACGCGTCACTTACGCAACAGATTTCAGCAACTCTCACGCACTGTTCGCTCCAGACAAATGTCTAGCCTTAAAGCGAATAAATGTCTAACAAATTGATTAATAAGATAAGATGGATAGTAAGATGAGAGGGAAGCCCCAACGAATTTATTAACAAGTTATGTGACGGCCTGTCAGGACAAATGGAACTGTATTAAAGTTCGCGACGTCGTCTTCGTGCAAAGCTGGCTTGAAGTTCGTGTCGGTCTATTTACGGAAACGATTCGAGTGGCAAAAAAGAAAAGAATTGCGCGACGTGCATATTTCCTAGCGGGATTGCACGGAGATAAAGCTCGTACGAGGTTTTGAGAAATTGCACTGGGGAACTCGCTTGCGATAGAGCGAATCGATTTCCTCCTTTATAATTACAGTGATATTTCCCTGGTTGATTGTACTTTTACAAACCAACAACCGTGCTTTCTTTGAGCGCGCTAAACTTTCCTTGAGGCTTGATTTCCTGTAAATTGCTCGTGGAACTTATTGTACCGCGAAACTAATCGCTTTTGCGTTTCCATGAATGATACTGCAGTGATTCGTTACACTACATATTATTAAAGTAATTAAATAATTATTCTAAATTATTGCCTGCACTGACTTCTAGCATTTTAAATTTAATTTCTCTACCGCCAATATCAATTTTATTTGTCAAGTGTAAACACATACGAGGCCTGGTTTGTTGCAATACATATTACATAATGAATGTGTCCGAGTATCTCTCGCGACTCCCGGATAGTAGACAGTATTAGGTGAATCCTGTCAAGCAGCAAATTCCAGCTTCGGGGGATGGAAAGTTCTACCGGTCACAAGGATGACCAGAGGCAATATCGCGGCTTGACTATCTTTCGCAGCCCCGTCTCGAATCCTCGAAATATGCTCGGTCGCACCGGATAGAAGGCATTTTTATGCTGCAGAGAACGGCAAAAGTGGAGTATTGGACTTCAAAAGTGCTTCGTCAACTAGATGGAAATTCGTTACTCCTCACTTAGTTAACCGACTGCTGAAACGCTTAAGGAGACTACGCCCTTGTAAATTCCGTGGAACCGTTTCCGACGATCCCCATTCCTGAAGGAAATCTTAAATAGTGAACTTCTGCCAGACGCAGACCTAAATCAGCCGTGTGGAACTTGTTCACCGCGTCGACCCATCAAAAGGGGAAGACTGCTTTTAACGCTGAACAAAGTGTTGATAGTTGAGATCTTCTCGCGAATAGAGGTCAAAATTCTAACCAATAGACTAGCATTCCTTCCAGGAGAGTTCTTTTCATTTACCAACAGTACTCTCAACAATCTCAGTGGGCTCGAAAGGCAATAAATAACCAAAGTAACTGACATGGAAATTCCTCGCGGGTTTGTATGCAAACATGTTTTTACGAGTAGTCGGAGTCTACGAGTTTTTCGCAAGAAAGGTCTTTTTATAGCACTTTCGATAGGCACCACCGCGCGCCGGGCCAATTAGAACTTTTCTAGGCACCACGTGCAGAGTCTTGTTGCTCTCAGTTCTTGCCTGACCCTTAGTTCCTACCCTTATACTAAACTAATACCTACGGCAAGATACTGCTGTGCATTGGGCAAAAAATTTTGTGAATTTTTACGCTGCATAATCTTCTTATCTTGCGATTTTAATAGAGCGTTTCCTTCGTTTTCTTCATTTAATAAAGTTACGTTCAACTTCATTCCAAATTAAATATATCAAATATATCAAATATATATTAAATATATCAAATTATATATGTAGTTATAATTACTTTAATGCTTATACCGAGGATTTTCTATTAGCACTTTTTACTGAAACTAAAACAAAATATTTATTTTTAATATAGTATACTCCGATATGCTCTGTTTCTGATGTAGTTCACAGCACAATTCATCAATAGATGTTCGATCGTGTGTTATATTTCGCCTGATTGAATAGAACACCTCTGTCTGGGATGGTACAAGAATTACGGTCAACAGTTTGTGTCATTTTTAATATTTGTTTAGTTAGCCAATTGTTTTGCTATGTACGCGATCGTGTTCGGTTGATGAATTTTATTGTTAAATTTTTATATCAGTAACGGCTTCGTGAATTTTGCTTGATTACAAATTTCAATGATCTTGTAACCCAGTGAAGAAATTAATAAACTGGAGCACAAATATTTGACCTATCACGTCACGAAGTATTTACTTTCGTAAATCACTTATGAATTATTCATGTAAGAGTATCTCTATGAAAATGAAATGAATAATTTAATAACATCTAATTACTAAGTAATTGCTATACATGGAGAAAATAATATATATTATGTATGCAAGCACTTAGGTGTTGCTGTAGTATATTACCTTCCATCATATTATACATAGTTTACAAACAACCGTGCTATTAAAATATCGTGGTAATAATTATGGTACGATAGATATGGTATTTGCATTCTAAAATACTTTTAAGGTATTATATTATTAACTAATAGTTCACAATGTCGCATTCATCGTAATTGTAATATTTTTAAATAATCCTTTATAGCGTATGAAATAAAAAAAATATAGTATCAAATTTTGGTAAGTTCATCCTCATAAAAGAATTACTTTACAAGGCTTTGCACCTTGTGTTAGTGTACACGATCATTTCATTATCAAATTGTACACACAATTGTACGGTACACTTCCGCGGTCTCAAACCTGAAGACATCTTTGTGTGTGAATAATACGCACTAATCGCTCCATAGCTGGACTTTGTGAGGGCTCTTCAACAGATTTCATCAGAGTACAATAGGCAACTGTTCACTTCTCAAAAGATTGCACGGGTCACGTGTCGCAGAATTGAATGCCCTTGTTGAGTGGCGACTGCCGGTGGCTTATAATCCTCTGTCAAGTCATTGGGATAATTGGAGATTTGAATAAACTCCACGAACTCCGAATCAGACATTAATAGTTTCATAACAAAGCTCATTAAATAAACAAAATTTAGTTCACTTTTACGTTTTGCTATTCATTAGAGCAACCGGAGACCGTCTAATAATTGATGCTATAGCTTATTTGCATAAACGTATTTAACATAACTGTAGTTCAAATAAGCTGTATTACCACTCGTGTCACGATTTTATATACTAATGGTGGATAATTTATAACTTTATGTGTTATCCATCGAGGAAGACAAGAATACGAATCATAAATATTTTCCTCTGTTTCATAATTATACAGTTTGTCCAGACTATAATTATTATGCTATATATTGTTCTATAGATTAATTATTCGAAATAATTTACTTAAATTTCGTTTTCAAAATTTTAAGTCTAAGAGCATAATCATTCTCCAATAATTTTCAAAATTTGTTCTGGGTTTGAAACTTCAAAATAATGAAGTTCCATTAATTAATTGAGGTTCTGTCCAGTTTTTCCGTTGGGTTCAATAAAGCTGACTCAGAAATCCTTGCCACAGATCCAAGTGGGATTTGATAGACTCTGATTTAAGAGTATTCAAGTCGAATCTTTCGCAGCGTGCTAGCATTTTTATCAGTGACCATCTGGATATGAAATGGAAAAATTTACTTCTTCTTAACTGGGGCACAAATCGCTTTGATAATGTCAGCGTACTCGACTGGAAATCCACGACTAAACTGGATTCATTTGAAATGTTAATTCAACAATCGATACTCGCGTCGTTTTTTTTCCCTGTACAAATAAATAGTATCGACGACTTGTTTCCTTAAAACAACGATACCGTAAAGTGATGCTTATAATAATTTAAATAATTGTGTACTAAACGATGGCACAAGATACAAGCAACTTTCAAGTATGAATGTAGTCTCCATTATAAGTTGGGAAATATTTAATGAGAGCAATTCCTGTAATTCAAAGTCAAACCTCTATTAATTTCAAACTTATTTCTCACCAGTAGATGGGTTGCAGCAGCAGGTGTTTATTTTTAGTGTTCTATTGATCAATCTCCAATTTAAAGGATGAAATTATTTTACATTTATGAAAGTAAAGCCCTGATAACTGCATAATTGGGACACAAATTTTCAATTCCCTATGCATTCTTTTCAAATTTTATCTTTCAGATAAATAAAGAAATTACAATATTGATCATTCAACTTTGTTTAGTCACAATGAGCTGATCCAAATATTTAATATAATACATTACGTGTAACATTTTCGACGAAGGTTTCAACCTTTTTAGTCCTGTAACTCTGTCTTTCAAATGACAACAGGAAGTAAGCAATCGATTCCAACGTATACTTAACGTATACCACGTATACTTAAAATCGTAGTCATCAAACATTTTTGAATCTGCTTTGGTCTGTTTCTTGTTTCTTCTTCCTCTTTATATTATATGTTAGCATATTTCGTACAATTAGTTCAGCTGAAAACGTTGCACAAAATGCATAAAATACTTGGTTGGGCTGGCAGTGACTAGATAATGCTTTATCTTCAAAGGAATTTTCCCAAAGCGAGCACCACGCACCATAAATTTGTACCATATAACATCATATTTCAATCAGATGAAAATTCATTTCTGAAATTTGAATAATGTCCTTCCTGGAGGCTCGTACAAAATTTCCAAAATTTTGGTCATATATTGCCAGCAATATCGCAAATGTTCACGGCTAGAAAATAATATTAATTATGCATTCTCGACCAATATAGTATTTCTTCATATTTCGACTCTTTATTTTCAAATCATCTGTGTTAAATTGATATTTGATAATTCACAAACATCTTGTGTTTATATATGAATTTTCTTCCATTTAGATAACACAAGTAAATAATAATACAGTATAAGACTTTTTCTATGACGTATAACAAGGTATATTATAAATGCAAACAAAAGATCCCTCGCAAAAAAAGTTCACAATTATCACGGCGCAATTCGAGTGCACGCAAACTTGAGTATGAATATTAATTAATCGTCAAGGCAACCGTCTCTGTGGCCGAGGGAAAACTGTGTTTTGCAGTGACTTTCCCCACCAGATTCTCAATAAAATTCCTCGAAGTTTTCCGTCCTGAAACCAGCCTTTGTCGCAAACTTCTCAATGCAACTTGCTAATCGCGATCAGCATAATTCCATTCTATCAAGGTTGACCCTCTTTTCCATGAAGACGCGAAGGGGGATGTATTCAGGGGCGGCAAAAAGGTCGAAGTAGCGTCGTGTAACGGGGGATTGGCGGGAAGCCGAACTCCAGAGCGTCGACTACCGAGCGCGCAGAGTCAGTGTTCAGCCAACCGTCTTCACGCGCGGTGTTACCGACACAAACGCTCCGCTTCTTTTGCGTTCACCTAATCAAACGTGTTCGTGTACGTCGATCTCCGCGGATGTGAGTGCGCCGAAAGGGTTCTTCGTCCTGTTAGCACGTGTGGAAATAGGAGGACGTTAATCAGTATTTAATTTTCGTCACGCTGCCCCCACGAAGCCACGATGTTATGTTACGTGAGTCCTGTTGATTCGTTTATATTTTTTTGTGAAATTTATTTTATGGTAATATCGACGAGATTGCATTTTTAACGAAATTCTTACGAAATAATGAAGTTCTTAAGTTACGCAAGTATGTATTCTGACCTATTCGGTTTCGGTATACTAATTAGAGATTACGTTAAGAATGATAGAAATTCAATTTATAATGAGTAATTAGGGATTGGATTTTTGTGATGTGACAGTATGTAGTATGCAACTGTAAGTTAATGTAGTTAAATAAATAGAATTACAATAAGCTTATATAGGTGAATTTCTATACGTTCCTATCTAATTATTTTGAACTCCTTGAGTAGAGAAGGAATATAAAGAATATAATCATTTGTTAGTGTCAAAATTAAAATATGAAACTATATATAGTCTACCTTAATGAAATTTAAAAATACAAAGTTTGGGAAATGGTGCTCCAAACTGTACCACCCGCCGAATATTTATCTCCAGCATTTAGTTTTCTCGATCTGAACCTGAAGGGATATTTAGGGATTTTGTACTTGAAAATTATGAAAAAAGTTTTAATGAATTTGACTCGTAAAACTTTCCTATTGGAATGCAATCAGTTTTAAAGTATAATTGATAGGGATTACAGTAGTACCAAGCACAGCTTAAATCATATATTTGTTTAATCCTTTGGATCTCATAGATCCAATTAGGTCCTCTTCAGAAAATAGAATGCAATGCTCGTTAATATATCGTGAAATAAATGATATACTTCTTTTAAATCTGATATTCAATTCACAACAGCACTTCTGTTTTAATGATCTGAACACATAATTCCTCAATTTTTGAAAAAATGATACATGAAATTCATTATAGAAGCATAAATATTTATTCAAATTGTCGAAAATGTCGGTCTTAAGAAGTCATGAAGTCTAGTTTGTCAGTTCCTGTATCAATTCAGTAACAGATTGGATCTCGTTATAGCTTAAGTGGCATGTTTACTGAAGCTTCCCTCTCAATTTAAAGCCATGGAATGTTTGAAAACTCATGTGAATTTTTCAGAAATCTTTTAGTTACTGGATATACATGACGCAGCTCCTATTTCGTATGAAATAAATAAGCATTCGGATTTACCCTTATCAAATATTCTTACGAGCCTAATTCTCCCTTATGGAATAGAAACTTTGGGTCTTACAAATTGCATTAAGTCTAATTACTCTGATTTCTCATAGAAATTTCAAGTTCACAAACCGTATTACGTCTTTAATTTCGACTCAAATGGAACGATGAACTTCAAAAGAGCATTCACCAGCCATCATTTAAAAGGAAAAAAAAGCATTTTTCATGGAATTCTTTAGGAACCTTCTTTATTTTCCTTCTAAGCGCTGCACCTATATGCAATTAAATATTGTATATATTCTTAACGTTATCTATTAATCGGAATTTTTCTCAATAGATTTATGAAATTTGTTTTCTCAATTTATTCTACTATCAATGTTTTGTTTATTGTACTATCAAAAAGCGTAAGTATGCTCTTTTGAAATTTATGATTTCAGTTGTAAAAATATTAACGATCGATAATATCCAAAGCTGCTTTTACAAAATATCTTAAATGTGTTTAATCTACTTATACGTAAGGATGGAAGACCCTTCAGGTTCAGAAGACCTCGTTCTCCAATGGATTCCAGTTGTACAGAACATTGAGTGCTCTCTGCGTTCCCGATAGCCCTACGTAATACTGCTTTTCGGACTAATCGTTAAATAAATGGCCCGGGAATGATTCCACCACGACACACGTGTTTACACCGATGGTTCCACTATTGTTAGGTAAATTCAAGAGATACGCGCCGAGTTACGACTTTCAATTTTTCCCCGCATTGATACCAATAATAATATTATCTACAAGTGTCATTCGAAACTTATTTGACTGTGAGTAATGTATTTATTCAAGCATGTCAACGTTTTGCTAGTCGATGTGAATTTTTAGGTCAGTTGTTTTATATTAAATGAAGATGTACCTACTTTGTTTTTACTGAATTTTTTAGAAACTTATCAAAATGAATATATCTGTACAAAAACGAGAAGATATATTTATTTTTTAAAGAAGTTTATGATAACATGGTTATATAAGAAAATTTATGTTAAAGAAAAGAATGTAACTATCGAACAAATTTATTTATTTAAATTTAAAATGAAGCTTAGGAAAGTAATTGATATGAAACTTTCAGTTACGTAACGACTTCTATTAATTTCATTTTTTAAATAACATTTTTCGAGTAAAAAGTGACACTAAAAATTAGAAACTTGAGCTGCACATGCTGACGCAATAATTGTACAAGTACGAGTACAAAGCACCAGGTTTAATTTAAACAAATGCATGTAGACAGGTGTAAGTTTCTATCGTACTGACACTTTTTAACATTTACTTTTCTTTGTGTTCATACTTTGTTCTTTTGATATCTTTTGCCACTCGTTCCATTCCTGTGAAAACGTTTACAGACAATTAGAGTGTCTGCACATGATGAAGTGTAATTCACTCTGCAACCGAATAGAATGTATTTCTTTAAAACGAAATAATTATTACAGGCTGAAGAAAGTTTTTCAGGCGAACCTTTGTTCCCATGCTAATGGAATTTGAAAATTTATGATGTACGTGTGCACACTCGACTGGCTCAACCAATTTAGTTCTCCATAACTCATTAATTTTCTGTTGGTGTAAATATTTTCTGCGGCATAATTTCCTTTCTGCCAATCTTATTGTGGTACTCGATTCTTAGTCTCTATCCAATGGTTTTAATTATCGCTATTCTAATAGGCAATTAATACAAAGTTCCAAGCATTCAAGATTTAAAATATTACATTAATCGCAGTTCGATCAACCATCAAATTTGCTAAATACACGATAAAATCTTCTCGTATAATTGTTGACCAATTCAGCGAAAATTTTTACGAATGTCAGCCAAAATAATTAATTAGTAGAACCCGTTTTTGCCAAGGCTGACACGTATATACCTACTCCATAAATTTTCAAACATGATTAATTTGAAAATGAACCATTGTACGGGGAAAATCTCTTACGATGTTCCAGATTCATTTTTCTTTGCAAAGCGTCGTCTTCTTTGTCGGATCGCTAATTACGTCTCATCCTGTCTAGGTAATCAGAAAAAGGATCGAGTACCAAAATTGATTAAAATTATCTACAGGGTTTCTCCATTCACTCCTGCAAATCTGTCACACGGAACTTTTTGTAGATATCCTTCGGAAGAAATTTAGGTCTGAAGTGAGGTTCGGGTATGAAGTAAATGAACCCCCTTGTTCTGTTCCGTTCGCATCAAGCGTAAGCCTTCCCTGATATTAAAGCATTAAGAAAATCAGATTGAAAGTCTCTGAAGTGACTTATCGTCCTCCATTAACTCGACATTTTCGGGTCATTATTCCAATTATTATATTCTTCGAATCCCTTATACCCTTTTGTAAAGTGCAGACAATAATGACATTATTAGGGATGATAAATTGACTCGAGGACATTTGGTTATTTTAAAAGAAACGGGTATATAGGATATGGGTGGGCTTGTTTAAGTTATTTAACGCAACATAATTTCTAATATTTTAGTTATATTACTACTTGGATATTATTATTATTTTTGCACAATATGATTCATTATAATGATGGACATTTAATGGGTGTTCTTTGCCTTCGAAAATGTACTAAATCCTTTTTAAATATTTCTTCTACTTTGTTCTTTCTCTGAAAGAGTTTTTTATACAAACAGAGACATAGAAACTCCGCAAAGAAGTTGCTAACAAACTGAAATATACTTAGCAAAATACGTTATATAGAAATAATGCTTTATAGAAAACAGTGGTTTTTAATAGTATGATTTATAGTGTCGACGAGAATTTTAATAGTACTCGAGAAGTTCTATATTTGAATTGGATTCAAATAGTATTCAAAGTATTATTCGAACAGCATTCTTAAATTCAATTGTTCAAATTTTGTAATGCTCAAGTAGTATTTGAACAATACTCGTCCTGTATTCGAATCACTGAAATGACTCGAATAATAAACCAGGAAAAATTGGCAAACAATCGCAGCCCTAATGCAAAACAGTGTCATCGTTTGCAAGTAGTCACAACTGCTCGTGTGGCCATTCATCACTGCTTACATTCATTCACGGGCGTATTACGTATTTAGCCATTAACGTCAGTTGTTCACGCGGAGAACGCTGTCGATGCGTCCGCGCACCTTTCTCGATAATCAGCGAAGCTGAAAATTAGTAATTCCCACGGTTCAAGGTCGTCGAATCGATTCCGCCCCTGGAACCCGATTCAGCGTTGTGCATCGTTGAATTGCAACTGGCAGGATGTTCCTGGTCGTTTCAGAAGAGGGAAATCTAATTTAAAAGATAAGCCACCGGCGCGGCGTGTAGCTAGATACCCAGACCGGTTTAGTGCATACTTATCGAAGGATCTGCTCTGGATACCAACGCCAATTTCGAATGCTCGAGCCTTTTCACAGACACGAAGGCGTACGTAATGGGACGTAACCGCAACGGAATAGATTACAGCGCAACAAAAGACCCAATTTGAACGCTGTTGACTGAAAGCGTGGTGTCTACACCTTTGCCTTTGTAAACACGCGAAATATACGACCCGATACTAATCAACTCTGGTAATTTAAATCCACTTGCTTCACGCATGGAAGCAGTGACACTTCACTGCTCGAGTGTTCCTCTTTATTTCGCCACGATGAAATAAGTATCGTATGATTCTATAGAACATTATCTTACATGGTCTCCACCAGCACCAAATATTCAATATTTTCAGATTCTTGATTTGCATATACTCTTAGAGTATTATTTTATTTTATTCTTATTATTTTAATCTTTGGCCAGCTTTAGTATTACTATTGTAATAATAATATTTAATCTACCATTGTAAAGATACATATTACAGAGTACTTTCGACTACCACTACAGTTTATTTCAATGGTTGTTAAAATTCCTTTGATGATTAAAATTTAATTCAAATTTAATTATGAAATGAAATATACTTCATATTGAATGAAACACACTGATTGAGGATAATAATATTCACGTGGATAGATGTTAATTGAAAAAAGAATTTTAAATTCATCCTAAATGAAGAACTTTTTTATTTATGGCTCCTATCAGGCGGAAAGAACATTTGAAACCAACCCACTGCTTACACTGCGTCTACGCTTAATTTTGCGCACGTTTGAAAGTTATAACTGATACCACTCGATATGAGAAATTTAAAACCACTCACGTTACATACAGTGATAGTTGATGGCTCGACAGCTCGACAGCAGACATTCTTTCCCCTTAACGTAATAAATATTGAAGTTGCGGCATTTGTTTCCTCTTCGTGTAATATCGTGATGATAAATGAAACATATTGTTTAGGTAGTAAAAGCAATAAATACAAAAAATTGAAATTGTAATTATATTAGAACATTTTATCAAGTAACAAATTGTACAAGAAATAAATGCTAATCAAAGCTAACACGTGCTTCATAAAATAAAACATCAATCAAAAGGTATTGAAGGCGTATTTAAATGATTGTAGGATGAAACGTGGATGACCCTTTAAAACGATATGATTAATGAGATCCGAATAAGTGACTTCAAAACGTTGGATAATAAATATTATTTCCATTTGCACATGTATCACCATGGTTATTCTCTGTAATGCTCCTATATACGTGGCTACTGCCAACGGACCGTAACTGATTATTAGTGGTTGATGAGGTGTGCATTGGTGGTAAGCCACGGTATCATTAATGACACGATAAATACTTTCATATATCTTTCATATATTGGTTGTATATGTTCTGAAACCACCCTGCACTGTGGTTTTACGTGTATGATTTCTATATCTACTTTGCGTACATTTGAAATTTATTTTCTCTAAAACATCGTTTAATTGCAAAAAAAAAATATCAAGCATTATTTCTATGTTATGAACAAAACTTTATCATTGATACGACGAATACTTTAATGTGTCGTTCATGTAACTTAGTTAGAAATGTTTGAAACGATCCTCTGTGTAAATAGTCCGAATTGCACACGACAGTTGTCTAGAAGTTGTTCGTGTTTTAGTTGCATATGAGTATGTGAGTTGCATTCTACTGTTAGGGACTTTGTTAAATACTCATACCGATTTGAAGAGCATGTTTATTCGATTAACTTTCTGAAGGAATGAGATTGTAGAATTGGAATGTAATTGTTGTCTGAAGACTATACTTTTCGTTGGTGTGAGGTTCGTGTGATTGTCTGTGGATTTTGATAATTTGCCTCAATGTTTGAAAATTGGTTTCTAACCCCGTTTGTAATCAAAAATTTAAATTAACATAAATTTATAACATTTATGAATCTTGCAACGATGTTTACTATAAAATTGAATCATGAATATTTATTCCTAATTTTAGTGGTTACTTCCACGTTTAAACATTTAAAACATAGTGAAAATTAAATGTAAATTTATACCTCAAAGGCACCGTATTTTAAGTTCCAATTTTCGGTATTTAATATTTTAAATGACACTAAAAAGTACAAGGCTAATTAAGGGGCTTGGCATATTCAGTTAAAATTTTTTAAATTAAGGCTTAATACACCTGGAAGGTTCATATACATGTCAGAATTTCTGAAAAGGTTACGACCTACTCTGTTGATATTATGCTTTATCGCTTCGCGAAAATGGAAATTAGGCGTCTCTGTAATGCATTCCATATACTGTAATGTATATGCACGATTAGCGAAGTATCTCATGCATGTCACTTGAGAAGCGTCGGAATACTAGACACAAGTTGTGAGTAATTAAGCAATTATTTCTAAAATTTCTAAAGAATAGAAAATAGCTCGTGCGAACCTTCGCCTATCTAAAATTTTAGAGGAATCATTTATCTGAGGAACGCTGACCTGGCTAGATATAAATCCAGCTTATTATGTCTAAGTCGCGTTAAATCCGAACGTACACAATTTATACTCAACTTATATAGAAAGTCCTATAATGTATTTAATCCAAAAATCAATGATTCATCCATGACTAAAATATGCAATGTAGCTTTAACCTAGCACATTCATCTATAATCTATTCTATAGCCTAAACTATAAGCCAAACTATAATCTACAATTTTACCCATGATATGCTATTAACGATAACTTTTTTTTCATTAATTAAACCTCTCTGTTTACCTCCTCGAAGTTAAATGTTAATATTTCATACGTAACAAATATTATACCCAAGAGAACACAATCCAGAGGTTCAAAGTCGGGAGGTTTAAATTACAGTGTTCTAAATAATGTCCGTATCAATCATAAGCGTTGTTTCGTTGCACGATTACCCGAAAGAGTTAATATGTTAATTGCGTTCTGAATTATTCAAGCGGAATAGGGATCAGAAACCAACCCGTAATCTGACGTTTTTTATGATTTCACTTTGCAACAGGCAGCTTGAAACGTTCAGGATAACATTAACATAAAAGCATACGCGGTAATCCGAACATACCGGAACGTCGATGAAGTGTGGAGGCACAAAAGCCGCGAAACTGGAGCGCAACGCATGCAACCAGATCGTTTTAGTAGAATTAATTGAAATTTACGGAGGCTCCCGTTGTTTCTCGATTGATCTTCGAACACTGACAATGTTCCCACCCATAATTCTAGGTTGTAGGAAGCGTGTAATACTTTCGTGATTAGAAAATGAAAATTACGTGATGTATTTATGATTTTATTATTAATTATTTACGTTGCTATTCTAATTTACATATTTATGATGTATTTGTAACTCACGCTCGTGACATATATCAATTTAACGTCGTTGGGAATTTTAGTTATGAATATTTATTTGCATTTACAGTGTTTGCTTTAACGTTTCAATATTTAATATAATTTAAAAACTGAAACTTTTATAAGCAATATGTTCCCAATCAGCGAATATTTTACTTAATTAAAATGAAAAATTATATTTAAAGTAAAATAGAAAATTCATTGCTGTTATCAATGCTCATTATCAATTTCCATTTTCTTTTTTGGTCCACGGACAAAGCGCGGGGAAATATCTCGACTAAAAAATGGTTGGGTCATTTGTAAGTTTCTAAATAGATATCAATTTACAGTAGCGTATAAAAGTTGCCTGGGAATTATTTCTCTCGTCATTCTGCGGAGAAGGAAGTATCCCGTGAAAATTAAACAAATATTTCTGTGACGGACGTCTACCTTCTAGTTCATTGTAATTCGCCTCATTATACTTTAATTCAATGTTATTCAAAATTCATCCTTGTTTCACGTGTATATTGAAACGAGTTTTTAAATAATTTTAGTCCAATTGAGTGAATATAAAATGTACGTTCGTATAATGAGTTTTTAAACGACACAAAGAATTTCAATTATAAATTCTTGTCTAAATTGAAGATTCGAATAACGTATGAAAAATGTATCATTGTTTGTTCGTCACTTTGATCAAAATTAAAATGTGAATTATACAGTAGGTAAATAAAACTAAACAGCAGGAATAAATCGTTAAACGTTTGCTCTATTCATCATCTACTATTTGCATACAATTTCACCTACCACTAGCTTACGAAGAACTAGGCTACAGTTCTGTTTGAATTATGTGACTTTCGCGTGAATTATTGGAGGACAACTTAACCAGTTAAATACGAATTTGTTCGTTTCTTCTTATTCGCCTTTGTATAAGATCATCTTTTAGGTACATCGATGATTGATAATGATAAATGGATGAAGCACAATAATCTATCAAGCAATAAACTAGTGTTTGCTGGGAATATCGACAGTGAGAAAGTTTGTACTGCTTCAACAGAGCGTTACAGTGTGCGCGCGTTCAGATATAAGTAGCCCAGTTTATTCGGAACGTACAAACACAAGTGAAATCCTTAATTCTGAAAGGTATTATTGTAAAGGTATACAAAAAAAAATATAATTTGGTCATGAATTTCTAAATTTTGAGTTCAGATTCAGAATCAGCATATCGAAAAACTCTTAGATACCAAATTTCACGAAAATCGAGTCACTTTTCACATTTTGTACCGCGATATTGAATCCGCCATTTTGAATTTAGAAATTTGGAGTTCAGATTTGGATTCAACGCACACAAAAACCCCTTGATACCAAGTTTCATGGAAATCGATTAAAAGCAAAAATTTACATTTAAAAAATTAACAATAAACAATTGTTTAAAAATATTTCATGCTTATAATAAACATTTATTTAATAGGGAAAATTCCGCCCTTTAATTTGAATTTTGTTTGGATTGAATCCGACGATTCTACGCTGAGATATGGCCACCTCAATGTTTCCTACTTTATAGACAAGTATAAATGACTGACAGATGCAGTGACCTATATACAGCATCCTTGCAAGGCCGTTGTAATTCCAAGAAATAATAGTAAACATTGTAGTTCTATTGGAGTGATTTTCGTGAAACTTGGTATCTAAAGGTTTTTGGGTATGCTGATTCC
The DNA here is from genome assembly GCF_026225885.1 of Hylaeus anthracinus. Classification (NCBI taxonomy): domain Eukaryota; kingdom Metazoa; phylum Arthropoda; class Insecta; order Hymenoptera; family Colletidae; genus Hylaeus; species Hylaeus anthracinus. Next base: position 8,074,783 of record NW_026534330.1, on the reverse strand, counting down.
GAATCTGATCTCAAAATTTAGAAATTGGAAATGGCGGATCCAATATGGCGGAACAAAATGTGAAAAATGACTCGACTTTCGTGAAATTTGGTATATAGGGCGTTTTTTGGGTGCGCTGATTCCAAATCTGAACTCAAAATTTAGAAATCAAATGGCGGATCCAATACAGCAGTATAAAATTTCAAAATTAGCTCGATCTGAATAAAACTTTCTATTCGGGGGTTTTTGAGGTCTCTGATTGCGAATCTGGACTTCAAATTAAAAAATTCAAGATGGTGGAATCAATATAACGGAACAAATTCAATAAGGGAAAAATTGAAAGAAATTCTAGACACAAAGCTTAAAACATATGTTCATCTTGATTTTCGATTTACAATCAATATAATTACATGCTGATGTATACATTAAGCCTTAGAAACAGATGTATACATTTAAAGTTTCAACTAAGTAACTAAATGAATTATTTCTAATGGTTATATGTTAAGTAAAATAAGTCCGAATATTAATTTGGTTAGATTCCCATAACAAATACGACTACAAGTTTTAGATTATGTAATTTTTTATTATTTTCTACCATTTTTCCAATACTTTCCAGTATTAACCTGCCAGACAACTTGTTAACAAACGTAACACAGTGCTTTGAAAAGTAGTTTTCTTCAAATATTTCGCCACGATCCAAAACGTCGCTAAGAAGAAATCAATGCAGTGGTGACTCTTCAAGGTGCAAAGCCAGGTTTCACCCACGCGAAAAGGAAGACAATGAGCATTCAACCGCGATCCATCTTTCTCCCGTGCGACTTTGTTTCGCGGTGCTTCCTGTTCCACCTATTCTTTCGCCGTAACTCCGTTTATAATTGTCCACCATTAACTAAGCTCATAGTTACCGGTTGGGAAGTAGGTATGCAGCGACGAGGATCAGCCCTCGTAACTTCGTCCGCTCGGCACACCCCCGTCAGCCCCCTCTCTAGTTCTTCCGCTTTTCCCCGTTATCATCTGTATAATTTCGCGACCACGTCTACTTGCACAATCACGTACATCGGAAGTTGCTCAAAACGAGGGGCCAAAGTTTGCTAGTTCGCGGGCCGCGGGGGGTTGAATGTCCCACGGAATTGGTGATACGAACAATTGATTCGTAATTTATGGGAAATCAGAAGTATGTGGCTCAGACTGCTACCAGATTCGACTATCCCCGCTCGATTACGTGTTAGCTATGATTCAGCTGAATCGAGCGCTTATGGTGTGATGATACTTAACAACAAAGAACTAAAAACTGGTAAATAATAGTTTGCGGATTTTGGAACAGAATGTTTAATATAAGAATTTTAACGTCACTTCTTCGAAGTGCGATTTCTGGAAAAATAACTTGTTTGATTTGGAAACATTCCACGATTGATTGATTGTGTGAGTAAAAATTTATTCGATTCGTTTGAAGAGTCCACTATTGTGGTAATAGAATATCCAGATCATTTACTTGAAGTCTCAATGGTACTTGATGTTTGAGTTGTATCGACATCCCAAAGAATGTCAACAGGTGTGTCTCACTAATACCAATGACAATTTATTTCGATGCCTGCTTATTACTTTAAACTAACCTTATTACTTTAATCTAATATTGATACATTCAGGAAACAAATTGTTATTATTATTAGATTTGGACACTCATGCATATGTTAATATTAAATAATTTCTAAACCAATGGAATTTTATTATGTGATTAGCGTTTCTTGTTTTCATTTCACAAATACAACAAGTAAAAATAAAATAAATATAAACAACGTATGTATTTGTGTAAAAGGCAAAATACAGCTAAAAACGTTGTTGAAAAGTATGACTTCTGATTAAATAATTTTTGAAAACACTGTTCCTGCATATTAAATATCTATACTTAATTGAGTAACACTATTATTTCTTATTTTTACATTCCTCCAATGTAAGTAATTTCTTTCACCTAATACTTTACAAGACACGGATTGAACTACTTGACTGCCGAAGCGTTAGAGTCACTGAATTGACACAAGCTTCACTGCTGAAGCTTCGCTGCTTGCTGTGAGAAATTCCATACGGTTGACCTCTCTTCCGTTTTCTTCTCTATTAGAATATGCAGTGTTTCCTACTTCTGAATATTTGAATACAATTTAACTCGGTTAGAGAAATGCAACGAATTGACAGTTTTCTCTTTCAACAGATTCCGCCAGCCACTAAAATGACTCAGAAAATAATTATATAATTGTAATGACAAGAATGTCTTCTCAAGCAATTTATTTAACCTCTCAAAGAAATAAAACTACACGGTTGAAAATTGTATAGCTTATTTTACACTACATTAGCTGCTTTCATCCGGTTTAATATAGTGCAAATTTTGACCGCTAAAGTCACGTGAATTCTTCACGAGGTTGGCGACATGACTCGTTATTTCTTTCCTCGATTCAAAATGGAAATGTTTACTCGCTTCTTACGAGATTCTTCTTCCACGACGACAGAGAGATTGCAGTTCCGTCGAAGTGCAATTACGCACTCGCCGCTTTCCGTGCACTCGGGTGCACGCGAAATTACGTTTGAATATTTCTAGCTCGGTCACGAAAGGAAAAATTAGTATCGGGAGAGCGTAATTTTATCGCAGCTGCGATACCCGCGCGATAAAGGTCGTCGTCGGCCAGTTTCGAACATCGAGCGTTTTGTTACACGCAAGTTGGTAGCTGCAAGTGCTTGAAAAGGCGTTCAACTCTCATCAGGCTGAGTACAGAAAGGTTTTGCATTCTTCGCGCGAACTTCCTACCGTACGGGAAGTGCTTCCAAATTGGTGCAGTAGTTAGGGTCAAGAACAAGACCAACGCGGCGAAGTTTGCCGATGTAAGCGCCGCTGTCGACTGAAAATATGCTATTATGTAAAAGAGGGCAGCTTTGTGTTGTCACTTTTCGCAAATTTGCTCTATTCAATTCTGGAACGAACAATTGTACCGTCCCGGATAGTCATTTATTTAGTGACTGGTTATAACTTCTTTAAATACTAAAATGTAGTCTTTATCCATCTATGGGTTTCATAACGTATACAATCATTATTCCAAATTTAATTACTAGGAAAAAACAGTTCTATAATTGTAAAAGAAATAGAAAGAATAAATAAGTGAAATTTTATATCTTTTTATATAAAATTCTATAAATTTCTCTCTACTGTATCATTCCAAACATTGGCATAAATACGTTAAACAAAATACATAGTAATAAATACTGCAGCACAAATTTTCAAATCAAATATGCGCCGTGTTGCTTTATTTATTTTCGGCGAGCAGAAACTGATGGGAATCAATGGAAAATATGAATGAGTGTGAGATTCATGAGAAAATTATAATCCAGTCCTCATCGGTAACGTAACGTTGTTAATCATTTTTCGACGATAAAATACACGAAGCAAGGAATGGTGCACGAGCGGAATAATGTATACGATTTTATAATTTAATTTAAAATTAATAGTAGATTTTTCAGTGTGTTCACAAGGACAACATACTTTGTACTTAAGTTAATTAATGCTTTGTGCTTGACGAACTACGATGGGTTCCACTTTATGTACAACTTCTGGTTGGAATTATGATAGAAATGCATCATAATTTAGGTCGGAGTAGGTTATTAATAGAAATAGCGTTAATGTACATTCATAATTAATTTTATATTTCTATTTGTTATTCTATGTAAATATGAAGTCTGCCCTCGCTTGCATTGTGACTCTGGAGGATTATCTATTGAAGCGAGTACATCATCATGAGATATAGGAAATACTATATTTTTGCGCTTGGGTTGCTTACAATAGACCTACGTAAACCTGAAAAACATGGTTGCAGCCCATTGTACCTTTTTCGTTCTTTTGGAGCCCTTCGTACATTTATTCGCGAGATAAGTCCCGGAGGGTCGATAACAACCTAACTGATCAAGCGTATCGAAAATACAATTCCCTACAGATGTTATAAAAAATACAATAATTAGTTGAGGACAGTCAAAAATACATAAAAAAAAATTGAATTATAAAATGATTACATATGTCTGTTCAAAAATTTCTTAACCATAATATTGGCCCATATATTATTGAAAATCACTTTCATCAATTTCTATCTCGTAATAGACTTTTATTTTGAAGTTCTACATTGACAAAAAATTTCCTCTAAGTGCTCCAAAGTATTCTATAATAGAATGTCAGATACTGGAGGACAAAAATATTCTGCAAAACCTTTCTTCTTTACTCTGTATTTATTTTTTCATTTCGTTCAATTCAAATAAACATCAAAATAGATTTTAAAAGTCTACAAGTTCCACATCTCTGCCTCAAACTTTTATCGAATTTTTCACTTCAAATTCATACAACATGTTTTCCCTATTTCTATCCGTGGAGTGCTGTAACACATTCTGTTACGGATTTTTTGGCCACAACATATGCATAATCTGCTATTTCTATCTCGAATGTATGCATCACCTATAGCTTAGTCGTATAACTACGTCGTGTACAGGCACCGACGAGTTGCGTTACATGTATATTGACTTTCCTGTCATGTGCAACACACCCAAAAGAGCCCATTCCTATTTGCACCTCGGGTTCTTTGATGGAAATTTTAGCTTGCGGCGAAAGTCCTTCTAGATCTTTTCCTCGATTTACCGATTCTGTTTCTGGAACAGTTTCCGTGTCGCCATTCGAGCTGCTGGAACGTTTAGAGACCCCAGAGGTATTTTAAACATACTTCCAAAATGACATAGAATATATACATTTTGAGAATATTTTCTTTCCCTTTTTACAGTAATAAAGTGTTTCAGTTTTCTATTATAATAATTAACGTGGAATTATTGTGGAGTCCTGTAACTCACTCATTATTATGAAATATACATAAACCAAATAATAATAATGATTGATTGAATTTGAATATAAAAGTTCTATGAATTATTGACTTAGAAATAATTTCCAGTAAAATTACAGCTTTGATTGTGCCAGAGCTGAAAGTAAATTACAGTCCTCATTAAAGTTCAGTATTCCGTCTTTTCAATATGCCTCTATTCGGTCTGCTGCTGATAAGAGTATAAAACTGGCCATTAAAAATACAAAAGAGCCGTCGAATAAGTGAACATCCAGAGATAAAACTCTGATTGTTTATGCAGTCATATAATGTTCCGATATTTTACAAAACTGAAAATGAAATTTCTGAGAAGAAAATGCCTGCTTCTCCTAACTCAAATCTATATTTTCTTCAGCTCGAGGGGTAAGTTCTATCAAACCCCAAGTATAGTTATCCTAATATTATCCGTTTTAATTACAACGTTGAAATAGAGACCAATATTATAATTATCATTCCCGGTTTTATTTTGAATTTTGGCATATCCACTTTCTATTTTCACTGATACCTTCCTCTATAGAGTTAGACAACTATTGGATTCTATGACATCACCCACCTCAGTTAGGAACCAAGGTGGAAGTTTGATAAACTGCACCCTGAGGTCCTAGCAGGTTGAATCTGCTTATTACCCAGTCTTCACTAGAATTTATCATCCATTGAAAGTTTCCCTATCCAACTCCTATCCCGAAGTCCTGGGTTCGATTAGTCTGGAATTATCTCTCAACTCGAAAAAGCAAAGTTACGTATCATCGGGTTGCTGGTACCCTCAGAAGGGTAACTCATCCTGCTGAGGGAGTTCCTGAAGAACAATCACGAAGATTTCAACACAAGTTCACGAGGAGAGGATTCCAAGTGGATCGTATAACAATTTACTATTTGGATAAGATATTAAGGACATAATCGTTTGTCAGGATCTGTCAGGCGGTGCTGTTTGAAAATCGTATGTAACTTGGACTTAAACTTAAGTGAATCCATGTAACTCAGGCCTACTTGGATCGATGATTTGTCTCTTGTGAGCTTTTATGAGTTTAGTTGAGCCTAGTGATACTTGTATGTTACGGTGGCAATCTGTATTTATTTGTAATCAAATCTGTGTAATTCAGATTCAATTGCAACTTAAACTACTTTCATTTTCCTATGTCCTTAGCCTGATCAAGCGATATTCATCTGTTATAATACTTCTTAAATTTATGTATGTAGTCAAACTTTAATTTTTCTCACGTCGTAAGTCTTCCCAAATGGCTTGACAAGTTACCAAATCTATGTAACCAGGTTCAACTGCGACAGAATCTGTTTCCATTGCTCCTGTGTCCTAACATTTATCTAAATGTTACTTTTACGATATACCCTGTATCCACGTGAACTCTATTCTTACTATTTACATGGCACGAGAGAACTGTAAATAACACACGAAGTACGAGCAATAACTCGGTCGAAGCACGCGGAAACGGCTTTAGCCAAATAAATCGGGCAAAATCAATGGCCCTTGGCAAGGCGAATCGTGTCCATTCGTCACGTGACACGCAAGCACCATTTTTACGTACACATCGAGGCAACCTCGTCGCCTGATTCTCGTCTCGGTGTTTTCCTTATGGCTCTAGGGACAATATTGCTTGACATCTATCTGTCTCCAGTATTCATTTTTCATAACATTCCTCGATTCACGTGATTCTTGAATACGATCCTCAAAGATTGTAAACGAAATCGATCTGCAATTCCTTAGGGACCTTATGAAGGATTTCTCGAAATGGCTTTAGGACGTTGTTTGTTAATGAGAAAATACTCCTAACAGGGTAGTCATGGTGCTCCCATAAAGGACATCACCTATTATGTTTAATCGCTATCATGTGTATATTCATTTGATATTAAACTAACGTATGTATTCTATTTGTGTTTTTTTATATAAAAATTTTAAAATACTTTTTGAAAATTCATTGTTATTGATACAATCAACTTTTAGCATCCCTTGTCGAGTAAATCCAATTTTAAAATTATTAGTATCATCACTCTACTAAAAGGACATTCTTTATTATTATTTTAATCCATATGTAAGTAAGATCAAAGTTAGAAGTACACTGGTAAGAACAGCACAGTAAAAATAACACTTAAGCTTATATGTTAATGAGTTGAAATTGCAAAATAACCATTTCAGCTAAGCCTTATCTATTTTACCTGCTGTAAAGACGTCAGAGCAATTGAATAAAATTTAGTTAGTATTATTAATCGAACCTCCAATAATTTGAAGTAAATTTAGACATATTGTGAGAAATACTCGTCCATGTCAATACTTATTTCCTGTTTCTCTTTCTTAAATGTTTAAACTCGTCTGTAGAAGTAAATATGTAAATTACGTAAATTAGCATGTGAATAACATAGAAGTAAACGGTATTTAGACCACGATTATTCAGATTTCCCGATGAGCCGAACGTTTTGCATCATATTAACATACAGCAAAGTCGCCGTAATCAAAAGATCTCGCGGATTGGTGACTTAGTTCGTTGAACCAATACAATGGCTTCCGATTGCAACCCAATACCCACGTGGCAGATATATTCCGTCGACATTTGCATGGAACAATATTATTCTACCCTCAAAATCGCTAACTGGCTCATTGGCATGCAAACGCGGCTACGAACGGTTGCGGTTCAGCCGGTCGTAATACCCCTAAACGTTAGCCAGAATTAAGATAATTTATACTTTTCAAGCCACATAAATTCACGTGATCAACTGCGGCGAAGATCGTTCATCAGTAACGGAATTATCATTATTGTCGCGTACAAACAATACGCGATATTTCTCGTGTAATTATTTCTACAATGGATCCATTTTCCCATATTATTACAATTCTACATTTACTATAGAAATTTCATACGAAATTTAATAACAAATTAATTTCAGAAAATTTGATATCGATTGTAAATGTTTGCGTTGAAAAGTTCCATTAATAGTTCGATATTCATGAAATTTGTATTTTGAATAAGGTTAGAGAATTTTGTCGATATTTATTTTAAAGGATTCCATTTTGCACCTGGACAAAGTTGGGAATATTATTTAAGATACTGTCGATAATTAAGCAGACAACGAATGTAAGTACGAAGGATGTTCAATAGTCATCGAGGAATATGCTCGAATTCGCATGGAAAGACCGAAAGTATCGTATTCAACGCTATCGACTCGGACTGGCGCGCATTGTTTTGCTCTTCTCGTTCGGTTTTCAACCCGGAAAGAACGCTTAATGGGCGGCGCACACCCGACAGGCGAACGGTCTCTAATTAATGAATACTCGACGAAGCTGCCGTAATTAACGACGTTAACGCTGTCGGTGAATGCTATCGAAACTGGCACGAAATTCTTTTTCCAGATGCAAAACCATGAGTGCATCTTGTGGAGTACCTTGGCACACATCTTTCCTCTCTAATGTTTATTTTGGCTTGAATTCAAAAGTGATTTGAGTCAGGAAATGCAAGTTTTACGTGGAGATTGTTTACTGAACAAATACATAAATATAAAAATAGACCTTGCGACTTAGGAGATTTCTAATTTGGATATTTACTGCTGACAAGGAAGATGTGTTAGAGAATTTGTGAATATTGCAAGAACATTTTCGCTTAGATTAAATATTATGAAAGACTGTACTGTATAACGAATTTAATTTACTCAGTGTATGAATAATTCGTTTTATGGTGGTTTTAATACTTACAATTGAACAATTTAATGTAGTTGCCTAGATTACGTGTTTATTTATTTTAAACACACACGTAATTTAAGATTTATATGTACTTAAAACAAATAACATTCAGAAGAAAACGTTATATTAAAATATATCAAATCGACAATCTTAAAATTCCTCATTCAGGTGTTTTAAACATGTGCATATGGATTAAGAATGTTATTCACCATTTTCATTCATACAGGTATCAAATTACTTTTTCATCCCAGCAAACTTAATCTCCTGTATATTAGTTCATTGCGATACACCATGCTTGACATGCTTTAGACAACAGTAAAACCATTATACTTATGCTAACTCAGCGTTATATTAAAATTCCCTCGCGTATGATAATCCACTTATTATTAAATTTCACATTGCTTATCGTTAATGTAATCTTCAGATATGCAATTTACATCTTTATATAGATGTTAATATCCTCTGTTTGTACTGCATCGTAATAACCTTTTTGTTACGTTACAGTTTTATATACACATATCTATAGACATTTATTATTTCTCATTCTCATATCTAAAGTAAATTAACCTTTACAGATTTCGAAAATGACCCAATGCTAAGAATCGCAAATCCTTGTGTCGAAACTAAATCTTCGATACAAGTCTTTCGCCTGAAACTAATATTTCGCTGCTAGGGAATTGTTCGACATCGTCCTTCATCCCTAGTATCGTCGGTTTTTATTTGGATCCAGCACGTTCAGCATAATCCACGCGCCCATAGGTCTTCTGCGAGAATCAAAGATTAATATTGCCCCGGTATCAGTGCTCTCTCGCATGTTTCACTTCACACATGCTTTCCCGCGCAAGTAGGATTTGCATATAGATTAGGGCGTCCGCGGGACACGGGAAATAGAAACGTGGCGCGGCTATCAATGCGAGCCATTCGACGATTTTGGCTCGATTTCAAGCGAGCGCGAGGACGAACGTATTTCGCACACTCGTATTTCCTTCTGTCCCAACCTATCGCGTGACAACAGAGAGGTTTCGACCTCGTGGAACGCTCGTACCCTCGTGTGAAACCTGTGCCATCCACGAAGTGCTCGAGCAATCGTCACGCTACCGAAAAAGAGTGATTTTTCATGCGAAAACAAATGAAAAATGTGGAATACAATGTGATCGTGGACACCCCGGTGATAGTCGGTTTACAAGTATTATTTACAGCTGTTGGTAGTGTGCTAAAAGGTGTTTCATAAGCGAGATAATTTGCACATGACTTCTCGATATTAGAATAATTATGTTAATATAGGAGGTTATGCTACTAGATTATTTCTTATTTTTTTATTTATTGGGTATAGATACTTGAGAAATGATACGTTGACCTCGTTTGTATCGACTTCAATTTACATGTACATAAAAATAATTTAGATTTCAGAGTACTAGTTATGAGCAATTGTTTTGGAATATCGTCTTCGTAGTTGTAAATTTGTATACTCTTCAATTATATACATTTTGGAATAAAATAAAAAAAATTGTTCTAAATTAATGAAAATTACAACCACGAGTATTCTACTCAGTGATTACATATTGTATTTAAAAATTATATATATTAACTTAAAAATTTTCAATTTATTATAGTTTACAAATGGTATTAATTAATTCATGTATTCACGAATGTCCAAAAATTAATTTCTTTCCATAATTTTCGAGAAATTAAATTAAATTTCATCAAAGCTCTGTGCTGTTGCACCAATCTATTGTTCAAATTGAATAGGATTTTATTTATAATTTATTTTTACAATTTTAGGAGGAATGAAATGAAATTCAAATAACAAAACCTCTTGTTGTCTAATCGAATATTATTTAATTGATCCGTGTAGAGGTATGGAAGAAATAATTCCTTCCATGTTTTTAACAATAAAATTCAATTCATGCAACATACAACAGCTTTGGAGGTTCAACTACTTATTTTATTGCTCTTCATAATTTACGAAAAATGAAATAAAAATGCAGTAGAAAATAGCTCTGGAGATTTAACTATTAACTGAGGTAGAAACACTTAAAACAAATTTCTTTTTATAACTTTTGAAGAGTAGAATAAAATTGGAACGAAAGACTGATACGCCTCTATACATTTTATTGTTAACATAAAACAATTCATTCCTGTTCGGTAATTGATTAAAGTGCCAAAGAAGACAATATTACTATTGACTTTTGATTTATTTCTGCTCGAAGACTAGCATCCCTTCGAATTTTGCCACGATTGCTGGGTCACCGTGTGCATGATAGGAACATCTCTTCCTGGCTAACCCGCCAATACTGCAAGAATTCGAACTGCCGTATCCGCATCAGTCACACGCTTCAGACACTGGCACCGTTCCAACGAATTATCCCGACACTTTGCAGCGTACCGACCCCCCGCGACATGCCGTATCATGTGTCAATGCAGCAAGGAGTTGTCGCCACTTTTCTACCGTTTCTTCTTCCGCTTTCGAGTCAACTGACGTGACTTTTCTCTCGTTACGGGGATTGTAAAGGGCCAGGAGAGCCCGCCGAACGTGACGGCTGAAACTCGATAGCGCGAAGAGCCAGTTCCTGGTATTACCGCATTCTAAAGTTAGCCAGTTTTGTTTCCCTTTTGTATAGTTTACACAGCGAAACCAGTACAACAGTTTCGCCATTAGATAATTCTCTGGTCTCGTTGTAACCGCGGATATTTGTACAGGGCTCGCGAAAGAACGATATCCGTGACCTCAGATGCGAATCGTTTCGATGTTTAGACGTAACAGGAGATTGCGAAAGCCCAAGAACGTTGCGGGACTCCGTTACGTGAATTCTATTTTATTTCTAGATAATTATATAATGGAATTATATCTTGAATATCGGTACGTGCATGGATGAATTAATATTCAATTTGAACCATAAGTATGTTTTTACTTTCAGAGTTCTTCTTTATTCCATGAATTTTAGTTTATTATATGGAAGTCGTAAAATGATATTATTGCTTAGATATCTGTACTTGTATTAATTAATTAATATATAGTCCAACCAATAAATGGCTGAATATGCACAGTTATTTCATTTTCATCTCCAAACGTTATAATAGGTACGTATGAATTATTAACGAAAATTGAAAACTGGTAATTAATACAACATCTTATATAATAACAAAAAAATGTTTCTTCATCAAAACATTTCTTCATTTCTACCATCTCTTATAACTTTGATCGTGCATTATGTTATGTTAATATAGAGTTATATCTGAATGAAAATTTATTTATGTTAAAGGACTCTTGATAAATCTCTTTTTATTCGAAATTTCTTCATGTACATAAAATTTAATTTGATTGTAACTGTATGTTAATGTAACACCGTATTTGAAGGAAACCATAATAGATGATCGAAATGGCACATGGTAATGAACCCTCTTAATGAAGAAACATCACTGGAAGCCAAGCCATTAATTAACTCGAGCATCATTGTTTCCAAGCACGTTTATTACCAAGATCCTATATGAGTATTTTGAAGTAATTGAAAATTGAAAATAGGATTGCAATTTTATACAGCTTATAGAATTATGAAAAACTTTAGAAAACATTACTTTATTTGAACAATCCTTATACAAATACAAAGTCTACAATTTCTAATGCTGTCTCAATATCTGAAAATACAGGGTGTACTGAAAAGAACAATATTCCAGAATAAATTGTGATGTTGTCGGTTTGCAAAACATAATAAATAATCGGTCGTAAAACGAATTGCTTCAACAAAAGAATATCTGTAGTAAACAATGGTTTACTGCAATATTTTATTATCGACTCCTCGACCAAGAGATTCATGACTAATTAAGACTACGAAGAACAATAAAGATGTTCAAGTGGAATCGAAACTTCTCAACATCTTTGAAGACTCTTGGAAACCCGTCTGGTTTCGAATACTATACGAAGCGATCCAAAAGTTTAGAGTCTTGAGTGTTTCCTATCTTTTCAAGACAGAGATTCGAACGCCCATTACCACTCGTGCCAAACTTTCAAAGCACGTTCAGTTCATTGAAGCGAAGACAAATTTCCATTGTTTATCCGTCACTACTATAACACAGTTGTCCTTATATTTATTTAAATGTTTGGTATATTTGAAACATTTATTGAAGTGTAATTTCTTATACGATGTTAGGACGATTTAACGTTTACGTTAAATACAAAATTTGATAGTATTTAACATTTTATAGCACTGATAAATTATTAAGTTTTGTATTTAAATCTTGCAAAAACTTTGGATACCAAAGTAAAATGAAATTCATGTTGAAAGTCGGATTACTTTTTCGAGCCTGACTTGATACTTTTGGCGATTTGTATAATTGAAGCTAGCGATGGACTACCCCTAAGAACTAGTTGAATTCAGTCGTATAATTGAGGCAGTTTGCAGAAGTTTGCGGTTTGGAACGTGTCCAGATAGGAGTTAGAAACTTGGAGCACCAAGGCCACGATTCAACCACAAATTCGTACGTCCTGAGCAAATAGCTTGTTTCGAACGATAGAAGGACCTATGTGTCGCAATCAAGGGAGCGGTTTGATGAAATGTGTCATCACCAATGTTTGTTTCTTGAGAGCTACGAAATTTCGAGGACTCGTTCCATACCGACTGCGCTGAAGATGACAGTTATTAAATATATTGAAACTTACAAATGATAGAAATTAAATTTCTGCTGGCTTCCTAATCAAGTTAAATAAATTATTTTAAACATTTCCATTTATAAATACCTAATTATCGTTCATAAATAAGCCATATTTCTTTATCTCCAGGCCACACATAAATATATAATTAAAATTATAAACTGAATGGTAAGCTTACTATTTTCAACGTTACTAAATTTCAAATTAAGCATTTGTGAATATTTTATTCTGGATAGCATGTTTTAATTCGCAATTTTTTGTTCTTTGTTGCAGGCGCTCCTGCAAGCGCACGACGTAGCTGGACACGAAGTTTACGGCGAAGAAGCCACTAGGGTAACGCCACCGCCTCTTCTTCCTTATCTGAACGGTGGTGACGATCTCGAGGGACAGAATGGTGATCTGGACCTCGAAAACGTAACGCGCGTAAGACTTGTCCAGTTCCAGAAAAACACCGATGAGCCAATGGTAAGATAATCGCAATAATGCCTCATTTATTAAAAAGGGAAATTAAGTATGCCAACCACTTACTTGTAATCATCTTTAGAATTACCAATATACAATTTGTTTAATTTACACTGTACCCTTAATTTTATATAATGTATTTAATTATTTACAATATCATTTCATTTCATAATTTTTATTCCGTTGAACTTATAATTACATCATAATTTAAATAGAAAAAAAACATTGTAGGTCGACAAATAGTTTTGAACTAATAATTGCAAAAATTTCAAGTATTTCTTTAAATTATTTTATTGAACACAACAAAGGATTATGTAGGATTGAGTAAAAAAATAGTTTTAAAATTCCTTTGTAGAATTCTGTAAAAACATTAAGAGAAATTTTCTCAGCTAATATCAAATAAAAGTAACCTACTGTTTTATTCTCATACACATTGAAAAGGAAACGTGTGAAAGCAATTTGTTTATTATATTAGCCTTTTCACTGGCACATAGCCACGTTATATTGCGTCAAAAACCATGTAGACTTTGATTAAAAAACTTCCCTACACCTCCAATATGTTTCACGGTATCATTATAGGGGTAAAACTTTCTAGGGTAGTTCTACCCCTTAAACTCGAATTCCCGCAGATAAGAAAATACGTGTTGTTTATTTTCTGGCTGATGTGCAAACTCACAGAGTTTTAGAAAAATTGATGTCGGGTATTTTGTCGATGTTCCTTATTAAAAGACGTGACTTCTCGGCGAAGAAATTATTGAGTTTACTACTTCAAATAACTTCATTTGTATAATGCTCCTTGAAGTTTCAGTAACGTTTATTCCTTCACTTTTCCAACTGAAGTTTATTTCTGTGTGTGCCTTCCTCTCGTGTTTTCCACGAGCAAAGAATATCCCACTGAATGATATAAAAATTCATAATGTAGCAAGAAATTGTTTGTCTGTTTACAGGGAATCACTTTAAAAATGAACGCAGATGGAAAGTGCGTGGTGGCACGAATTATGCACGGTGGCATGATACATAGACAAGCGACTCTTCACGTTGGTGACGAGATTAGAGAAATTAACGGGATATCAGTGGCCAATCAATCTATCAATGCCTTGCAAAAAATACTCGTGAGTATAGTTAATGATAGATGACGAACAGAGTGGTCACAAACTCGAAACAATTAAGCATAGATTCCTTTTTGGTTTCTTCCATTTTATTAATATTTTATGTTTTATGACTGAATTCTCTACAATCCATTTTGCTCAATCACTGTTAGAACATCAAGATCTAAACGTTAAGTTTGTGTATTTATATAAACACTGTCACACAAAATAACTAAGGGCAAGTCGCGAAAGAAATCTTTGAGACAACCTAATATATAAAAAATGTGAAATACAATTTGTTGATAGGAGCATTAGGTTTTGAGAAAATCGATTTTATGAGACACAAGTGTGTGTCTGCTTATTACTTGGTACTTCCACTTGTATGTAAAAAGCTTTACGTCGTTAAGAAATACGATTTCTGTTGCAGCGTGAAGCACGAGGATCAGTCACCTTCAAAATCGTGCCATCTTACAGGAGCGCGCCACCACCCTGTGAGGTACAAGTAAGCCCTAAACCCCAAACCCAATCCCAGAACCTCACTACAGTAACTAAAGTCACAACCGCGACAGTGTCAACGAGCACCAGCTCGGACGCTGCTGCAAGTAAGTCCGGGAAATCAGTGAAAACCTCTTCGGCTACGACGAGCAAGGAGAAGAGTAAGTCTAAGCCTTCGAAAAACAAAAGTGCCGCCTCTTCAACCGAGAGTACGCCCAGACGGCGGCTTAACCCGTTGTCGGCTCTCAGATCGCGGAAATCTTAAACGATAGGCTCTGATAGGTCACTGATAGGTCTTCACAGCTTTACTGACGCCCGTTTAAGTAGATATTAACATTGTTTTGTTGTTGGGTAGGCTTCAGCGTTCTTCTTCTTACCTTTGGAAGGTTAGAAATCATTTCTAGTGGTATTACGTTGCGTGGCACGTATACCAGTTTCAAAGATTAGTTAGTTTATGTGTTGAATATACAGTTGCGATTTTTGTAACGACAATAATCCTTATTGTTTGTTCTAAAGTGGGGGCTGTTGATATTTTCTTCTTGGAAGCTCTTTGACTGGTTTGGCAAACTTATTGATCAATTACTAGGAATAGTTGTAATACTGTTATAGAATAGAAGATGAAGTTTGAGGGTAGTTGTATTTGAGACAAATCAAGTTGGCGGTCATGCAAGAAAATTCTATGATTCGAAAATATTTAATGAATCTAAAGAGTGCGGTATGGTCATTTTCATTTTACTATTGCAATTGTTTCTCGAACTATGGAGGGTGCAAAAAAGGTGGAGGAGTTGTTTACTGCCGATGGTAATATGTAATTTTTTAAATTAATTATTTCCAGATTTTAGTGTCATTTTAACTTTTGTTAAGGCTTAGAAAACATTTTTATTCTACATATCTTGCTGGAAAATGTTATATATTCTTCTTTAATCATTTACAAAATGTTTCCAAAAAATTTAGTCACAGTAGTTCTTTATTTAGAATGTGGAAAAAACTGAATTCATTTCCACGAGTCATAGCCATTCGCATAATCTCTACAAATTATCATCCCACAAATTCAAGTTGTATTGAATTTCAACTCGAACAACCTTCTTGTATCTTCATTAATTTCAGAAACAATTGCATATGTATACTTAAAATAAATATACTGTAACGTTTTCGTAATAGCTGTAAATGAAAAATACAACATTGATAATCTAAATACTGATCAGTATAGAACATGGTTTTTACATTATATTCTGTTACACAAAATTCTGTCACTTAAAATCCTGATCTAAAAGAAAATTTAATTATTTGTCCATTATCTCGTTTAATATATTTTGTTCCAACATTAAAGATATATTGGAGAGTATTTACTAAGGGTTTTAGATAGGTGACCTAGTGCCAATGTACTTTTATTACTTTGAATATTCTGCATGCTTTCAAAGCAGCATATTGGATTTCTTGCCGCAATTCGGTTCTAGGATATATATAAAATTTCGTGCAGTATCTAGATTAGTAAGAAAAAAGTGATACTACATGCAAATATAACTCGAAAATGTAAATGTGTGCATTCTTTCGTTCTCGGGAAAAATTATTTTAATTACTTGAAAGTATTTACCTACTTAAAAAAAAAGTCTGTAGTTTAATCTTTCGTTTCCATTTAAATGGGACATTTTATGTTGTATTTTTTATTTAATTTCTGTCAAACAATTGTGTATTTTTTTAAATTTTAGTACATATTTCTATTATTTCTCAATCTGTATTAATTTTTTTCTTGCCATTGAATCTTGTACATAGTGCTTGCGTAGTCGAGTTGTATGAAAACCTACTTTTGATTTTATTTTTTACGAGATACATAGGATAACAATGTACAATTTATCAACAATGATATTAGCGTTGTTAGATCTAACAGAACGCACTGTGATCTACAAATCTGCTGAGATACGAGCTATATACTCATCTCGTTCGCTTTAAAATTTCGAAAGCATGTAGTATAAGTTAATAATAACGTTAAGAAAAAAATAGAGTGACCTCGAAATATTCTTCAGGCTTTTACTTATTACAAAAATGTATTGCCATAAGAAATTTATTTAAGAATTAATATTTTTCCTATCTTCAAGAGCGTGGACATTATTTGGATGATCCTTTGTAGATGCTTTTCTTTTCAATAACCAGACACGGTCTAACCAACCATATGGTAATATATTCATAGTCTCATAAACATATTTATCTCTATAATCTTTAAAACTTGCCAATTTTCTGAAACTTAATTATTTCTGTCTAGTTCCTGGTGTTCTACAATGATACTATACAATATACCCTAAACTTAGATAGAAAACTAAATTTTAAGCAAATTACACGAAAATGCTTCCTCGGAAAGTCACCGTTCCAAAAGACTAATTTCTCTAAAATGTTAGCCTAATTAGATCCTATTCGAATCTATAATTTAATCCTTACATGATTCTCCACGTACATACACTTTCCAAGACCTTCGGAGTGATCTAGTCGTCTTTTAATAAAGATCAAGAATGAAGTTTCGGTCGGTGATTAGGTCGCAGACGTTGGTAGATACGCTCGATTTCTCACGTGTAAACGATTCTCTAAGAACTTCTATCGCTTTCTATGCATCTACT
Organism: Hylaeus anthracinus; assembly: GCF_026225885.1. Taxonomy (NCBI): domain Eukaryota; kingdom Metazoa; phylum Arthropoda; class Insecta; order Hymenoptera; family Colletidae; genus Hylaeus; species Hylaeus anthracinus. Next base: position 8,056,922 of record NW_026534330.1, on the reverse strand, counting down.
CTTTTATTTGGGCGGTCGAGAGCGATTCGAACGTAATTGGATTGGAACTTTGGTAGTTGTCCTAATAGTTCTATGAAGTACACATAGTTTCACGCCAAGTTCTACGGTAGGTTTAGCGTAGAAGACGATTCGTACGGTAGCTTAGCGTGTACTTTGTGCGCTAGGATTCTTGATGTTTTGATTCAACGTGGAATATACCCGAGGTGTTGCGGTGTATAACGTAGTTAAACAATTAGGTAGTTCTTCGACGTGTCGATAGTTGAACTTGTAAGCACCAACTCCAAAGACCCCAATTTAAGATCCAAGTTTCAATTGTAAATTCTATCCCTGTTATCGTTCCAAGCTTCAACTGGGTCGTTATTGGACTGTACGTTTGGGATTGCTGTTCGCTTGTACAGGTGTCATCGACTAAAATATTATTTAAGGTTTCAGTGATAGGTGCTATTGTTAATGGAATTGCTGTGCTTTCGTATTTTGTATTTATCAAAAATATATATATATATCATAATATTATAATATAATTGTACTTTATAATATATGTTATAATATTTATATATATTTTATACAAATATGTAATTTATTAACAACGTAATATTAACCAGTTCCATTTGTTTATCCATTTAGTATATTTGCTGGTCCCTGTGTTTGTGATAATTTCTAGTTAGCAAACTTTGTAAGACTGCTTCATCAATTCTATATTTTAACAAGTAGCTACACTTTTTACTCATCGTCAGTCAGGTGCAGTCAATGTCATGTACAGTCTCATTGTTAGAGTAATGGCAGTAGAGTGAAAATATAAAGGAGACCGAGTGTCAATTAAGAATTTTTAGTTGAAACGTTTGATTTTGGCACTCAAACCCTTTTCAGAAATTTCTCTAAAAGTTTCTATAGAAATGAACTCATATTAGCATAATTGAACGATGCCAGAATCGCCAAAATCGATATTGTATTTAGGTTGTCTCTTTCCCACGACATTGCCCATGAAATGCTTTGGGAATTGACCATTAGACTATATAGATTAAAAGTAGTAAATGTAACTTAATCCCTAGAATTGAGGATACTTGGTCACGGAATAAAGTTGCCTAACTTGCATTGCACGGCAATCGTGCAGAATGTTTATTAATGGCGTGGATATAAAAATACAATTGACGATACAAATGATTTTTCGTTGCCCGCATATATTGGTCGTGTAGTCTTAGAAGAACTCTGTGTTACAATTTTGTAAGGTATTTCGATAGAATGCTGTCTGTTAGACTACATTGTATAAATTGTCTATAGAACTCTACGTTAATAGAAAACTATTAGACACAGATGACAGAAGGGATTGTTGGAACTCGGAAAATAATATGAATTCTTTGTCTATAATTTGTCCTTGCATTGTACTCATACTTTCCGCCCATTGAGGAAAGTTAACACTTGACTCCAAAAAAGTTATGTAATTGAAATAAAAGGTACGTTCAGAAGTCTTCAGCCTGTACTACGTACTACAGATTACGTTATCGAGATTTGGTTTTAATTCTCTCACTAACGTGAGTTTTCATACGATCCACCAAGAAACTTGCTAGGAAATACACTGAAAATCGCTACAACTTTTCACCATCCTCTATTATCAAGCTGATTTCTGTCTATGAAAGTCTGATGAAAGTCTTGTAGGCAAAATATAATTAGCCTATAGATTCTATCAATAATTTAGAGGATTAGAATCCCTTTCTAAACCCCATTTCCGTCCAGATGTCTGTGTAGCGACTTGAAACAGCCAATAACTTGGCGTCAGAATACAAAAAAAAAAAGTAATTATTCTGCAACAATTTCCACAATTGTTCGTTGCATCGTTCTTTGATTTGAACGATTCTGCGCGAGAGAACACTAATCCAGACGAGCAGGTTTGTTTTCCAGAATTGTCGTTTCAGCGGTAACAATTTCGTTATTACGTGACAATTTGTACCAATTGACGTACCTATTGGAAATTACTTGTTGACTGAACCTCATTGTTTCATCGGTATCGAATCCCCGTGGCTTCTGGTACCCCCTAATTATCCCAAAACGCGAAACGAGGGAACGGATGTGCTCGATGAATCGATAAGCATTACAAAACGATGGAATTGTATCGAATTTCGATTTACTGGAAATTGAATTGCTGAAAGAAACGAAACTAGGTCAACGCAGATAGTTTAAGCGAGAAATCCTTTAATTTTGATATCTTGGAAGATGAAAGTTCCACGGTTTCCTCAAGACAATGCTCAAAGGATGAAGCACCAATTTGTAAGCATTAGTGTAACCTTGTTGTGCGTTTTCGTTTACAATTGTAATTGTGTGCAGTATTGGTTCCTTACAATAACAATACTAATTCACATACTAATAAGAGAGCAAAAGTAACACAACACTTGAAGGAGGTTGTAATTGTCACAGTTGAAATTCAAGAATTTTTTTCTCTATTTGAATCCCAAACAAAATGGAATTTTACAGTATAAATATTAAACTTCATATATAAATTACTGTGTTATGATATATTTAAAAATGGCCAATAATTTGTTTGGTATGATTCAAATGAGACGTTCTCAAATTATATCTTAACCAAAAAATCTATATATTAAGTTCATTTCCTGAACTGTACAATTATTCTTTGTTTCGGATGAAAATATGTATATAAATCTTCTAAAAATTGTTTATTAAATGTTGGCTATGACAATTGCGTGTACCCCCTTCAAGTTGTCACATGACTATTTAAACTTGCATCTTTTTAAATCCAAGTTTTCCCACGACAAATGTGTACTCACTCAGGATTGTTTAACGCGGAATTATCGTTGAAGTGTTGTACAGACTATACAATATATATTTGAATTCTATAATAAATAATACAAACATCTATTGGAATGTTAATTAGCAAGATATGACAGTCTCGAATTAAGAAACTATTAAAGTTTAAGTCGATAGTTCGCTTGGTTCGCAAAGTAAATTTTATTCGACGATGAAGTATCAAATACTGGCAACGCCATAAATTCAGCAAAGAATAGACAGAGCGCGGAGCAAGATGCAGACTTCTGAAATTAAGCCAGCCACGATTTATTCGTGCCACTTCTACCTTACAAATGACTCTTTCAATTACTCGCTAACGAACTCCAAAGTGCCCATAGTTAATCGAATGCGATGCCTCGTCCCCATGATAAATGACGCGTACAGTAGGAAAGAGCCAAGCTTTCGTTTAGTAAAATCAGTCTGTATTCTGAAGTTAATCGGATGTTCAATTAAGCGTAGCCAATAGAAGAAGGTTTTCACGCGTTTCCCGACCGACCGACACACACACACACACACACACACACACACACACACACACACACACA